>NC_068912.1:49444884-49747914 GCF_023091745.1 Budorcas taxicolor | reverse complement strand
AAGGATATATGAACAGGTGTTTTGAAATTGCTAGATGGAAAAATTGAATGTATTTCTCCTTGAACGGGTCTGAGGTTAAATTATTAAATTATTATATTATATCAATTGATATTATTCTATCAATTGATATTATTAATATCAATTGATATTATTATATCAATTAAATTATTTGATATAATAAGTGTGATAAAACAGTGGAAAGATATAATGGAATTATATTTCTATCATCAAGCCACTTACTTCTTGAATTCTTGGTGACATATCAGATAATATTCTTCCCCAGGATCTCAGATTCATACCTTGAGAACTGCTGTCTAGGAGTCTGGGAAACTGTAATTGATAGGAAAAAAATATTTTAAAAACATATATGTGTGTGTGTGTGCAGTTCTACATACGCACGTTGGTGCTATCTGATCTCTGCTATGCTGGAAAAACATTTCCTACGTTCTTTCTGATTATAGGACCTCTTCTGCAAGATTGCTTTCAAAAACAAATTTTTATCTAACTGAGAAAATCAAAGGTTCTTATTCTCAACCCTGCTGAACTAGTCAATCACAAATAGTTTTATGGTGACATTAAATACACCAAAGTGATTCTGAATGCTGGTTTAGTGACACCAAACAAGACTCCTGGAGAAAAGAAAACAGAGCAGCTGCTGGTGCGTAAAGGAAGGCTGCGTGCGGACGGCGCCCATCTGTTCACCCGGGCTTTGCGGACGCTCGCAGGGTTCCTGGTCGTTGTCATCCCTTTATGTCCTTTCCAGACAGGTTGTGTTTCCTCCTCTGTTTAGCACCAATCTCTTACGGACGAGTCGACCGACTCCAGCACCTTTCTTTTCAAAGCTGCTGCTGGCAGCCTTGAATAGAGAGAGCAGTTCCCTCTCAGAGTCTCTGTCTCATGCTGGTGTTCTAGTGACCCCAGGCCTGTGCAGCAACCCAGCGCTGTTGGTGTGTTTTCCACTGCTGTGGGGAAGGTGGGAGTTCATGAGTTTTCTGGCTCTGAGGCCCGGAGCCTGATGTGAACACCTTGTTTGCCAGAAATCAAGTTCAAGTCCTGAATGAATGACTTCATTCTTCATAGTTTCAAAATGATTGACATCACCAGTTCTCTGTTTTTTTAGGATTGAATTCTAACTTTTGAGATGGTGATTCAGACTCAAGCATGCCCCTTGAGTAGGCCAGAGGAGATCTGCATTTTAACAAGCTCAACATATAATTATCATTCATATATTTGTGGACCACAAGCCATAAGCCTTGCCTTCTCATTTGCCAGTACCGCTCTCCTAAATGCTGGGGGTACTGATCCAGCTGCAGCAAAGCAGAGAAGCAGGTGGAGTTAGGCTTTGAGCACCCTGGCCTATTTCTAGCTGTGGTCCTGCTCCCCTCTCTCCTGGCTGTAGGTGCAGGAGCCCTCATATTTCTCTCTGACTCTGAACTGAAGAATAAGTGTATATACACTTATGGAGCATTAGCATTTCAAGCTTACTTTATAACTGCAGTATGAAAGACCTCCTTATGCATGAGAGCTACAAAGCAGCAGGAGAATTTTCTAGACTAAGGAGCAGGAAAGCCACCATTGAAACTATAACCTTGAGAAAAGTCTTTTCTCCTTAACCTTAACACTGGTCCCAGACTTTGGTCTTGCCATGACTACTTTGCAAACTCCTTGAAAATAGCTTCAGTGTTGGGCAAAGTACTTTAATTCCTGTTTTCCCATAAGAGGGTGGGGCTGAGGTAGGTAGGAAGGGAGGAAGCCAGCAGGTAAAAATGTATCCCAATGGTAAGACATCACAGTCCTGCTGACTAGCCTTCCAAACTACCTCCAATAAGAACTATTACAGATGAAAGGGGATATACTGCTGCTACTGCTAAGTTGCTTTAGTCGTGTCCGACTCTGTGCGGCCCCATAGACGGCAGCCCATCAGGCTCCCCTCTCCCTGGGATTCTCCAGGCAAGAACACTGGAGTGGGTTGCCATTGCCTTCTCCAATGCATGAAAGTGAAAAGTGAAAGTGAAGTTGCTCAGTCGTGTCTGACTCTTAGTGACCCCATGGACTGCAGCCTTCCAGGCTCCTCCGTCCAAGACATAACCAATTACAATGCTATTGTGAACCTTATTTTGACTTTGATCTGAACAAACCACCTGTAACAAGCAAAGGGAAAGTTAACATAACAGGGTATTAGGTATTATTGAGGAATTAATTTTGTTGGGAGTGATCACAGAACTGTGGTTTTGTTAAAACAAGTAAGTTTTTATGTTAGAGATACATAGGGAAATATGTGAGGGTGAAATGTTGTGTGTGATTTGCTTTAAAAGACTTCAGGGAAAAATGGAACAGATAAAACAAGAACAGCCAAATGTTGATAATAGTTGAAGCTGGGTGATGGGTACATGGGCATTTATGATGTTATTTTCTCTTTTATAGTTATTTCTAAAATAAAATTCTAAAAATAAAAAGGGTTTTGCATGCATAAATAAATGAATATTGCATCAATACTCTCTCCTCTCCTTGTTCTTTGCTCACTAAACTGTTTAGCTTAAGTTCTCCTTGCTTCTTTCTCAGAACATCTTATCAGAACAGTCTTCTTGCTGGCCTCTTGACCCTAATCTCCTTCCTTCAAATGCACCCTCCACACTATAGCCTGAGTTACCTAACATGACAATACAATCATGTTACTTCTCCCACACAAAGATCCTCCGTGGCTCCCTACTGTCTCCAGGAGAGAAGGTCGGTACCCATGCTGGACACACATGACTTCTCATGAGCTGGTGTGTGGCTCCCTCCCAAGCCTTCTCTCTTACTTTTCCTTCAGAGTCTAGACTTCTTTCTACACTCCTAATGTGCTGGTCCCTTTCTCATGCTTCCTGGCTTATGCACATTGTCTGCCTCCCTCCTCCGCTTGGTAGAGTTTTCCTCATTCTTCAAGGCTGATTCCTAAGACCACTATCTATATGAAAGACAGTGTTCTTATGGTAGATTTAGATGATGCTTCTTTTTACATGCTTCTTCACTCGCCCTTGCTCTGTTGAGTTCTTTTAAGGTGCCCTGTTTATTTCCTTCCTTGCACTCTTCACCACAGGTAATTATTCTACTGTTCACATGCTATCTGTCTCTCTTATTATACTCTAAGCTCCATGTAGACAGGAACTATGTCTGTGTGTTGGGCACACAGTAGACATTCAGACACATATCAAATATGATGAATGAATGCTCATAGCAACAAGCAGGTGACTGTTTCTATACCTGCTACTTCATGAAATGGTATGCTTAAGGGCAGTACATAGGTAGATAGGAAAATAGATAGACAGATAGATAGGAAGAGAATTATTATACGGAATTGGCTCATGAAATTATGGAGGCTGGCCAATCCCAAGATCTTCAGGGTGAGTTGGTAGGCTAAGTGCATATTAGTCGTTCAGTCATGTCCAACTCTTTTCCACCCCATGGACTGTAGCTCGTCAGACTCCTCTGTCCATGGAATTCTCTAGGCAAGACTACTGGAGTGGTTAGCCATTTCCTTCTCCAGGGGATCTTCCCAACACAGGAATTGAACCTGGGTCTTCTCCACTGCAGGTAGATTCTTTACGATCTGAGCCACCAGGGAAGCCCAAGCAGGCCGGAGACCCACAAAGAGTTGGTGTTTCAGTTTGCGTTCAAAAGCAGAAAAAGCACCAATGTCCTATTTCAAAGCCAGTAAGGCAGGAAGAATTCTCTCTTACTTGGGAGAAGGTCTTCCCTGCTCCACCCTTTATTCCCACATTTCTTCGAAGAACAATTCGCATTCAGTGATTCATTTCCTCACCAGCACTTCCCAGTCTCCTGCCTTCGTCATCCTAGCAAGATGGTTTCACTAGAATCCCCAGTTTTAGAGTCTGAGGAATGCTTTCTGTTCTGGTCTTTTCAGACCTCTCTGCTCTGGACAATTGGTCATGTTCTTTTCCTCCACGACACTCATCTTGCCTGGTTTCCTCTGTTCTGTCTCTGCCTGTCCCATAAGCTCTTCTGCTTCCACCTTCCGCATATGTGCTGAGGTTCCTGAGGACCTCCATACCCTCGCTCTTCTCACTCCGCACACTCTCTCTGGGTTTTTTCATTCCCTTTATCATTTAATCCGCTACATTTTTGTTGATGACTCTAAATCTGCATCTCCAACTTTCAATTGTTTGTTGGATAATTTGCTCAAATCCAATTTGTCCTAAACTGATCTCATTATCTTCTCCCAAACCAGCTTCTGTTCTGTGATGCCCTTCGTCAGTTGGTGGCACTGCCTCCTGCCCGTCACCAGAGCTGGAAGCTTGGGAGTCATGGGTGATCCTTCCCCATCCCATTGTCAAAATCCCAGCCTGAAGATCTAGAAGCTGGTGCTGGGTCTGAGTGTGGGCCAGGATGAGCCATCAAAATGCAGAGAGGGGAGAAAAGAGAAATAGGAAAGACAGCCTTAGAAAGAAGCTGGAATCAAGGGATGGAGATGAAAGAAGCTGTGCAGAGAAAAACAAGAAGGGTCCTAGAGGATGGGAGGCACCTAAGAGAGACCTAAGAAGCCCAGAGGCACAGAAGATAAGCAACTGTCACATTCATGCACCCAGAGACTAGACAGGAATCAGTCAGTCACAGCTCCTATCACTTGTAAGTACTTTCTCTTCTTTGTGAGTTTGCTGTTGTTTTCCTCACTTAACTGTGGACTAGATACTATCTATGCCTGTGCTTTGCCTCAGTGGACAGCTTCTTTCCATCCTCTCTCCTTCATCTCCATAGGCTCTAGGCACACTCTGATCTTAAAACTTGATCCTGCCTCGAATTCACATATTTAAAGCATCTGTGTCTCTGTCTATAGCTATATTGATACAGATAGATAGATACACATTTTTAAGGCTCTTAATTTTACTTTTGAAATTTGCCTTTGACTAACTACACGGACATCACCAGATGATCACACCGAAATCAGATTGATTATATTCTTTGCAGCCAAAGATGGAGAAGCTCTATACAGTCAACAAAAACAAGACCAGGAGCTGACTGTGGCTCAGATCATGAAATCCTTATTACCAAATTCAGACTCAAATTGAAGAAAGTAGGGAAAACCGCTAGATCATTCAGGTATCACCTAAATCAAATCCCTTATGATTATACAGTGGAAGTGAGAAATAGATTTAAGGACCTAGATCTTATAGACAGAGTGCCTGATGAACTATGGACGGAGGTTCGTGACACTGTACAGGAGACAGGGATCAAGACCATCCCCATGGAAAAGAAATGAAAAAAGCAAAATGGCTGTCTGGGGAGGCCTTACAAATAGCTGTGAAAAGAAGAGAGGTGAAAAGCAAAGGAGAAAAGGAAAGATATAAGTATCTGAATGCAGAGTTCCAAAGAATACCAAGAAGAGATAAGAAAGTCTTCTTCAGTGATCAATGCAAAGAAATAGAGGAAAACAACAGAATGGGAAAGACTAGACATCTCATCAAGAAAATTAGAGATACCAAGGGAACATTTCATGCAAAGATGGGCTCAATAAAGGACAGAAATGGTATGGACCTAACAGGAGCAGAAGATATTAAGAAGAGGTGGCAAGAATACACAGAAGAACTGTACAAAAAAGATCTTCACAACCTGGATAATCACGATGGTGTGATCACTCATCTAGAGCCAGACATCCTGGAATGTGAAGTCAAGTGGGCCTTAGAAAGCATCACTACGAACAAAGCTAGTGGAGGTGATGGAATTCCAGTTGAGCTATTTCAAATCCTGAAAGATGATGCTGTGAAAGTGCTGCACTCAATATGCCAGCAAATTTGGAAAACTCAGCAGTGGCCAGAGGACTGGAAAAGGTCAGCTTTCATTCCAATCCCAAAGAAAGGCAATGCCAAAGAATGCTTAAACTACCACACAATTGCACTCATCTCACATGCTAGTAAAGTAATGCTCAAAATTCTCCAAGCCAGGCTTCAGCAATATGTCAACAGAGAATATCCTGATGTTCAAGCTGGTTTTAGAAAAGGCAGAGGAACCAGAGATCAAATTGCCAACATCCACTGGATCATGGAAAAAGGAAGAGAGTTCCAGCAAAACATCTATTTCTGCTTTATTGACTATGCCAAAGCCTTTGACTGTGTGGATCACAATAAACTGTGGAAAATTCTGGAAGAGATGGGAATACCAGACCACCTGACCTGCCTCTTGAGAAATCTGTATGCAGGTCAGGAAGCAACAGTTAGAACTGGACATGGAACAACAGACTGGTTCCAAATAGGAAAAGGAGTACGTCAAGGCTGTATATTGTCACCCTGCTTATTTAACTTAATGCAAAGTACATCGTGATAAACACTGGGCTGGAAGAAGCACAAGCTGGAATCAAGATTGGCAGGAGAAATATCAATAACCTCAGATATGCAGATGACACCAGCCTTATGGCAGAAAGTGAAGAGGAACTAAAAAGCCTCTTGATGAAAGTGAAAGAGGAGAGTGAAAAAGTTGGTTTAAAGCTCAACATTCAGAAAACTAAAATCATGGCATCCAGTTCCATCACTTCATGGGAAATAGACAGGGAAACAGTGGAAACAGTGTCAGACTTTATTTTTTGGGCTCCAAAATCCCTGCAGATGGTGACCGCAGCCATGAAATTAAAAGATGCTTACTCTTTGGAAGAAAAGTTATGACCAACCTAGATAGCATATTGAAAAGCAGAGACGTTACTTTCCCGACTAAGGTTCGTCTAGTTAAGGCTATGGTTTTTCCAGTAGTCATGTATGGATGTGAGAGTTGGACTGTGAAGAAGGCTGAGCGCTGAAGAATTGATGCTTTTGAACTGTGGTGTTGGAAAAGACTCTTACAAGGAGATCCAACCAGTCTATTCTGAAGGAGATCAGCCCTGGGATTTCTTTGGAAGGAATGATGCTAAAGCTGAAACTCCAGTACTTTGGCCACCTCATGAGAAGAGTTGACTCATTGGAAAAGACTCTGACTGGGAGGGATTGGGGGCAGGAGGAGAAGGGGACGACAGAGGATGAGATGGCTGGATGGCATCACTGACTCGATGGACGTGAGTCTGAGTGAACTCTGGGAGTTGGTGATGACAGCAAGGCCTGGTGTGCTGCAATTCATGGGGTCACAAAGAGTCGGACACGACTGAGCGACTGAACTGAACTGAACTGAACTGCTCTATACAGTCAGCAAAAACAAGACCGGGAGCTGACTGTGGCTCAGATCATGAACTCCTTATTGCCAAATTCAGACTTAAATTGAAGAAAGTGGGGAAAACCACTAGACCATTCAGGTATGACCTAAATCAAATCCCTTATGATTATACAGTGGAAGTGAGAAATAGATTTAAGGGACTAGATCTGATAGACAGAGTGCCTGATGAACTATGGATGGAGGTTTGTGACATTGTACAGGAGACAGGGATCAAGACCATCCCCACGGAAAAGGAATGCAAAAAAGCAAAATGGCTGTCTGAGGAGGCCTTACAAATAGCTGTGAAAAGAAGAGAAGCGAAAGGTAAAGGAGAAAAGGAAAGCTATAAGAGTTCAGTGTTCCAAAGAATAGCAAGGAGAGATAAGAAAGCCTTCCTCAGCGATCAATGCAAAGAAATAAAAGAAAACAACAATTTTGGAAAGACTAGAGATCTCTTCAAGAAAATTAGAGATACCAAGGGAACATTTCATGCAAAGATGGGCTCAATAAAGGACAGAAATGGTATGGACCTAACAGGAGCAGAAGATATTAAGAAGAGGTGGCAAGAATACACAGAAGAACTGTACAAAGAACATGTTCATGACCCAGATAATCACGATGGTGTGACCACTCACCTAGAGTCAGACATCCTGGAATGTGAAGTCAATTGGGCTTTACGAAGCATCACTATGAACAAAGCTAGTGGAGGTGATGGAATTCCAGTTGAGCTATTTCAAATCCTGAAAGATGATGCTGTGAAAGTGCTGCACTCAATATGCCAGCAAATTTGGAAAACTCAGCAGTGGCCAGAGGACTGGAAAAGGTCAGTTTTCATTCCAATTCCAAAGAAAGGAAATGCCAAAGAATGCTCAAACTACCACACAATTGCACTCATCTCCCATGCTAGTAAAGTAATGCTCAAAATTCACCAAGCCAGGCTTCAGCAATACGTGAACCATGAACTCCCTGATGTTCAAGCTGGTTTTAGAAAAGGCAGAGGAACCAGAGATCAAATTGCCAACATCCACTGGATCATGGAAAAAGGAAGAGAGTTCCAGAAAAACATCTGCTTTATTGACTATGCCAAAGCCTTTGACTGTGTGGATCACAATAAACTGTGGAAAATTCTGAAAGAGATGGGAATACCAGACCACCTGACCTGCCTCTTGAGAAACCTATATGCAGGTCAGGAAGCAACAGTTAGAACTGGACATGGAACAACAGACTGGTTCCAAATAGGAAAAGGAGTACGTCAAGGCTGTATATTGTCACCCTGCTTATTTAACTTAATGCAAAGTACATCGTGATAAACGCTGGGCTGGAAGAAGCACAAGCTGGAATCAAGATTGGCAGGAGAAATATCAATAACCTCAGATATGCAGATGACACCAGCCTTATGGCAGAAAGTGAAGAGGAACTAAAAAGCCTCTTGATGAAAGTGAAAGAGGAGAGTGAAAAAGTTGGCTTAAAGCTCAACATTCAGAAAACTAAGATTATGGCATCTGGTCCCATCACTTCATGGGAAATAGATGGGGAAACAGTGGAAACAGTGTCAGACTTTATTTTTTGGGCTCCAAAATCACTGCAGATGGTGACTGCAGCCATGAAATTAAAAGACGCTTACTCCTTGGAAGGAAAGTTATGACCAACCTAGACAGCATATTCAAAGGCAGAGACAGTACTTTACCAACAAAGGTCCTTCTAGTCAAGGCTATGGTTTTTCAAGTGGTCATGTATGGTTGTGAGAGCTGGACTGTGAAGAAAGCTGAGTGCCAAAGAATTGATGCTTTAGAACTGTAGTGTTGGAGAAGACTCTTGAGAGTCCCTTGGACTGCAAGGAGATCCAACCAGTCCATCCTAAAGGAGATCAGTCCTGGGTGTTCATTGGAAGGACTGATGTTGAAGCTGAAACTCCAATACTTTGGCCACTGATGCGAAGAGCTGACTCATTTGAAAAGAACCTGATGCTGGGAAAGATTGAGGGCAGGAGGAGAAGGTGACAACAGAGGATGAGATGGCTGGATGGCATCACCAACTCGATGGATATGAGTTTTGGTGGACCCCGGGAGTTGGTGATGGACAGGGAGGCCTGGCCTGCTGCAATTCATGGGGTTGCAAAGAGTTGGACAGGACTGAGCGACTGAACTGAACTGAGCTCATTTAATGAATGATCTGGTACAGTGTCTAAGCAATCACTGCAAATACTTACTATTGTTTGTAAAGGGGAAGACTCTGAACTATAAACCCATTTTTTTAAATTTAGAATTTCATGAATATTAAACTTAACCATAAAGTTGAAAAATATTACCTTTCTTAAGGATTCAATTTAATGTTTATTAACTTTTATTTTAAAGCTTTTTCTTTGTATTTTGAAGCCATAATTTTTATTTTTAGTAAATGGTGAAAGATTTATGTGATCTGAAGAGAAACCAGAGTATGATTCATTTTTTATTTTTAGATCTCAAGCATTTTTGTAGGCCTCTGCAAACCCTGTTGCCCTTAGTTGCTAGGTTATCATTTTAGGGCCTAATAAAACAGCCTACCCACTCCATCTCATCCCATCCTCACCTTACTGGCCAGAGTCAGCTCATGTAAAACCACCTCATATTCTCCAGAAACCTTTCTTCCCCTCCACCATCATGCTCTTCTTGCCCTCTTTCCCCTGGGTTAATGTACCCCATCTAGTTACTCCTAAATCCTCTGTCCATTTCTCACTTTTACATTGGTTTGATATTTTTTAAAAGTCATCTCTCTTTCTGTTGTTGTTTTAGTTGCTAAGTCATGTCTGACTCTTTTGTGACCCTGTGGACTGTAGCCCATCAGGCTCCTCTGTCCATGGGAATTCTCAGGCAAGAATACTGGAGAGGGTTGGAGATCCAGGGGATCTTCCTGACCCAGAGGTTGAACCTGTGTCTCCAGCATTGGCAGGTGGATTCTCCATCGCTGAGCCACCTGGGAAGCCCCTCTGTCTTTCTACTATACTGTAAATTCATTAAGCATAGGAATACACTTTTTAAAATATGTATCTTCAGAGTATGGTACATAGTAAATGTGCAATAAATGTGTAGTGTATTACTTAATGAGAAAATAAACACAATCTAGTGGATGAGAGACCGAGTCTATTGTGATTTTAAGTTCCATGAGAGATGTTTTCACAGGATACAACGGTGACTTACAGAAAGGGTGTGGTCGGCTCTCCCTAGGGATGGGGGAAGCTAACAGTTGGTTATGCTTTGAAAGAAGACAAGGTGATGATCATGAGACTGAAGGCAGTGTTTATGGACAGAACAGGAGGGCCAGGAATTCCAGGTGGAGGGGGAATGTAAGGAAAGATGGCAAGAGAAACTAGAGGGCCCGCCAGTAAGAATGAGACCAGAAATTTGGGGAAGGGGGACCGGAGGAACCACTGCTGGAGGTATGTTTTTGTGTTTGGTTAACATTCTCCTTTTCAGTCTTGTCTGTTTTATAGAGTGAAGTAAATCAGAAAAAGAAAAACAAATATTTTATATTAGCACGTATATACGAGGAATCTAAGAAAATGGTACACTATTTCCTGGGCTGGAATAGAGACACAAATGTAGAGACCAGATGTGTGGGCATGGAGGGGGTGGTGTGGTGTGGACAGACTGAGTGATTGGGACTGACATATATCCACTGCCGTGTGTGAAACAGCTAGTGGGGCCCTGCCATAGAGCAGAGGGAACTCAGCTCGCTGCTGCATGAAGACCTACATGGGTATAGGGAGGGAGGGAGGCTCAAGAGAGAGGGAATATATGTGTGAATACAGCTGATTCATGTTGCTGCACAGCAGAAACTGACAATATTATAAAGTAACTATATCCCATTAAAAACAATTTAATAATATTCATTATGTTAATATAAAAATTTACTGAGTTCCAGTTGTGTCCCTGGTACCACAGCTGCAATGCCTTTCCTAGCTCTTTCCAGTGGAGATGGTAAATAATGAGGATCTAGTCCTCGAACCTTTGTTTTAGATGCCACCTCCATCTCAGAATAGTGCTCCCCCATCCCGCCTCCCCAGGGAACACTTCATACGTCTGGTCACCAACTGTCTGATTGATGTTGCCATAAATTATAAAATAACTTTCCCAGGCTCCCTCCCCCAGTATCTATTCTAATTTGCATGGATTGTTCCTGCCAAAAGAACCAGAAGGGACTGTAAATTTATTTGAATGGAAATGTGAAAACATTTCTGGAAAAAAAGGTCACAGACATAAATGGCAAGTATCACCATCTCTCTCTCTCTCTCTCACACACACACACACACGCACACCACTGATTCCTATGCCAAATAAGTTTTCTCAATTTCCCAAACAACAAGTAACCCTTCTATGTCATGCATAGAACTCAGCACTCAAGTTGAACTCAACCCAAGTTCAAGACCTGATTAGATCTCATAAGGACGATTGGATATACAAATAGGGCTATAGAAAAGTAGGTCTCTATCATCTTCCATTAGCTATGGGAGGTCTGAGGGGTTCCTGGGCCTTGGTCCAGAACTTGTAAAATGGATACAAGGTCCTAAACAGTAGCCAAGAAAATTCTGGTTACATGAGGTCTCTGGGTTCTCCAGGGACGAGGTACATGCCTGTCTTTTGGGACTATGTAATATTTTTTCTTGAGGCAGAATAAAGCATATTCCCTACTAACAGAGAAGGCAATGGCAACCCACTCCAGTACTCTTGCCTGGAAAATCCCAAGGATGGAGGAGCCTGGTTGGCTGCAGTCCATGGGGTCTTGAAGAGTTGGACAAGACTGAGTGACTTCACTTTCACTTTCATGCACTGGAGAAGGAAATGGCAACCCACTCCAGTGTTTGTGCCTGGAGAATCCCAGTGACAGGGGAGCCTGGTGGACTGCCATCTATGGGGTCGCACAGAGTCGGACACAACTGAAGCGACTTAGCAGCAGCAGCAGCTACTAAAAAAGTCTCATTTGAGCAATTCTTGCTGACACTTTGGATCCAACAGGTTAATCAAACAGATGCCACGCTGTCACAACAAAAAAGTCATGTTTTATGAGTTGAAATTTTTGTTTTACTTTCTCTGATTCAAAGAAGTCCATCTGGAAAACAGTATTGATTTCTAAGTTGAGGATCTAACACAAGGGTGAATAGGTAGCCTTGGGTTAAAAGTGTCTTTACAAGGATAACATGGCCTCTGGGAACTGGTGGAGGGCTCTGGAGTAAGGGATGAACTGCTGTCTTTAAAGCACCCAGACAGAGGTGAAAAGCAGAAGAAGCGGTAGACAGACAGTGAGGGGCCCACTGTGTTTAATTGTGGGCTGCTACAGGAAATCCAGATTTATCCGGGAGGGAAGTTGTTGCTAGGCAACTGGAGGAATGTAGATTTGAAGCATGTTTGTTGCAACCTGACAGTTGTGAAGCATCAGATGAAAAGAGAGGAAACAAGCTTCAGTGGTGAGGGGGCAACCAGGAGGGGACACCCTGAGTACCAGGAAATGCGTCATGAGTAGAGAATTCAGACTAAATCACTCAGAGCAGTGGGGAAATGCCAAACTGTCTCTACTGGGAGAGGTCACAGAGACAAGCTGTCTCCCAGAACTGGGGAGGAGGGGCAGAGTCTGAATGAGAGGGTGGGCTCTTGAACAGACAAGTAATGGGACTCTCTCTGGCTCAACAGAAACTGGGCCTTTTTCTTCCCGCGGTGACTTCAGTTTTGTTTTCAGTATTTGTGGCTGATGAATGCAAAGCTGAGTTTGGAATCTAGGGGCAGCCAAGAGACTACCCCTTGAAATAGTCCTCTTCCTAGTCTGGGGGTCTGGGGAGGAAGAATGTCCCACCTAAGTGTTTGAGGAGGTCACTTCTGGGAGTGGAGCAATGAGAGAGGCCCCCACAGAGCAGCTACATTCTTATTTTTGTAAGAGCAAAAATGCTTTTTGTTTCAAAGTGCTTTTCTACCTCTAATGTAAACTTCACCACTGAATCCTATGAGATCCACGGAATAGGTTTTGCTGTCTCAATTTTACACATGGGGAGGCTGAATTCTTTGCAAATGACAGCAAGGAAGGGGCCAGTACAGAGCTGGGACCAGGCCCCTGACCACCGGGAGGTCTAGTGTGCCCCAGCAGGCTGTCGGCCTTCTGGTCCTTTCTCTCTCTCTGGGGTCCTGTGCTCAGGGGAGAAGCTAATTACTTCATAAGGAGAATTAAGGAAGAATCTGTGGCTGTATTTCAAATATTTTGGACAGAATATACATGAGTGGTAAGTAGGAAAGAAATTTTAATGCAAAAGCTCTTAACTTCGGGTCTGAATTCAGAGGCTTCAAGCGCCCCCACCTGCTGTGTGTCTGTGTGAACTCACATTTCTGTAGGGAGAAGGCTTAGAGCTGTTGTCACGTTCTCAAAGGCAGTCCTAATCTATAAAAAGATTAAGAACTACTGTTCTGGAGAGATAAGAAAATTCAGAGGCAGAAATCCTTCTTTAAACCAGTTTACCTTGGAGAAAACCGGATGCCTAACATGTTGCTGCTCTATCCACAGCTACTGAATAAAGGCCAGAATCCCAGGACACTTTATCCTAAAAGCAGTCTTTGCAGGGGACTGTTTGTGTCCTAAGTGACTTTAGTTTTGACCTCTCAGTCTTTTTTTCCTTTTTAAATTCATAAAACTACAACTCATCCGGTAAGAAAATTAGCCCTGGCCTACTAGTGCCTGGAGCCGAAAAGAAACCATTGCAGGCCAAGGCCAATCGAGCCCATAATCCTAATATACATTTAACATACATTAATGTCCCTCTCTCTTCCATTTCTTTTTTATCAAAATCAGCTTGCCAAAATTTTGAATTATAATAGACACATAATTTTGTAGCTACAGAAAGAATAAATACTAACGCTGTAAATCAGCTGTATTTACTTACTGTGGCTAAATAATTTTCAAAAAACTAAAAAATCTATTCCTAATTTGATTTTCTTTTCGCTCAGCCTGCTCTACTTCCCTCCACATTGCTGGCACCGAGCACCACCCCTTTCTCTTCCTTCTCCCTAGACACCCTGCAAAAATGGGAGAATGTTGACAGCCCAAAGATTCAAAGATGGGAGGAGAGAGATCATGAAGTGAAGTCACTAATGGGAGAAACCATCGCAAAATCCTGGAGACATGGGGCTTTTCCAGAGAATTTTGAGGAGGCAACGTCACCCGAAAACTGAAATGCATAGTTGAAATTTAACAAACTGCAATGAATGATCCAAGAGAGCAGAAACCATGGCCAGCTCACACTGAGCAGGGGCAGTCCACCCACACTTTTTCCCAGTGATTCAGGAATTTAGGGCACAGAGCCAAGAACAAAGCAGGACATTGAAAAGAACATGTAGTAAGCACCCCCAAGATCAGCCTTTCTCCTGTGGAACTCAATCAATGTTCAGCCACCCCATAGTCACAAAGACACAGGGAAAATGAAGTCAGAAAACTAAAAACGTGACAGAGTAGTAGCTGAGGGAAAGGAAAGAAAGCTGAATCATGTCACACTGGAAGCGACTGCAAAGGGGAAAACCACGGGCCAAAATGCCGGGGAGGCCAATTTCCTCTATCAGTGTCCACTGAGAAGGGGGAAGGGAGGGAAACGCAGATTTCCCAGCAGCGTGGCAGGTCTTGGCACCCGCCTCGGTTCCCCTGCCGAACTTCCACAAATAAACATGCGGAGCCGAAGGGACAGATTTGCTTCTCAGCAAGATTTCAAAGCTGTGCACCAGGAGTCAGGGAGAAAACAGGAAGGATCCAAGAGGGAGGCGGAGGAGGGGGAGGGAGACACACGCCTTGGGCCAGATCAGATGGGAAACAGCCCAACCCCTCACCCGAAACTGACACACCGATTTTTATGAGGTGCAAGACGTTTCAGGTAGCGGCGGCAGTCTCAGTACCTCGGCCCAGGTCTGAGCTGCTGGTTTCAAGCTGGGGGCGTTAGGTCCGAAAAGGCCACAGGTGAAGGCAAGCTCTTTCAAACCATCTCAACCCAGGTGAAAGCAAGAGGGGCTAATTCTTCTTGGAGTAAATCCAGTCAGCTGGCTGCTGTTTTTTTCCCAGTTTGCCTAGGGTACTGGGCACCAAGAGCGAGCGCGAGCGAGCGCGAATGCGAGTGTACATCTGGGGATGGGTGGGGTGGAGGAAGGCGTGGGTACTGCATTTGGATTATTTGAAGATGACAACACTCACTTCTGATCTCCAAGGGGCTGAGGAAAAACACAGCTGGCCCCAGTTGGTGCTGAGTCCCCAGCCCCCCTCTGCTAGTTCTCTTGGCTCTAAGGCCAGTTTGGAGGTTAAACTTCCACCCACACACCCAGGTCCTGACACAACAGGGGTAGGTGTCATGCAGTGGCTTAGTGAGTTGGTCCCTCTCTCTTTGTTAGTGAGCACCAATTTGGCACTTACTGAAAGCTTATTTATACACTGATATACATGTGCCTGAAAAACAGCCCAGGAGAACGGAAGACACAGCATTCCCCACACAGGACCTAAGCTTGGCTGCTAGCCAACCAGCTGCAACAACAGCCTTGTCCCAGGGAGGCCTCTGCCCCTGCCTCAGAGCAGCCGTGCCTGGCCCGTGCCCCTCTGAGAGGGTTGGAGGGTCTGCCCTGAGCTTTTCTGTGCCTGTTTCATCACTGGTTTTCTAAAAACGTTGATAGGGTGGGTATAGGAGCAAAAGCCCCATCTTACTGCAAATAATTCCTTATAGGTTTCCTTCTTCATGTTCATGTTAATCACTCAGTCATATCTAACTCTGCAACCCTATGGACTGTAGCCTGTCAGGCTCCTCTGTCCATGGGATTCTCCAGGTAAGCATACTGGAGTGGGTTGCCATTCCTTTCTCTAGGAGATCTTCCTGACCCAGGGATCGAAGCTGTGTCTGCCTGTAATTCAGATTCTTTACCGTTTGAGCCATGTAGGTTTCCTTCTTTGTAGTTTTGAAAAGATGTTTAGTTACTTAGTCCATTTGTCAGCTGGAAAAGCACATTTCAAGGTCACCACCTAGGGTGTTTGTCCTCTTTGCTTGGGCCCATGTGTCCTGTCTTGGTCAGGTCTTCCCCCACAGACACAAGCAGGAACAAGAGGATGGAAGGTAGGGCAACCCTATCTGCAGGGTTAGCTCATCTGCCAGGGCTTTCTCCTCTTGGCAGTCTCTGGGTCAACAGCAGGGAAGATGCTTCTGCACAGCACCCTGGTCTTAGGGGTGAAAAGTGAAAGTGCTCCGAGGCCTTCGGGGCATTTGGGTACTGTTATTGTTATGCTTGGGCTTCCCTCATAGCTTGGTTGGTAAAGAATCTGCCTGCAATTCAGGAGACCCCGGTTCCATCCCTGGGTCGGAAAGACCCCCTGGAGAAGGAAATGGCTACCCACTCCAGTATGCTTGCCTGGAAGATCCCATGAACAGAGTAGCCCGGTGGGCTACAGTCCATGGGTTGCAGAGTCAGACACGACTGAGCGACTAGCACTCATTCACATGCTTGGTCTACAGAAATTAAGTCTGTAAATCAAACTCCTATGTTGTGGGTCCACAACTCTCAACCCTGGCTGGAATGAGAATGTCTGGGAAGCTTTTAAAAATGCTAAAAGAGAGCTTCCCTAGGGGCTCAGTGGTAAAGAATCTGTTGGCCAAATGCAGAAGACACGGGTTCAATCCCTGATCCAGAAAGATCCCACATGCTTCAGAACAGCTAAACCTGTGTGCACATCTACTGAAGCCTGAGCTCCCTAGAGCCTGTGCTCTGAAACAAAAGAAGCCATCACAATAAGCCTCTGTACTGCGACTAAAGTAGTCCCGCTCTCCACAACCAGAGAAAGCCCACACAGCAACGGAGACCCAGCACACCAAAAATAAAACAAGAAAATTACTTTTTAAAAATGCTAAAAGCAGTTGAATCAAAATCAATCAGATGTGGGGAGAGGTGGTATTCGTAAATTTTAAGCTTCGCAGGTAACTCAGTATGCAACCAAGCTGGAAACGCCTCAGTGCTTTGACATGGCCTGTTTGTCTGTCTCAGGATAGCTGGGAATTCAGTAAGGGTGTGAAGACCTTGGCTGGGCCCTTGGCCTCAGTGCCTGGTCCAATTCAGGTTTGAGTGCATGGAAACGTGTACCTGGGTGGTGGGTAAGCACCCAGGGTCCATCTCAGGGAGGTGAGAGTGACTGACCAAAATTCTCTGGTTTCTGAACGCTGACACTTGCCAGAGCTGCATATAAGGACAGAAGAAAAAGCATGCTGGTCTTTCTTATATGATAAATAAACATCTGAAGTCTAAGTTATGGGTCCAGACCCTAATGAAGCATTGTGCCCAGGTCACCCTTTGTCCTACTATATCCAGGCTGTCTGTCCTCATGTCCCAAAGATACATTTGCTATAAAGGTGCTTCAAAAAGAGACACACGCCCCTACCCCTTTCCTAGTGCCCAGAGGATTGCATATCCCGGGCACTCAGGGAACCTCCCACAGCTCTTCAAATACAAACCTACAAATGCAGGCGCTGGCCGCCCATGGTGCTGGGGTCCAGCTGTCCAGAATACGGACCTTCATCACCTACTCACTCTCCTGTCTGAGTCTGAAAACAAACTGAGAACTGTCTAAAACTGGGTTCCTCGAGGCACTTTGGAAAGAGAAGTTAGAAATGCATGACTTTTTATTCTCCTGGCAGAGACCTTCTCTGGGGCCCTTGACTCTCAGTATTGGTGGCATCCATAGGTATGACCCCTTTACCCACTCTGGATCCCCAGTGAACTGGGAAAATTATGGAATGACATGTCAAGGAAAAGTCACACTGAAAGGGATGAAGTGTGAACCTTGCCATCAACTTTGGGGTCTTGTTTTACTTTGTTTTTGAAGGCCTTCACCTTGCTTTTAAAGACAGGCCTAGGGCAAATTTTCTCCTTGAGAGAGCAAATTAAAAAAAAAAAAAAAAAAAAGGCAAAGCAAAAATCCACAGTGCTTCGCTTGTGGTCCAGTGGTTAAGAATCCGCCTGCCAATGCAGGGGATACAGGTTTGATCCCTGGTCTGGGAAGATCCCACATGCCATGGGACAACTAAGCCTGTATGCCACAGCTACTGAAGCCCACGTGCCCCAGAGCCTGTGTTCTGAAACAAGAGAAGCTACTGCAACGAGAAGCCACAGAACCACAACTAGAGAGTAGGCCCCACTCGCCACAACTAGAGAAAGTTCACGAGTAGCAACAAAGACCCAGTGCAGCCAAAATAAATAAATAAACAACTCTTTTAAAAGTATACTAAGAAGCAGAATTTTTTTTTTTAAAGACAAAACACAAATTCCTCCACCAAGTTCTCAGTTGACTGGCACTCCCTGAAATATAGTTCCAGATATTAAAATGTAGGCAAAAGAGAAAACACAATTCAATGCTAGAAAATTCTAATTTTGAGTGTTTCTTGAAGCATGACCTACAAAGACCTCTATCAGAATCACCTATGTTAACAGCAGATTCCGGCCTGGCCCAGGTTTCCTGAATCAACCTCTGGGGGTAGGAATTTAGAGCTTGCATCTTTTACCAGCTTCCCTGATGATTTTAGAACAAATGCTTGAAGCCTACTATCCCTCTCATCGTGTGTGTGCGTGTGTGTGTGTGCGTGTGTGTGTTAGTCACTCAGTCATGTCCGTCTCTTTGAGACCCCATGGACTGTAGGCACCAGGCTCCTCTGTCCTTGGAATTCTCTATGCAAGAATATTGGAATGAGTTGCCATTTCCTTCTCCAGGGGATCTTCCTGACCCAGGTATTGAACCTGGGTCTCCTGCATTGCAGGCAGATTCTTTACCATCTGACAGCCACCAGGGAAGCCCCTTCAAGCAAAAGAAGAGATACAATCGAATCCCAAGACTATGTAGGATGTCGTTCTGAGCATAGTGTTGTGCTAGATCAGGCATGCCAAATTTTTGCAAATTTTCTATGACATTTTCTCTGTTTTCTACCCATAAACAGTAAGCTCTGAGGTCAAAAGCAGACCCAGAGAAGGGAGTGTAAAGCTCTCATTCACTGACATTTATTAAATGTTTTGCACATATTTTTAATGTATCTTTTCTACTATTCTTCAAAGTATTATATTTGTCTTACAGATGAGCGATAGGGCCAAGAAAGGTTAACCATCATGTCCATGATGACCTAGCCAGGAAGCTAATCCAGGGGTCCCCCCAGGCCTCCTCCCTTCCATATTGCCAGTGGTGGCGAAGAGGGCTGGTCCCACATTTGGGGTAGACCTAGATCTGCCACAACACAGATCTAATGGTGAACCTAGTGGTGACTGCTGGATGTCTGGGCCATGTTCTGGAAATACTGTCAGCTGGTTTGGGGGCCTTTGGAGCCTGTCTTGTCTTGAACAAGAATTGTCTTGAACACCAAGTTTATGCTTTCCCTGACTGTTCATTCATGAGTCCCCAGTGGCCTGTTACCAGGCCATACTGCCTCCAGAAATTACCTCCCAGGGGGCGAGCAGCTGAACACCTCCCTTACCACGTGGAAGAGCTTGAAGAAGTCCACGTTGGCGTACAGGGTGTCTTCCATCCACTGCAGGGTGCCCTGAGAGAGGGGGCACAGGCTGCCACGCACTGTCTGGGCTGCATGGCGCTGGGGAAAGATCAGGAAACGCTCCAAGAGGGCCTCGCTGCAGGCAATGTCCTTCAGCATCAGGTCTGGGACTCCACGAGCAAACTGCAGAAAGGAAAAGCAACACCAGAAACCTCCCTGTGTAGAAGAATACTGGCCTCCCAGTGATGTCCATGTCCTAACCCACAGACCCTGTGAATATGTTATGTGGCATGGTGAGGGGTATTAAAGATTGCAGATGAAATTAAGGTTGCTATTCATCTGACTTTAAAATAAGGAGATGATTTTGGATTATCTGGGTGAGCCCAATGTAATCACAAGAGTACTTTAAATGTGCAAGAGAATAGCAGAATAAACAATGTCAGGATAATTTGATGTGGGGAAGACTGGACAGGCCACTACTAGCCATGAAGATGAAGGGAGGCCACCAGCTGAGGAACATAGACAGTCTCTAGAAGCTAGAAAAGGCAAGAAAATGAACTTTCCTCTAGACCGCCCAGTAAGGAGCACAGCCCTGCTGGCACCTTGACTTTCAGAATGTGATCTCTGGAACCATAAAATAATAAACATGTGTTGTTTTAAGCCACTAAGTTTGTGGTAATTTGTTACAGCAGCCACAGAAAATGAAAACACTCCCAAGCCTCATTTTAACAGAGAGACTTCACAACATGAGCCATTCCTTCTTAGCAATGATGCTAAGGTACCATCAGGACCTACGGCGTGCAGCTGAGGTGAGTGAGTAGCTAGAATGCATTTGGAGTGATGGTGAATGACCACCTCTCCCCCTTTCTGTCTCACCAGATTTACGTATAAAAATACTGGATGCCCAGTTAAATTTGAATTTCAGATAAACAATGAACAATTTTTGGTACAAGTATGTCCCAAATGGAGTCCAAATAGAACATCCTTATGCTGAAAAAATTATTTATTGTTTATTTAAAATTCAAATTTAACCAGGCACCCTGTATTTTATCCAATGATGTTAACCCCTGGAGCACTCACATCAGAAACCTCCTGTGGGCAGTGACTCTCAAAGCACAAGCTCCCTGATAGCCTCCAGAGGCAAAGGAGGCCTCAGCCCTGGCCAGGGACCCTTATCCACCCAGCACAGTTACTGGCCTCCTGGAGTCCTGGACTCCCAGTGGACAAAAGCGTTAAATACCATGAACAGAACAGGCTCATGGACGTCCTTGGCCTCCACAGTCCCATGGGTTCTACACAGGGGAGAGAATTAATTAACTCATTTTGTCCAAACCTCTAGTATCTCAGAGGAGACAAGTGAGGCTGAAGGGGTTAGGTGACTTGATAGGGTTATACAACAGGCTGGAGGAAAGCTGGGACACCATATGAGTGTCACTCATTCATTCAATGCTCATTCACTGTGTTCCCATTCTGTTACCAGGGATGCAGAGAGAATGAGATAAATTTTCTGCCCTCCGAAAAGCTCATGGGCTAGCTGGAAATGCAGGCATTTAAACAGCAGTAAGTGCTAGACTTAATGTAGTGAAACCAGAGCACAGAAGAGGGAGCATTAAGAATCGCTAGTAAAAGTAGCTGGTATTTACTAAGTGTTTACTATGTGCCAGGCATTAAGTGCTTTATAGATATTAAGTCTTTTAACCTCCCACAACCTCTGTATATGGTAGGAAATTTTATTGTCTCCATTTTACACATGAGGAAATAGAGAGATTAATTAACTTGCAGTTAACTGTGTGACCTTGCTGAGATTTGAACCCAGAGCTTTTGCTTAGCCATTTTGAACAACTTTTGCTCTTAATTCTTTTGTCAAGTAGGGCAGGGGGAGGGGCGGGACAAAGAAGGGAGGGTTTATGAACCATTTGATTGAGGAAGTAACATTTGAGCTGGGCCTTGAAGAAAGTTCAGGAGTCTCCTGGGCTATGGGTAAGGGGTGTGGTGAGGGATAAGCCAGAGAACTGTGCAGCTTCAGTCATCTAATAATTCTCTAGAAGGGGCGAGGAGGGCGGTGCTATTCCCTTAGGAGCTATGCTCAGATACTAGGCAGAGGGATAGCCAGTCTTGACAGTCAAGAACAAAATCCCATGTATAATGATAATCAATTAGAGAGCGGCACACCCTATGTGATCGGTTAAGGTAATGAAAATTAAATGGCATTTAAAATTCACTTCCTCACTTGTACTAGACTCATCTCACATGCCCACCAGCCACACATGGCTATGGTTACTCTATAGATGGCACAGAGAGAACTTTGCCAGCATGGAGGAAAGTTCCAGGGGACAGTTCTGTCCAGGAGTTACAGAGCTGGTTGGAGATGGAGAAAGAGGTCAGGAGGAAGGCTCACAGGTCACTGGGGCTGAGAAGCAGGGTGGGTAGGAGGCATGGAGGGAGCTGGGTCCACATGACTGGCCTCTGGAGTGCAGGAGCTGAGCTCCTTCCTAAGCTCAGGGAAGCCTCAGCTAATCAGAGCCTGCAACACAGGCACACCCCAACGGCCCTGTCTCCTCCCCACATGAAAGGCTGTTGCCCTGATGCTAGTGACACAGCAGCTAAAGACCTAAATGTCACAGAGGTGAGGAACTGGAAAGAAATTTCCCCTAAATTCCTGCCCTTATCTCCATCTCCCTTGTTTTACCAACTGGAAGTCATCACAGGCATTTCCAGGACTTGAGTTTTATGAGCTGAAGAGAAAGCAAAGGGGAAAGTGAGCAATCCATGCTGCCTGACATTGGGTTGGAGCGGGAGGGGGAGCCAAGCAGGGCTGGGCAGCCAGCCAGGCCTAACCCCCGGGGCCTACCCAGGCGTGCACTGGGGTTGCGCCTGGGCACTGCCCTCGCTCCAAGTGCCCCGATGTGCTGTGTCAGGGCTGAACCTTATTTCCCCTTGTCTAGTTTCCATGAAAACCTCAGAGACCGAGAAGCCAGCAAGGCAGGTGTGGGTTTCTTCACTGTTGTACTGGGAACCAGCTTGAAAAGCCCATCCAACAGAACCAACCTCAACCAGGTAGGTGGTGAGTCCCCCCCTCTCTCTGGGCTCAGACGGCACCCTGTGCAGACCTTTGTCTCAGGACTGACACTGGCCCTGAAATTTCTCTGTTTACATCTCCGTCTTCCCTGGAGTCCCTAGGGGCTCAGAGGAGAAGAATCCGCCTGCCAGTGCAGGAGATCAGGTTTGATCCCTGGAGAAGGAAATGGCAACCCACTCTTCTTAACTGGGAAATCCCTTGGACAGAGGAGGCTGGTGGGCTACAGTCATGGGGTCAGGATGAGTCACACACGACTTAGTGACTAACCAACAATTCCTCCGGAGTCTAGAGAAGGTGCCGTCCTGGCCAGGAGAGGCAGGCAGGATGTCTGTGCTAAGGCTCCTGCTTATCACGCATTCTCACTGTGTTTATCACACTAGGAACCCACACACCCAGGATGCTGGGCCAGGAGCCCATGAAGCCCTAAATTACAGCCATGCTTCTCACCCCTGAGCTGTTAGAACCACCCAGAGGGTTTGTTAAAGTGGAGAGTGCTGGTCAGTCTGGGGTGAGGCCTGTGAATTTACTCCCAGTCCTTGCTGATGCTCCTGGTCTGGGGGACCTTGAGAACCAATGAAAGGGCCCAGGACTAGGAATGAGAAGACCCCGATTCCACTCCAGCTCCAGCAACTCCAGCTCTATAGCTGGGCACCAGTATCTCGGCCACCAGGCATGTCAAGTTTCTCATCTGTTTGACCCATCTTGGGATTAGTGTGAGGAGTTCAGGTGCTCAGAGAGGTGGAAGTCTTACTTTAGTGGTAAAAATGCTCTGAACAGATACAGGAGATTATGAAAACAGATGATGCAGGTTTAGCGGAGTTACAAGCAGTTTGCCTGGCACTGAGGAGGCACGGCCCAGGAAAGCAGAGGTCTGCTCTCTGTGCAGCTGTTATCAGGCTCCATGACCTTGAAGGTCACCTCAGCACACTTGATCCTGGCTTTGCCTGTTTCTCAGCTGGCACTCTCCTCTCACAGGCATTTACACCAGGCCTACTGTTCAGTAAAATCTGCTTAGATAGCATCTCCTCAGGAAGGCCTTCTCTGATGATTACATTGAAAACTGCCCCCCCACCCCCATCCCTTCCTAACTCAGACCCTGCTGGACCTTCCTCACGACCTGGGAACGCACGTAGGTGCCCTCAGCTTACGTGGTCATCGCCTGTCGTCCCCACTGGAATGTGAGCTCCCGGAGTCAGGGGTTTCCTCGCATTGTTCCCACTGCATTCTGGTACCTAAAACGTCTCTATGTATTTGACGACTACATGAATAAACCTCAGTTTCCTCAACAATAAAGGGAGTTGGAGCCACATGATCTCTTAGGTTCCTTCCAGTCTTAAAGCCCTGAGGTGTTTCAAGTGCTGCCAGCTTCTACGCCACGTCAGAATCCCATCATGGGGATTGTATCATCTCACTGAACCCGAGGCATTCTCCTGAGCATGTGGCACGAATCTGAATGCTTCTGAATGTGAAAGCAAGCAAGAAAAAAGAAGCTCAAGGTCTCCCTTGCCTTTCTCAGGCTCAGTGCCTGCCCCTCCCCTCCAGGGACCACTGGACCAATGACATCCACCTACCTGCTCTGGACGGACTTGGGAGTTGACCAGAAGGTAGACGACTGAGTCAGACAGACCGATGTTCTTCACGAGAAACAGTGTCAGTGTTTCCTCATCTTTTAGGACATCCCGAATTCGTATTCCTCTTCCTGCAATCGAAAGAGAAAAGAACAGGGTGTTGAAGGAAAAGGAAAAATGAGTCAAATAAGGAAAAATATCTAGAAGTGATTTCTAACTTGACTCTCAGAGGAAGGCTCTGTTTGGGGGCTCCATGGGAGCACCTAAGGGTCAGGCCTGTCACCAACAGAGTCACAACATTTACTGCTGGAGCAGATAGGCAAAATTTGTGAGAAGGCACACAAGCTGGAAAAACCTAGGTTAGGGTGGAGGTGGTGGTGGTCATCAGATCCTTTTCAGAGATGGTGTTGGGCAGTGGGGTGGGGAGAGGAGTAGTTTTGTCCTCCTGGGAATATATGGCAATGTCTGGAGACATTTTTAGTTGTTACAACTTGGAAAACATGGGTGGGTAAGTACTAGTGGATGCCACTAAACATCCCACAACGCACAGAAGAACCCTGCTTCCCTGACCAAATAAAGAACTATCCAGTTCAAACATTCAATAGTGCTAAGGCTGAGAAACACCTCAGTTCAGTTCAGTCGCTCAGTCGTGTCCAACTCTTTGCGACCCCACGAATCGCAGCACGCCAGGCCTCCCTGTCCATCACCAACTCCCGGAATTCACTCAAACTCATGTCCATTGAGTCGGTGATGCCATCCAACCATCCCATCCTCTGTCGTCTCCTTCTCCTTCCACCTTCAATCTTTCCCAGCATCAGGGTCTTTTCAAATGAGTCAGCTCTTCGCATCAGGTGGCCAAAGTACTGGACTTTCAGCTTCAGCATCAGTCCTTCCAATGAATATTCAGGACTGACTTCAAACCCTAGATACGTGGAAATGGAGGAGACACGTGCTCTGTCCACAGTGCCACTGTCACGGGGTAGACGACCCTTCCTGGTGTTTCTCTCACATCAACTATGGCTCTAAGCTCAGGGTATGGACTTGGACTAAGAGTGATGGGGCTGTCTAGGGCAGGAAAATCTTCAAGTGGGGAAAGGGGAGGGTCTATTGCCTGGGCTTGCAGTTTCATGCCCTGATCAGCCCAGTCACATTCTTTCCACTCCATTCAAACCCACTAGAAGCAGAAATTTCTTTATAAGGAGGCATAAAGGATTCCTAACCATTACAGTGACCTTGGGGCAAGTGATTGACCCTCTCTGGGTCTGCATTTTCCACATATGCCTCTTAGGATTGTTGTGGGGGTGACTTGGAATAAAGAATGTAAAGTACTTAGCTCCCAACTCAAAAAAAAAAAAAATGCTTGTCCTGATTGCATTAATATTATTCTTACCCTTTCTAGGGAATTCCCACTCACCTTCTCTGCCTGCTTCCAGGGCCAACCTTCAGTCTCAAGCTGGCCACTGCTCTAGTTCTGGAGGCACCAGCCAGAGAAGATGGCAGAGGGTCCAGATATTTATGAAATCATTTCAACAGGCAGTTCATTTCAGTTCCAGTTGCTCAGTTGTGTCAGACTCAAGTATTTGGGTTGCATGAAAATGCTTATCTCTACATCCTATCTTTGCCAGAAGCCTGGCTGACTGCTTATCTCTTAGTTCTTCTTTAACTTTAATCATCAAATGTCCCTGCACCTTCCAGGTTCTCATACTACAGTGCCCCATCTGCTCTCTCCCCAAATCCTGCCTTCCCCAGGCAGCCAAGAGGTCTTGTTCCCTGAGTGCTTGACAGCCACCCTTCATATTCAGGTTGTGACTTTCTATGTGTATGCTGCCTCTACATTGATGTTCTGCCAATTTCCTTTTGAAAGGGGATGGGCCAGCCACAGGCCTGCCCATGCAGCTGGGGCCAGCTTCGGGGAACCAACCCCGAAGTTCTATCACACAGACACCTCCCTCACCACCATGGAGCGCCCTGATAGTTGTACCACCAGGGGATCCAGTGTCACCAAAAGCCTTAAGGAGGACCTGACTACAATAGTCCCTTTATCTTCAGTGGATACAGTCCAAGAGCCCCACCCCCCACCCCCCGCCCAGTGGATGCAGATAGTACCAAACCCTGTATATATATACTGTGTTTTTTTCCCTATACATACATACCTATGATGAGGTTTAATTTATAAACTAGGCAGAGTAAGAGAATATCCAAATTGCCAGCATCATTGGTCTTGCACTTTGGGGCCATTATTAAATCAAATAAGGCTTACTTGCACATAAACACTGTGATACTCTGATAGTCAATCTGAAAAGCCAGGGAGTGACTAATGGGCAGGATACCTGGATAAAGGGATGGTTTCCATCCCAGGCAGGTAAGTGCAAGAGTTCATCATGCTACTCAGAAAGGTGCACAGTTTAAAACTTATGAGTTATTTACTTCTGGAATTTTCCACTTATATTTTCAGACTGGATGACCACAGGCAGCTGAAACCATGGACTGGGGGCACTACCCCAGCAGGGAGGAGTGGTTCTGAGAGGGGCTGCTCTATTTTCTTCTTGCTTTCTTTCCTTTTCAGTAACTTATCTTCCAAACCCAGCTTCCTTTTTTTTCTTCCCCTGGGGCTCCAGTTTGGTTGTTCATCTCCAAATCATTTCTTTGTATACAGCATCATACTATATCCTCTGACCTTCAGCAACACAACTCCCAGTACACACACACAGAGACTCTTGAGAGTAGAGAGCTACAGATACTGCTTTTATCACACTCTCCATCATACCTAGCTGGGCACAGAGATGTAAGCCCTCCAAATCATCTCTACGTGACACCCAGCACTACAGCCTGACATGGAATCAGGGCTTTGGTGAATGTCTGTGGAGTCATAGGAGACACCCAGTAAATAACTGTTGTCTTGACCTGAGAGTCAGGACCCTATCTGACTATTGAACTCTTTGTTATTCTTTAACTCCCTCATCGGACCTTACATACAAACATCTACAAACGTCTCGCTTGGGAAAAGGGACAAAACAAGGGGAGCTGGGAGCAACTTTGCCCTGGCCCAGAGTCCCACCCAGATGCCTGGGCTGCCGTGGCCCCAGGGACAAGGCGCATGAAGGAGCATGCTGGTTCAGCACACCTGAGGAAGAGGGGGGCCACCCTGGAGGGAGACGTGGGGCCAGAATGTAAGCAGACATCAGGATTCCCGAGGGAGAAATGTGAACTGGGGGGCCCTGAGGAAAAGAAAATAAATGTAGTTTAAAATGTTGTTCTTCTTGTTCTCTTCCCTGGGAAGATTAGAGGCTGGGGGAAGGGGCTGCTGAGGCCCACGGAGCTCAGGAGGCTGGGATGGGGGTGGGGAGACCAGGGAAATGCGTGCCTGAGGCTCGGAGGAGGGCAATGTTTAAAGATGACTGAGAGACTGCAGAGCTTGCTCGGGGGTGAGAGGGGAGGGGGCTTCACGGCTAGTTTTCTTTTTTTTCTTTTTTTTTTTTTTACCATTACTCCTCCTCTGTGGAGAATGCAGTACTACAGGTTTGCTAGGAAAGGAAAATGCCCTAGGTCACTGTTGGCATACTTTCCCAGGTGACTGGGGAACTGACAGGCAAAAGCACACACCAGTGACAGGCCCATCTCGCTTTCAGAGGCTTAACCCTCCACTGCAGCCTGGGGCTGAGGATTCAGTGCTCACAGCCAGCAAGGTCCTGGGAGCCCAGGGACAGACTGAAACTATCTTCACTACTGACTGTGGCCTTGAGTGCTTGGCCAGAAATTCCCTCAGACACCCTGTCCTTTTCGTTGGGGATGGTCTGCTTTCCCCTCTCATGGCCCCCAAGGACAGGGGTTCTGCAGAATCTGTGTTCTCAGCCCTCAAATTCCTTCGGACAGTCTCAGCTGGCTTCCTCTAACGCTGTTTTCCCAGACCCCCCGAAGCCAGTCTCGTGAAGGGAATGTTCCCCCACAGCCCGGAGGCTGACACAAGAAGCACCTGTATGCCAATTCAAAACTAGCATTGTGTTGGCTTGTAAGCAGTGATTTTGGTCCTCATATACAGGCTTGAAAGGCCACAGAGACACTGTGGTTTGAAACGACTTCCTTTTTGCTTCCTTCCAGCCAGACCATCTGACAATGAGAAAACACAGTGAAACGTGCACTGGGTGAACAGGGTAGACAGTCATTCCAGGCGTTGGGCAAGCCCGTGTTCTCATCTGCTGTTTAACCTTGGGAAAAACTGCTGCTTTGTTGGTGCTCCTCCCCCTTATTTCCCTCATATTAAAATGCCAACTGTGCCCAGACCCTGCAAGGCCCTGCGGTTCTTTCAACGCTTACTCTTAGTAAACTCCTAGGCAGCAAAGAAAGCTGTGTTTGTAATCTAGTTTTACGATATAACGTGTATGCATTACTGATTTCGGAAGCAGTAGAATGTAATGAAGGAAACTTCACCGTCCTCTGATCAGACTCCTGTGCTTTATTGCTCCAATCGGGAGAGAAGGGAGAAGGTGGCCCAGTGGGAGGAGGACTGGATTCTCTTTGGACCGACTCACCTATGCTCTTTGGCCCCTTGCTTCCCTCCAGCAGCCCCACAGGGTGTGGTCACGGGCCTTCCACTTCTGCCCAGGGATCCCTCGGGGGAGGGCACTGGTCTAATGACTCTGTCACCAGGGACCAGCACACTGCCTGGCTTGCGTGAGTGAGGAGCCCTGGGCGACTGTTTCATACCATGCTCCCTAGGCAGAAGCTGTCCTATCCAGCCCCTCCTGTCTTCTTGGGCATCACCTTCCTCACCCTTGTCATTCTGCAAGGTCATCCTCATAGTCAGTTCATCTCCATTCAAAGAGCTGACATTTCCCAGCAGCCACAAACCACTTCCTTTATAGCCTCTGAGCCCATCCCTGAACGAACTTCCCCACCCTGGCAGCCTTTTCTCCACCCCCACAACCACACTGACCCCTGGGGTCCTGGCCAGCCTGCTGCCTTCCAGCTGTTCATTTACCCCTCAAAAGGGGGTGGGGTCCACCTGGTGCCCAGGCTGTTTCCATAGCCAGTAACTCCAACTACCTACTGAGGAGCCTATGGCGGACGCGAAAACCGCACGGCATCCACTTGTGCTCTGAAAAGAGATGTCAGAGGGTTTCTGGGTTTGGCTTTTGCTTGATTCTAGTTTTTCCCCTGGAGAGGGGGACATGGGAGAGGGAGCTCCTTCCCCCTCCGTCCTCAAGCTTCTGGATTCCAGGGGGCTCTCCCACCCCCAAAACCTCTGTGTCCATCCAGCCTGCTTTCCTTTGCCTTCCCGTCACCTAACCTTTGCCTCTGCTCCACTTCAACCTCCATTGGCACACCTGGGGGCTTGTTCTCATCTGTCCTGCATGCCTTTGAAATCCTGAATCCACATATTTCACATTCTGACCACAGCTGTCACTCTTTCTATCCTGCTGTTTCCTCAGTCTGTAACCAGCGTCATGGAACACTCTGAGGCCTCCATTCTTTGGCCTCTCCATTTCCCTCGGGGATTTCCAGTCCTGGCTTCTCTTTCATCCATATGCAGCCTAGACCCTATCTGTGTAGTCCAGTCACTGCCCTCAACCCCCTGGCCTCCTGGACCTTCCCTGGCACCTCCCTACCAGCCCTACCAGCCCCCAATCCTGCTTCCCCCAACTTTGCACCTGCTCTGCCTCAGGGCCTGGGACGCTGAATATTACCAGAATAAAGAGAAGGACTATACATATTTGTGTCGTGATAAACACATGCTCTGGGCTTCCGGTGGCTCTGTGGTAAAGAATCCACCTGCTAATGCAGGAAATGTGGGTTTGATCCCTGGGTAGGGAATATCCCCTGGAGAAGGAAATGGCAACCTACTCCAGTGTTCTTGCCTAGGAAATCCCATGGACAGAGCAGCCTGGTGGGCTACAGTCTATGGGGTCACAAAGAGTCAGACATGACTTAGCGACTGAACAACAGAAATAACAACATCAAACCTGTGCACCGATCTTCCTGGCTCTTTACTGCTACTTGGCATTGCTTCCACACAGTCCTCACGCTCTAGGACTCTGTGAATGTGGTCCACATCTTTTTCAGGCTCCATGAACTCTTTCCCCTTCACCTGGCCTCAGACTTTCCAGAGCACATCTCTTTCCACATTCTCCTATCTCACAGCTTACCTGGGATGAGACCTTTCTTGCCTTCCTTCCTAACTTCCCACCTTCAGGCCTGGTAGAAAGAGGAGTTCTCACCAAGGTAAGCCTCCTCCTGTCTCTAGATCCCTTCCTACATCCTCTGGTATCTTTTCCAACCAAATCTTCTAACTCCTCTCTGTATCTTCAGTTTGTCTGGTGGAGGAGACAAATGAGAAGCAAGTGGTACTTAAGAACACAGAAGTCCACCTCACCTGCAATCCTCTCGGGGTGCATTCGGAGGGTGTTCATGAGCTGGGACAAGGTGCAGAGTTCTTTCCAAACCTGACCAAGGTGCTGGCTCTCTGGTGCATCCATGAGGAGTTCTTGAAAATCTCTATACACCCTTGCCAAGCTGTAAGAATGAGCCTCATCATTAAAGACATAGCTGTCATTTTCATCATCATTATAACACGTTGTGTAATATTTTAAGATACCACCTGCTTGACCCCGCTTGCATATACCTACATTATATATCCTCTCAATATTGCCAAGACAAAAGGAGATATTTTTACTTCCTTATACATATAAGATAACAGGGGCTCTGAGCAATTTGTTGTCAAAAGTCTTCCAACTTTGGCAGGGCTGGGTCACTTCTTAACTCTTTTCACTATGTGTTTCCTCCTCCAAGAAGTCTTAAATAGGATGATAATAGGAGATATTAGTAGGGGCTCTTTTCAGCCCGTACCCACTTCTCTGAGACCTGCCCTTCCAGCCATTCATATGCTCAGGTTCTAACAGCCATACTTAATCTACAAAGCCCTCCTTGCATGCATGAACACACACACCTCTGCCAAGGCTGACTGGACAAGGAAAATAAAGCTGGGGAAACAGATGTGCTCCCAGGAATTTGAATGGCACTCAGAGATGCTCTTCTGATTGCCCAAGCTCAGGTGTTGTGAACTGGGCAACTAGTACCAGCTGAGGCATTGAGAAGCAGGGCAGAGTGGTCAGTGGAGAGAGGCAGATGGAGTAGAAGCCCAGACGGTGCTGGAGAGGCTGGACCTTGTAGGTCCAGACAGGAGGGAGCAGCTCCTGGTGGTTCTTCTGTTCTTGTCCCCTTCCCAGAGAACTGCTTCCTGCTCTTGGCTTTGTAAGAAGGTCTAGTGTCCAAATGGTAAAGCGTCTGCCTACAAAGCGGGAGACCTGGGTTCGATCCCTGGGTTGGGAAGATCTCCTGGAGAAGGAAATGGCAACCCACTCCAGTATTCTTGCCTGGAAAATCCCATGGACAGAAGAACCTGGTAGGCTATAGTCCATGGGGTTGCAAAGAGTCGGACACGACTGAGCAACATTTACTACTATTTACTACTACTAGTGTCCAAATCATATCTTTCCCTCTGAGGTTTAAACTTGTTTAAATGTGTTTCTGTGCCTTGCAAGCAAATGAATTTTGAGTAAGCCAACATTTCACGCATACTATGTGCATGAAACATGAAACTCAGATTTCCTGGCCCAGATGCTGAACACAGCTAGAGTCCAAAGCCGCTTCCCCTCCCCAGTTCCACCTCTCAATCTGTGGACCCTCGGTGCCAGTCCCACCAAAGCTCCACAGAGCTGCCACTGAAGCACCTCCAAAGCGCCCCTGATCCCATCACGTGACCCATGGGGTCTCTCTGGATAGGCAAGTGTTTCTTCTTAGGCACCTCCAGAAGGCTCAAGCTGAAAGTTCAGATTGTAAATTAAAGCTTCCAGGTGGTGTTTGCAGCCAGGGGAGCCCAGCTAAAATGCTATCTTCCAGGAAGATGGGTGTTCTGTATTCCCTCTTCTATCTTCCAATAAACCAGGGCTTAGCAAACATGTTATAGGCTTGTGGACCAGGCAGTCTCTGTCACAACTACTCTTGCCTTTGTACAGCAAAAGCAGTCACAGTTTGTTCCCAGTGGGGAAGGTTACCTCTGAATATTAAGTGGATTTACCAAATGTTCTTTTTCTTTTTGTCAAAATGCAGTTTTGCCCTGGCGGAATTATATCCAAATCTCCTCTAAGGAAAGAACTGGAGCAACACAATATCTCAGTTTCCATTTGACTTGATGTTTATACAAGTAGGTGAAGCCTGCACTCCAACAAACCCTTGTTGACCTTTGGGGGTAAGCGTCACAAACTGCAGCTGGAGGTCAGCCCAGTGGCTGAAGGACAACCGTGTCGTCATTCCTGAGCCTCTGTCTGTAGAACATGCTACATCAAGTCCCCCTATCTACTTCAAGGAAATTCCAAATATAGACTCTCTTATGGAATTTGACTTGAAATTCAGTCCCAGACCAGAGGTTATTAACCTGGAGTGCACAAATGCCCTGAAATCATATGCACAGTGTAATGTTCTGTGGGTGTGTGCATCCTCATTTTCCTCAGGAAGGGGACCACCAGTTTTCATCAGCTTCTGGGAATGGTCTTCACCCCTACAAGTTAAGAACTACTGCTCTCAAGCAACATCCTAAGATCTGGCCAACCAAGAGAACTAATGGCATTTATGACAGAGCATTTGGAAATTGTCTCTTTTTCTTCCAAGAAGCAAATTTCACCTTGTAAACTTGGTTTCATTCACCCTCAAAAGGTCCCCTGACAATTTTCTTAGCTTTTAGATGTCCAAGAAGACTTTTAAAAGAACAGAGATCATTCAGAGTTGATCCAGGGTGGAGAGTGCCATAAGGAATCAGAAGGGGAATGGAGTGTTTCTCATCCAGTGACTCTGCTTGAGCAGATGGATGAGCTGGAGGCAGTAGACACATTCTAGCAGGGTGCTGACATCAGACTCCTAGTCATGTCTTTGGGATATAAGGACCAAGAAATTCTGTCATCTGGCCTAAGTTTGTAGCCTTTTCCTCAAGTGCCCTGACAGCTGATACAGAATGTTCCAGAGTGGAAACATGCTCTGCTCCTTAGAGTTTAAGGTTTCTTCAAGCCACCAGACCACTTATTCAGCAGCACATGCTCTGTGTGCACGTACACGAACTCCAAGGCAAGAGGAGAATAAAGGGTGTATGGTGGGAATCCCAGCACTTACATGGAGTTGTTATAGTTTGACACAATTCCAGGAGATTCTCCTGCAGTGGGACTTTGAAAACAAGGATTGTTCACATTGCAGAAAATTCCCTGGAGCCATGGCAACATTCCTGCTGAGGGCATCGCCTTGTTGGGAAAATGGCCTTTAAGACAGGAAATGAAGGCAAGGAGTTAGACATTGACACTAAGAAGGATGCAGGTCCTAGGAGCTAGAGCCTCTGTAGGATGGACCCTGGTCCTTCTGGTGCTTTCCTTCATTTACCAACACTTAAGAAGCAGAAGCATCTAATGTATGCCTGGCCCCGTGCTGGGCGCTGGAGACAGGGTCTCTTCTCTCAAGCTTCCAGTGTAGTGGTGAGATGGAAACATATCCTAATAGAGGCATGGATGGAAGTGTGAAGGGGGAACAGAGGAGGAGCACACTGTACTGTGGGGAGATGGAAGGGGTGGAGCGATGTTAGAGCGAGAAGCCTCCATGCGTTGCTGATGTTTAAGGAGGAGAAGAGGTTTGTCTATTCCTTCCACAACTGTGTATTGAGCATCTACCCCCAAGCATTAAAGAGGGAGCACAGGTTATAGGCTCCTTGAGGGGTGAGGTACACAAGCAAGGGTCTGATGGACAGAAGGCTGATTCAGAATATGGGGCCTGGAACTCACTAAAAAGAGGATGGGAAACCAGAACAGGGGACTGAGCAGCTGGTATGACTCCTGAGGATCCCACACCGGCTGCCAAGAGCCAGAAGAAGTCATCCTAGCCAGAAACCAGGTGAAAGCTTTCTCTGAGGGGCATAGTATAAGAGAGGCATACATAGGCTCATCCTCGGTCCCAGGACACCTCTGGGGTCCAAGAAATACTACATTATTAATACACTATTTTCTGTCCCTTCTTTCTTATTTATTTATTTTAATTGGAGGCTAATTACTTTACAATATTGTAGTGGTTTTGCCATTCATTGACATGGATCAGCCATGGGTGTACATGTGTTCCCCATCCTGAACCCCCCACCCACCTCCCTCCCCATCCCATCCCTCTGGGTCATCCCAGTGCACCAGCCCTGAGCACCTGTCTCATGCATCAAACCTGGACTGGTGATGTCCCTTCTTATTTTTTCTTTAGCACCATGCCTAACATATTCCTAAACTATCTTCAAAATATAGGGCTGGCCAAAAAATTTGTTTGGGTTTATCTACATCTTAACTGAACAAACTTTTTGGCCAACCCAATATTTCAAATAACTCATCTATAATCTGCTCCCTTTAAAAGTACAAAGTGTTTAGGTGTAGAAAAAACCAAACAAACAAAAAATCATTACACATTTCTTTAGTAACCACATGTAAGTATTTGCATAGAATGTGCAGGATTTAAAAGTTAGTTTGCATAACGTCTGTTTTCTGCATTCTAGGCATGAAATGATGATAAGCAGATCAGATCCTGGCACACCCCCCCCCCCCCCCACCCAGTCCCCAAACCCTTTCTAAACAAAGTGATAGGGACCTTCAGGCATGCCAAGGCTCCCCCTACCCCACCTCTGTTATGCTTACATTCATGTTTGCTGTACAGGGGGTTGACATTCCTTAACCAGATCAAGACCAGAAATAAAGATAAAGGCCACACGAGTTCCACCACAAAGCGAATCTGGAAAAACAAAACACTAAGTGAGAAAGACCAGTGATACTAACTGATTACAGGAAACATACCCCAAGCAGACCCACTTCATTTCCATGTCTGTCTCTGCAACAGGACTCTGGTTGTGGTATATTTAAAGGACTTCCTTAATTAAACCTTACCTTCCATACTGACTCTACTCTGATATATTGGACTCCCAAGGCTTGGTGTCCATCTGGGTTCCAGTCTGCCTCTATTTTATTGGGTTGGCTAAAAAGTTCATTCGGGTTTTCCCATAAGATAATATGGACAAATCCAATTGATTATTTTGGCCAACCCAACTGAAAACTTTGTTAGCATAGTACGTTCATCAGAAATCATCAGGATAAGTGCTTTCAGTTCTTTTTGGATGTTGCTGTGCACGTGAATGTAAATTCTGATTCTGTAGGGCCCTATCAGATCTCACACGTCTAACAAGCTCCCAGATAATGCTGATGCTGCAGGTAGTAAAGGTCTCCTGATAACTTTTCCTTCTGCAGATGAGGAAACAGGGGCCCAGGAAGGGCAGGTGACTGGTGCAGTATCTCATGGGCAGTGACAGCACTGGAGCCAAAATCCAGCCTCCTGTCTCCAGGCCCAGAGCTCTGCCCCTCCTCACTGCCCTGTTTGCTTATAGCGCCACTGGACTTTGCATGTCTGGTCATTGAATGAATGAATGAAGATGAAAATCCTCCCATGAAATACTGTGATTCACAGTGAAGTCAAACCCAGAAATCTAAATTTACCAACATTTTTTATCAACAATTTCTTGTTGCTTAAATAAACAAAGAAGGGCACACTGCCAGGAGATTTTACAATACTGGAAGAAGTTACCAATATCAACATATGACTGAACGTCGGTATTTAAATTTAGGTTCAATTTAGAGTTTAAGGACTCTTGACTCCAAAGAAGAACCAGTTGGTTGCTGCAGCCCACACTCCAAGGCATAGCATGTCAGGGTGTGGTTGGAGGTGTGGGATTATTGGTAGTGAAAGATATGTATTGGGGAACGTAATAGTTCTTCCACCCAACCCCTGTTCAGAAACGCATTAAACTTAAAGCAGAATTTAAGTAGATGGCTGAAAACAGAAATGTAAGCCTATATAGATCAGCTAGGGGCTATTCATGTGGCTTTAAATTTAATCCTTTATTGTTCCTTCCAAAGAAATGTTCTTAAATTCTCAGCAGATTTGTGGACACCATAGCAGGTGCTCAATAAACCTTTGCTCCTTTCCTATTGGTTAGGACTAATGTACTTAAATTTTCAGGAGAATGGTAGACAACATCAGTTCAGTTCAGTTCAGTCGCTCAGTTGTGTCCGACTCTTTGCGACCCCATGAATCGCAGCACGCCAGGCCTCCCTGCCCATCACCAACTCCTGGAGTTCACTCAAACTCATGGCCATCGAGTCAGTGATGCCATCCAGCCATCTCATCCTCTGTCGTCCCCTTCTCCTCCTGCCCCCAATCCCTCCCAGCATTAGAGTCTTTTCCAATGAGTCAACTCTACGCATGAGGTGACCAAAGTATTGGAGTTTCAGCTTTAGCATCATCCCTTCCAAAGAACACCCAGGACTGATCGCCTTTAGAATGGACTGGTTGGATCTCCTTGCAGTCCAAGGGACTTTCAAGAGTCTTCTCCAACACCACACTTCAAAAGCATCAGTTCTTCAGTGCTCAGCTTTCTTCACAGTCCAACTCTCACATCCATACATGACTACTGGAAAAACGATAGCCTTGACTAGATGGACCTTTGTTGGCAAAGTAATGTCTCTGCTTTTGAATATGCTATCTAGGTTGGTCATAACTTTCCTTCCAAGGAGTAAGCATCTTTTAATTTCATGGCTGCAATCACCATCTGCTGTAGACAACACAGTATATACTCAATAAAGCTTTGTTCCTTCTCTGTTGGTTAGGTCTGCTGGCAAGCAGATTATTACAAATCATAACATAAGTCAGTGAGAGAAAAAAGACAATACATTGAAGAAAAGAAAAAAAATGTTCAGGATAGGTGGTGATTATGCTGTTGTAACATTTACAAAACCTTTTATCCAAAATATGTCTAGGCATGATGTATTAGAAGACAAACTCACACAAACATTATGGGAAGAAGAAAGAATAGTAGATTTTTCCTTAAACCACTCGTCTTCAAGACTTCTCCTATACATTCTCCCCACAAACAGCAAAACACCAATATCAGACAAGTCCCATCCAGTATTAAAAGGACTGACTCTGAGCACATTTGATAGCCATAAAAATGTTGGCAGTTCCCCCAGGCCATGCAAATCAAGGGTGGAGGGGTAAAAAACTGTCCACAGTGAGCCTGTTTCACTGTTAAGGATGCACCCATTCCTGCTGGTCACCAGAGCTCTTCCCATGGCACTCATCATCATTACTCCTTCATGAAGGTGGACCTCTCCCTGGCTATAAGCTTCCTGAGGGCAGGGACCATGTCTGTCCTTGTCACTACACCCCATACAGGGCCAAGTTTATAAAAAGTGTCCAGTAAATATCGGTGGAACGAGTGAATCTTTGTCAAGACTGGTCTAGGAGGCTTCTCTGGAAAGTTGGAGGTGACTCAGTGGCTCAGGCAAACAACAGTTTGCAAATTGAACAAACTGCTTCCCTCATGGACAGTACACTGGCTTCACACCTTCCATCCAAAATTTCCCCCTCCTACCCACTCTCCAACCTGTCCGTATCAGTTGGTAAGGTTGGAGAGCAAGTTCTGCAAGATAGTAATGTGAGTGATAGGTGCAAGCTATGAAACCAAAACTTATTCCTGGTGTCCTCACCAAGGAAATGAGACAACCAGTCCAAATTCTACATCTTTGATTCTTCCTTAAGACAGCTGCTTGCAGCACTGGCTTTCTATCATCTAGTAAGTCAGCCACCTTCCATGTAGCAATGCCTACCTGGGAATAGGCTGGTATATGAAACATTGCTGCTGATTTGGGAATGGGGAGACCTAGGTTAGGAATCATGTTGGGGCTTGTTTTATCTCCAGGTTTCAGTTTTCTCATCTGTGAAATGGGCCTATTCTATCCTATAGCTTATACTGAGGGTTAAAAGTGTGTCAGTACCAGGGGTTCTTAGCTGACTTTGCTGTCTACTCGCTGTAGAACCTCGGGTAACCCATTCGACCTCTCCATGCCTTGGGGTCTCATCTGTAAAACGGGAGTGCTCTCAGGACCTACCTCTCAGAGCAGTTGTGAGAATGAAATAAGTTCACTTTGTAAAACACCTGAAGCAGAGTCTGGCACATAGAAACATTCCATGGACATGAGACATTTACTACTGACCCTCACTTCCCTCAAGGGTCACAAGGACATTATAAGTGACAGCACATTGTAAAGTCTGAAGAGCAGGGAGTTATAATTTAAATTATCTGCAAGGTCCTAGTCTGCCCTCCACTCACATTCACGTTTCCTCCTTTTTCTCCCTTTCTGGAGTCAAAACTGCCCAGTTTTCAGTTTGGAAGCACGGGGCTTTCTGAGAAAACTAACCACACACTGTCCCCTACTCCATGGAGGATCTTGGACCAGGGGAGGGTCAGCCAGCCTGGCCTACCTGTCCTGTGGATAAAATTCCCAAACCCAGGCTAGTGCATCTCATCCCTCTTTGTCATGTAAGTCACACATTCTCTTACCCACTTACTCACTCACACTTGTAGTTTTGAAATATCTGGTCTTTGCAAGTCCACCTATCGGGGGAGGCCACTTCAGAACTTTACTTTTCTCCTTCACCCTTTGCTGAGGGCAAGGACTAGTACAGCTCTGCAGGTTTTCCTCTTTACCACACCTCTGAGTTAGGGCCTCTATTTTCCACCTAAAGTCCCTGCCTCTCAAATGATCACCTTCATCAACCTAGGTCTGCAGTTCTCACATGGCTGAATGCAGGAATCTGTAGGGAGCTCGGGCCATGCCCCACATCCATTACACCAGGGTGTCTGGCCATGGGACATCAGTTTGGTTTTGTTTGTTTGTTTTTTAACACTTCTCAGGCAGTTCCAGCGTGTGGCTGGGACTGAGAACCGCTGGCCTGGGTAGTAGTTGGTCATCTTTGAAAAGCAGTTTTGGAGAAGTCAGTGTTGCTGTTCCAGCTCTGCGAGCATTTGTTTCGGCAGGGCTGCATTTCACACTTCACTTCCTGCACAAAGACCACCGGCAATTCTTTCCTAGCCTTTCTAGCCTGACAAGTCCCCACGACAACCTCGTCCCCTCCCCCAGAACTGTATGCGCAGCCCGCATCCCAGAGAGGCATCTTTGTCCTTGATGCTCAACTGTGCACAGGCATACCCTAGGGAGAAATTCCACAGTGTAATTAAACACATGTTTTCAGAGTAGCTCTCGCTCCCCACACCCCTCCTCTTTAAACATGTCTGTTACTAATTAAGCCCAACCGAAGCTCAGAAGGGGCTGGTGGAAATTTTTTTTCTCAAACTGGTATTTCCTTGTTCTCTTTTTTTTTTCCCCCTCCTCCCCCTTTACCACTCAATCTACTTAGGGGAGGAGGGGGTCACAGGGAAGGGCAGAGTCACGCTTGTTGTTTGAAACCTTGGTCAGCTAGGTTTTCTTCCCTCCTACTCTGTTTTCAATTTGAAAGCGGGTGGCCAGGGATCCAAACAGCTGCATGATTTCCCCTTCTGCGCTGAGAGCCTAGACAGGATTCTCATCCTGAATGAATATGCCCCAGGACCTGAGGAGGTTTGCAACTAGCTGCCCAGCCTTCCCTCACCTGCCAGGTTCTCCTCACCTAATTCTGGACCCTAGGTCAAAGGTCATGGATATACCAGATGCCCAGGTCTGGGGCCCTGGAAATGATAGCCCCCTACTCTCACGAATCCTTGTGTGCCTGCTCAGTCGCTAAGTCATGTCTGACTCTCTGTGACCCCATGGACTGCAGCCCATCAGGCTCCTCTGTCCACGGAATTTCCCAGGAAACAATGCTGGAATGGGATGCCATTTTCTTCCTCAGGGGATCTTACACACCTGGGGATCAAACCTGTGTTTCCTGCATTGGCAAGTGAGTTCTTTACCACCAAGCCACCTGGGAAGCTCCATGAATCCTCAAGGTTCCCCAAATATCCTGCCCTGATATGTAAGCTGGGACCAGAGAGATGACACCAAGGGGCCCTAGACTGTGGGCTCTAAGGGGCAAGAGACACACCTAATATGTCTTTATAAACTCACTCAACACAGTGCCTGCCCCATTGAAAATATGAGCAAGAGTGTATTTGCTAGGGAACAGTGGGAGAGCTCTTGTCACTAGAAATGCATCCTCTGGGGAGTGAACTCCCTGAGGAGTCTGTTCTTATCCCTGCCAACCCCCTTCTCTCTTCTGAGCTCCCAGAGCCCAGCTTCATCTCCTGCCCCTTCCTCTCCACTAGTGCACACGGTTTGCTGCTCAGTCATTGTGCACAGACTCCCGCTTCCACCCCGGCTCTGAGTTCCAGAAGGTCAGGGGCTATCTAACATATGGATAAACAGGCCACAGAAAGTGGAAGTGTTAGTCACTCAGTCACGTCCAGCTCTTTGCAACTCCATGGACTGTAGCTGCCAGGCTCCTCTGTCCATGGAATTCTCCAGGCAAGAACACTGGAGTGGATTGCCATTCCCTTTTCCAGGTGACCTTCCCCACCCAGGGATTGATCTTAGGTCTCCTGCATTGCAAGCAGATTCTTTACCATCTCAGCCACCACGGAAGCCCCTAGGTCACAGATAGTGACCATAAAACCCACTTTCCCAGGTCTGTTATCACTTTACACGGATTGTTCTGGTATACTCATAATTAGTGAAATCCCATAGACAGAGGAGCCTGGTAGGCTACCATCCATGGGGTCGCAACAAGTCGGACATGACTGAGCGACTTACCTTACTTACTTACTTCACTTTTAAAGCTGCCCTAGATTGGATGATAAACTAGATGGTCACTCTATCTTTGTTGTCTTCCTGACCAGCTTACTACATAGGGCGTGCTACCTGGGGGCAGTATGGGGTCACTGGCATGTCTGCCTGTCCTGGAGCCCTAGGTCCAGGTCCACCAGTCACCAAAGACTCAATGACGTCATTGATGCCCATGGTGGATAATAGTGGTGGCTCTCTCACAGAATTGAGATGAGGGTTAAATGAAGTGATACTTAGTGCAATGCCAGACATTCAGTAATACTTGATAAATGTCAACAGAGGAAGGAAAAACAAAGGGATGGGGGACTGAAGATCCCAAAGATCTGAAGACTTTCCTTTTATGACCTTAAGGGATAAAGAGAAGAGGCAGAGGGAAATCTGGTATCTGGTTTTGCTCTTGCTCTGCCCACAATAGTAAACATCCAAAACCCTGCAAATCTGAGGAATTAAAACCTAGGAGCTGGGTTATGGGCTGAGTGAGTCTTTTCTTTTTCTTTTCTTTCTTATAGTCATCATTTTGTGAAGGCAGAAGCTTCCAAAAAGTTTACAGAAAGGGCTACAGATCCCTATCAGAGCTATTGGGGGCTGTGGGGATATCTCCCTCATACTCAGACATCCTGGAAATTCCTGGAATGTAGCAGTGGAGAAGCTAGCTGGAGGCACGCCAGACAAAGACTTCAATCTCCGTCATTCCAATGGCACCAAATGATTGTCAGGCCTGACTACGTGCATCCTGGGAGATGCCCCCAGCCAAGGTCCTCAGCCTGAAAGGCCGTCTCATCACAGAGGGGCTGGCAATGCTACCTCCAGGAAGCACACTGGGGAGAAGACAGAATCTCTGAACAGAGACCACCCACCAGCACCAGGGAAAGCAAGCAGAGACCGTGAGGGCCTCTGGGCCAATAGGGTTTGGAAGATAGCGTTTTTGAAAATAGGGTTATTCTCTGTAACAGCAACACACTTGCCACAGGAATGGAATCATTGCAGGCCAGCAGCTATTGTCCCTGGGTGCATTTTTTGAGGACCATGAAGAGCACATTGAGAGTAAAATTGAGTGAACATCTAGACTAAACCTCATGTAGGCAGAGACCATGATTGTCTTGTTACTGTGTACCCAGCACCTGGCCAAGTGCCTGGCTATTACTGTTGTTTAGTCACTAAGTCATGTCTGACTCTTTGCAAACCTGTGGACTGCAGCAAGCCAGACTTCCCAGTCCTTCACTATCTCCCTGAATTTGCTCAAATTCAGGTCCACTGAATCGGTGATGCCATCCAGCCATCTCATCCTCTGTCGGCCCCTTCTCCGCCTGCCCTCAATCTTTCCCAGCATCAGGGTCTTTTCCAATGAGTCGATTATTAAGTATTTGTTAACTGAAGGAGTAAATGAATAAATGAATGAATTTAATAAGGAGTCTGCTTCAGTTTTGCCTATCTGCATTCTACAAAGGAAGCTCCTGGAAATAGAGATTAAGTCTCTGATTACTTTTAGTACAGGGTTCTTGGGGTAACATATAACTTCAGGGCTAGTTTGAAAATCACACCAGCTTTGACAAAAGAAAGCAGCCTGAGGACAGTGGTGTCTCCCAGTAGGAAGGGGTCCTAACTTGGCTTCCCCTGCAGTCTCCCTAAATCCTGTCCAAGACACACAAATGGGAAGAATCATCTGTGCACTGGTTGACTGTGGCCCTTGCTGCTCCCTTTTGTGCCAGTTATTAAGCTATCGTCTCTCAGCTCCAAACCCTCTTGCCAGCCAGGGCTTCCTCCTCTTTGGTCTGAGCCTGAGACTGGGCTCAGAGACTTCAGCAGTGGCCTTGTTGTGTCCCTTCCTCACAGGTCTGCATTTCGGCTCTGCTGACATCACCTCTGTGTTTCTGAGACTTAGCAGTCCCACTTTCTCCCTGGTTCTCTCAGCTGTAGGGCTGGTAACTGTATCCTGCAGTTGCTACCTCCATGTCACCGGGAGCTCTTTCACATCCTCAGGTACCAGCTTGGTTGCCAGCTAACGCCTCCTTCCATTAGAGTCCCTCTGACTGGACTGTGACTGAGATACTCATCAGGGGTCCTCAGATGTTCCATCTGTTGGCCCCCTTCCTTCTCCAACCTCCTTTCCAGTACCCATGAAAACCCTGTCCTGCCACAAAAACCCACTCTGAATCGAGGCTTGGAACAGATCCGTTATCTTCCTCCCCACAGCCCATCTTCTCCCTGTCTCCTCCTACCTCACCTGGCTCTATCTCAGTCCTATCCACTCAATCCTCCCCCACTGCTTCTTCTCTTGGCTCCTTCAGTCATCCAGCATTTCCATACTGCAGCACTGCTGAGGCCGCAGCGATGTGCATTATCGATAGTTACATATTCACTCTGTATCCTTTCCCAGAAAAAATTTACAGAGGCCAGTTGGATTTACATGTACACCCTTGGGGTCCTCTGATCTCTTGTGGCTGTTGGCTGTTCTTCTCAGGGGATATTTGGCCTGTGTTCCTTTTTCTTGCTCTTGGTCTCAAAACATACTTCAGTTTCTCTCAGCCAGACTCGAAATGAGTCCAGGGTAGGATCTGTGCTTTTAAAGTCCCTGGTCCAGCCCAATCCCTTGTGTGCTCACTGGAAGGCTCAGTACCCTCTGTGGTGCTAAGATATTATATCTCATCGAATCTAAGACACTATCAATGGTAAGATGCGTTGTTACTTTTTTTGATGGGTTGTTATTTTTGCACACTAAGAAAAGAACGTATCACTTGATTGTGAGCTGTAGTTCAATTTCAGAAATGTGAAAAAACAGTGCGCCATTTAGAACCAATGAAATATAGTATCATTGGTTTGGAAAGCTCTTGGAAACCATCGTTTTCCTTTGAGCCTGATTTTCAGGACTTTGGACTCTTTCTGCCACACAGTATGAATGCACAAGGGAATGCAGATAGAGAGGCAGGCTTAAAAACCAGGGGCAGGGGAGGGATGGGTAGGCAATGGATTCATGTGCAGGGCAGGCAAAAGCAGACTTCATAGTACGGCCATGCTGGGCTGTGGATGGAAGGCGGCTACCTCAGGACAGAGAAGCACATCTTCCTGGGAAGGACACTCGTCAGAGAGGCACACTGAGGAGCCAGACGTTCCTTGCTGCTTCAGTGACAAACAGCAACCAACCCATTGGCTTCTCACCCTCCCTGCTCCCACCCCACCCATTCTCTCCATTGTCTATTTGCTCCACACCTCCTCAGTCCAAGACCACAGAGTCTCCTCTCTTACCTTTTGCCTTTTCCGCAGAGTCCAGTTCTTCCAGAGCAGAAGCTTGATCTGTCTGGCAAAGCCCATGCTGGTGGTCACGGAAGATCGGAGATCACTCCCAGCCCTGCGTCTGTGACAGGGGCTCACAAGCAGCAATGGACATAAATGGTGCCCAGAGCACCTCCAGCTTAGGCTGCTGTGTCCTTCACGGGGTGATTAAAGGCTACTCTCTTCAAAGCATAATCCCTCTTAATTACACATAAGCCCTTCGTGGAGGAAAGCAGGCTGACACTCTGCTGGCTTCTTTTTGGGAAGACATGAGTGAGTGAGCACTAAGTGAATCGAGGTGGGGGCATTTCATGGGAGACCAAGACCCTCAGGCTCCCTGTCCATCTAAGGGGTTCCTAGAGTTCCTGAAGGGGACATGCCTTTGGGAATCTCTGACCTTCCAGTTTGGGACAGACTCTCTCCCCATAAATACAGGGTGGGCTGTGTCCTCTGAAATAGCTTGCCCTGAGGCAGTACCCAAGGAATGACAACTTTAAAGCCCAGGCAGATCTCTTGCCAGATCTAAAGTCATCTCTCCCTTTTAAAAACCTTTACCTTGCTCTGTAGTGACTTTAGGTCCGCTATTTGTAGACATCTCTGAGTTTAGTGGATGGTAAAGAGTTTTTTCTCCTGTGCTGAAATTGATCAACTAGTCGTGGCTACCTGGAGCTGTGGTGGAAAAGTTGCTGGAAACCTCCATGCTCAGCAGAACAGACTGTGATTGGCCAGTCATGTCTGACACAGTCTAGGCTTGAGAAGAAATAGTGGGTGGATAAGCTACTATCATTCCAGCTCACAGTGGATGGACTCGTCATTTGCAGGTGGATCCATGATCCCAAACATCTCAAACAGAAGACTTTCTGCTACTTCACCACTGGGAACTTTTATTTCCACCATTTCAAATCTTAGTAGTTACTTTTTTAAAAAGACTTTAGACCCCTGAGACCTTGATAGGGTGGAGGGAGAGTCATAGAGTAGGAATGGCTGCTGACTTCATGGAATTAATGATCTGGTTGTAGACATGAGACATGAACTTGGATAAGTTAAAGAGTGGGATGGAATCCATGAGCACAAACGGGCTGTGTGTGGTGGGGTTTCCAAGAGGAAGAGAATGGTTTCTGGTTGTTGTTCAGTCGCTAAGTCCTGTCTGACTGTTTGCAACCCCATGGACTGCATCACTCCAGACTTCACTGTCCTTCACTGTCCCCCAGAGCTTGCTCAGACTCATGTCCATTGAGTTGATGATGTCATCCAACTGTCATCCTGTGTTATCCCCTTCTCCTTCTGCCCTCAATCTTTCCTAGCACTGGGGTCTTTTCCAATGAGTCAGCTTTTTGCATCAGGTGGCCAAAGTATTAGAGCTTCAGTTTCAGCATCAGTCCTTCCAATGAATATTCGGGGTTGATTTCCTTTTAGGATTGACTGGTTTGATCTCCTTGCTGTCCAAGGGACTCTCAAGAGTCTTCCCCTGCACCACAATACAAAAGCATCAATTCTTTGGTTTCTGCTTAGGATATCAAGTAAGTTTCTTGGAAGTGGTGATATTACAGTTAGGCTTTGATGAATTACAAAATAACAGTTTATTTTTATGGTTTACAGACCACTGTTGCATATGTCATTTCCTTATATTCTCACTATAATTTTGTATGGTAGGTGTTTATGAGGCAAGGAACAAGAAGTCTAGTAAGATTAATACTGTGCTTAGGGTCACACATGACAATGCTGGATTCCTGAACATCTCACTTAAACCCCATGCAAAGACAGAGAGGCACGGACAGCTTAATCCTGCCCAGGAAAACCAGAAGTACAACAGGCTGAAGTAGAGGATATGGATGGAGAAATGCTGAAAGAAGCAACTAGAAAGGGAACTAGACCGACAAACTGATGATTACCTTTGACTCGACTGAGATTTCCTGGGCCCCCATGAAGTGATCCCTCCGTGGTCCACAGGTGCAAGGCACACCCAAACAGAAGCAGGTGCTGTGCAGAATCATTAAGATATTGCTGCATGCTACAGAGTACGGGTTTAACCATGCAGGAAGCTATCGCAGATTTTAATCCAGTGGCTGCCAAGGGGGGTAAAGTCACTCTGGCAGTAGGGAAGTAGTGGTGGGGGAAACAGAAGGCCTGAGCAAAGGCAGCAGGTGATAGTAGAGGGGCTGGAGTGACCAAAGGAAGGCGGCACAGACGGCTGGGTGGCTGATTGGGAGCGGGTGAGGAAGAGGAGGGAGACGTCCGTTAGAGTAACTAGAGTTTAGGGCTTGGCTGGCTGAGTAGTAAAGTTGGTGTTGCCTGTAACTGGGAGGAGAATGCCAGAGGAGGGCCTAGGGAAGTAGGAGGAAGTGGGAGAGAAGATGGGCTCAGATTTGACATATTGACTTTGAGGTCCCTGTGACCTCCCTATCTGACTGGAGGTATTCAGCAGGCTGTTCCGAGATGGAGACATAGATTTGGGACTCATCAGCATATAAACAGAAGATTAAGCCCTGGGAGTGATTAAGTAGATTCTCCAGGGAGGATAAACTTGGAGAGCGTGTGGAATTGCTGTGGGGAGCTACAGCTGGTGAAGAAATATGCCTCCTTTCAAACTCCCAAAGGGAAGAAGTTGTAGTCATCAGATACCTGCTATCTAAATTGTGTCTTGTCACAGTATACAAATATTCTGTTTTTCACTGAGTTACAATAGAAAATGTTAAACTTTGAGCACTTTGTTAAACTCAACTGACGATACTGCAGTGGCATTATTTCCATGTAACTGATGTTCTTGTCTACACAAATATTTGTTGATGTTAACACTATTTTTATTGTGGCAAAATATATGTAACTTAAAATTTATCACTTTAATCATTTTCAAGTGTATAGGTCAGTAGTGCCAGGTACATTTATATTGTTGTCCAACCATTACCACTATACACTTACAGAAGTTTTTCATCTTACCAAACTGAAATTCTATCCTCATTAAACAATAACACTTTTCCCTCCTCCCCTGCCAAGCACCATTCTATTTTCCATGTTTATGAATTTCACTGCTATAGGTACCCATATAAGTAAAAAATAGTGTTTGTCCTTTGTGTCTGGCTTATTTTACTTAGCATAATCTTTAAGGTTCATCCGTGTTGTAGCATTATGTTAGAATTTCTTCTCAAGGCAAAATAATATTTCATTGCTCTTTGATCCACAGTAATTTGTGCTGTTTCCACATTTTGGCTATTGTGAATAATGTTGCAATGAACATATGTGCACAAATATCTGTTCAAGTCTCTGCCTTCAGTTTTTTTGGATAAGTACCCAGGAGTGGAATAGATCAAATGGTAAATCTACATTTAATTTTCTTAAAAATGACTATTTTCCATAAGAGCTGCATCATTTTACATTCCATCTGTAGTGCACAAGAGTTTCAATTTTTCCATATTCTCACCAACACTTACTATTTTCCGTTTTGTTTTATAATAGCGATTCTGTGCCTGTGTGCTAAGTCGCCTCAGTCGTGTCTGATTCTGTGCAGCCCTATGGACTGTAGCCCACTAGGCTCCTCTGTCCATGGGATTCTCCAGGCAAATATACTGGAGTGAGTTGACATGCCCTCCTCCAGGGGATCTTCCCGACTCAGGGATTGAACACAAGTCTCTTACCTCTGCATTGGCAGACAGGTTCTTTAACAATAGCACCACGTGAGAAGCCCAATAGCCATCCTAGCGGGTATGAAATGGTATCCTGTGATTTGATTTGTATTTCCCTAACGACTGGTGACATTGAGGACACTTACTCTTTAAATTTTATAGCTATTTTTAAGTGTAATTCCCCCACGTTACTCCTTGCAGGTAACTATAGTTGTTTAAAAATTATGTCAAAATAAATCCTGTGTTCTCAGTTTTCTCAAATGCTTCTGAGAATATGCTTAGTTAATCAAGAATGGTGCTAATAACTTCACATTTTATTCTTATAGTTATCACCAATAACATTAATTGATTGGGGGTAAATCTAGAATTGATGTAAATGTAGGGAATGCAATGGTTTCATGCTAGGACCCTACATGAGGATTGGGAATTGTGTGTGGTTTGGGAATTGTGAAGTTAAGTAGAGACTATATCAACCTATATTTATCTTCAGAAGTACAGAAGATTAAGTTTAAAGACCTCATTTCTGAGGGTTGAAATGCAGTGTCATCAAGAAAGAAACATTCTATTACTTGTACCAGTTATTCTGCAAAAATTCTGTAGCAGAGAAAAGTAATTTATAATTTTAAGAAGTTTCTTGTTGGAGAAAGTACTCAGGAAAATATGTAAGCTAAATGAATTAGAAACTCTGTAGTGTTAGAGTGGAGATAAATTTGATAATGAACTAATATCAATAGATAACAATAGTTCATTTGAAACAAGCTGAAGAAAATAGAGTGTTCCCTAATCCATCATTGGACACATATTTCTTTGAAAACAGCGATTACAGGTGGGGTGGGAAGCAGTATGAATCTATGTCATAAGCATAAAGACAGTTTTGAGACATCACAGTGTAAGACAAAAGGGAAAATATTTTGCTTTCTAACATTGAGTTTATCCCTACCAGATTTAAAACTAAATAATAGGCAGTTAAATTCTCCAACTCCTTCAGTCGTAATGAATAACATCTCCTCAACTTATTCAATAATATTTGATAAGGTAATAGTGTAGTGTGCGGTGCTGTGCTCAGTCGACTCAGTCCAGCCTGACTCTGCAGACTGCAGGCCGCCAGACTCCTGTGTTCATGGGATTCTCCAGGCAAGAATGCTGGAGTGGGTTGCCATGCCATTCTCCAGGGGATCTTCCTGACCCAGGGATTGAACCCGTGTTCGCTTAACTCTCCTGCACTGGCAGGTGGGTTCTTTACTGCTAGCGCCGCCTGTGAAGCCCCAATAGTGCAATAAATGAATACAATTCAGTTTATGTAATTTTCTCCAAAAAAAATTATCCAAACCTGGGTAGGAGCTGCCAACAGATTGGCTGCCTGACTCACAGACTTGTTCTTTTCCGGGGGTGACCCCAATGTCAAGGAAAGGGTCTACAGTAGACTAGGAAATGCTGTGGGTCCGTGGTCAGAGCTGATTGGTCACACGTGGTTTTCTGACCTTAGTTGGGTCAATCAGAGCCTAGTCACAGAATGTTTTATTGTGGACCTGAGAGAAGCTTGAGTTTATCATTACGGAAGTACAGAAGTTGGTAGAGAAATCAGAGGCCATGCTAGGTCATTAGGTCCAGCTTGTACTTTGTGCAGGTAAAGAGTGGAGTGAGTGAAATCTCACTTCCTTTTACTGACCAAACCATGGGCCCTGGTATAGGGTTGTATCCAAGTAAAACGTGTGCATTTTTCAATTCATGAAGATACCTCTTCTCACCAAACTATGCAACTGTGGAGCTGTCTCTGCCTTCTAATTTGTTCAAAAGTGCTATAGGGCGTGGGTTCAATCCCTGGCTTGGGGAGATCCTGTGGAGAAGATAATGGCAACCCACTCCAGTATTCTTGCTTGGAGAATCCCATGGACAGAGGAGCCTGGCAGGCTATACAGTCCATGGGGTTGCAGAGTCTGACACAACTGAGAGGCTCTGTGGGCACGCGCATGCACACACACATGCCAGGGACTGGCAGTGGCCTCAAGGCTGTGTTCCCCACTACGGAGAGAAATCTATCTGCAGGGAGAGGGAATGACGGGAATGCACAGGAGAGACTGAGGCCGAGAGCAGCAGTCTCAGCTGCAGCTGTGGCCCTGCTTCCAGCTGTCCCCGGGACACAGCTGCTCTCCTGTTTTTCTTCCAGGCAATTTAGCTGTAAGACACCCCAGTCCTTCCAATTAAATCCACTTTGCCTAACTTAGCTCAAGTTTGGCGTCTATCACTTGCAACCAAAAAACTCCCGACTAATGTGAGTTATCATAATCAAGGAGAGGCTATCACCTGGACAACTGACATAGGGCAAAAACTGATTTGCAGCCTGTGAGATGTATCTGAATAAGTAGGTAGATACATAATTACAATATTAATATAGCAGAAAACTCAACAGAATTGCAGCAAAGTTTAAAGAAGAACTACTATCGGAGCTCCAAAGAATAGCAAGGAGAGATAAGAAAGCACTGGGATGAACTAGGGGGATGGTACGGGGAGGGAGGTGGGTGGGGGGATCAGGATGGGGAACACGTGTACACTCATGGCGGATTCATGTTGATGTACGGCAAAACCAACACAATATTGTAAAGCAATTAGCCTCCAATTAAAATAAATAAATCTAAATTATATATGCTGCTACTGCTGCTAAGTCGCTTCAGTCGTGTCCGACTCTGTGCGACCCCATAGATGGCAGCCCACCAGGCTCCTCCATCCATGGGACCTTCCCAGCAAGAGTACTGGAGTGGGTTGCCATTGCCTTCTCTGCTAAATTATATATATATATATGAAAGAAAGCCTTCATCAGCGGTCAATGCAAAGAAATAGAGGAAAACAATAGAATGGGAAAGACTAGAGATCTCTTCAAGAAAATTAGAGATACCAAGGGAACATTTCATGCAAAGATGGGCTCAATGAAGGACAGAAATGGTAGGGACCTAACAGACGCAGAAGATATGAAGAAAAGGTGGCAAGAATACACAAAAGAACTGTACAAAAGAGAGCTTCACGACCCAGATAATCACGATGGTGTGATCACTCATCTAGAGCCAGACATCCTGGAATGTGAAGTCAAGTGGGCCTTAGGAAGCATCACTACGAACAAAGCTAGTGGAGGGGATGAAATACCAGTTGAGCTATTTCAAATCCTGAAAGATGATGCTGTGAAAGTGCTGCACTCATTATGCCAGCAAATTTGGAAAACTCAGCAGTGGCCACAGGATTGGAAAAGGTCAGTTTTCATTCCAATCCCAAAGAAAGGCAATGCCAAAGAATGCTCAAACTACCACACAATTGCATTCATCTCACATGCTGGTAAAGTATTGCTCAAAATTCTCCAAGCCAGGCTTCAGCAATATGTGAACTGTGAACTTCTAGATGTTCAAGCTGGTTTTAGAAAAGGCAGAGGAACCAGAGATCAAATTGCCAACATCCGCTGGATCATGGAAAAAGCAAGAGAGTTCCAGAAAAACATCTATTTCTCCTTTATTGACTGTGCCAAAGCCTCTGATGGTGTGGATCACAATAATCTGTGGAAAATTCTGAAAGAGATGGGAATACCAGACCACCTGACCTGCCTCTTGAGAAACCTATATGCAGGTCAGGAAGCAACAGTTAGAACTGGACATGGAACAACAGACTGGTTCCAAATTGGAAAAGGAGTCCGTCAAGGTTGTATATTGTCACCCCGCTTATTTAACTTCTATGCAGAGTACATCATGAGAAATGCTGGGCTGGAAGAAGCACAAGCTGGAATCAATATTGCCAGGAGAAATATCAATAACCTCAGATATGCAGATGACACCAGCCTTATGGCAGAAAGTGAAGAAGAACTAAAGAGCCTCTTGATGAACGTGAAAGAGGAGAGTGAAAAAGTTGGTTTAAAGCTCAGCATTCAGAAAACTAAGATCATAGCATCCGTTCCCATCACTTCATGGCAAATAGATGGGGAAACCATGGCTGACTTTATTTTTCTGGGCTCCAAAAGCACTGCAGATGGTGACTGCAGCCATGAAATTAAAAGACGCTTACTCCTGGAAGGAAAGTTATGACCAACCTAGACAGCATATTGAAAAGCAGAGACATTACTTTGCCAACAAAGGTCCGTCTAGTCAAGGCTATGGTTTTTCCAGTGGTCATGTATGGATGTGAGAGTTGGACTGTGAAGAAAGCTGAGTGCTGAAGAATTGATGCTTTTGAACTGTGGTGTTGGAGAAGACTCTTGAGAGTCCCTTGGACTGCAAGGAGATCCAACCAGTCCATCCTAAAGAAGATCAGTCCTGGGTGTTCATTGGAAGGACTGATGTTGAAGCTGAAACTCCAATACTTTGGCCACCTGATGTGAAGAGCTGACTCATTTGAAAAGACCCTGATGCTGGGAAAGATTAAGGGCAGGAGGAGAAGGGGACAACAGAGGATGAAGTGGTTGGATGGCATCACCGACTCGATGGACATGAGTTTGGGTGAACTCTGGGAGTTGGTGATGGACAGGGAGGCCTGGAGTGCTGTGCTTCATGGCATTGCAAGGAGTCAGACACGACTGAGCGACTGAACTGAACTGAACTGAACTGAACTGACACTGTCATCAGGATCTTTTAGGAAAGCAAAGGAATTCCAAAATATTGAACACTGTCAGTTCATCTTCTATTAGGAAAAGGTTGACAATTTTTAAAAACATGCTAAGCAGTGTGCAGGCATAAGAAGTGGGAAGATGTGAGGCAGGTTCATAGCACATCAGCCATTGTGAATTCTTAGCTGGGACTATACTTTCATAGATGATCTAAACTGAAAATTATGTCAACTGATTCTTTACATATTATACTTTGGTGGCCAATGAATCAAGTGTGATATTTATATTTGTTTCAATTTTGAGCCAGCTTTTTGTTTAACATTTATTTACTGTTCACTAAGTGTCACAAGAATTCTTTCTAAAGAGCCTCAAAGGGAAACTGTAAACACATTTTTTTCTTTGTTTTTAAAAGTAGAAGCAATACCACATAGTTTATCATCAGAGGGAAATGATGACTATTTCCAAACCATTTGGCACAGAGTAGAAGAATTTCTTCAGAAAATAATCTCTACATGTCTTATATTTGGAGGATAAAAATACTAAATCATGAAATTTTGGGTAGCGAGAAAAATCATGAGTTTTTTTTTCTACCTCCTGGCACCCCACTCCAGTACTCTTGCCTGGAAAATCCCATGGTGGAGGAGCCTGGTGGGCTGCAGTCCATGGGGTCGCCAAGAGTCGGACACGACTGAGCAACTTCACTTTCACTTTTCACTTTCATGCATTGGAAAAGGCAATGGCAACCCACTCCAGTGTTCTTGCCTGGAGAATCCCAGGGACGGGGAAGCCTGATGGGCTGCCATCTATAGGGTCTCACAGAGTCGGACATGACTGAAGCGACTTAGCAGCAGCAGCAGCAGGATAGTATAAAATTAAAATCTTTTCTATGGATTGCTAATTATACTACTAGATTTGAACTGACTTTTTTTTTTGAGAATGGTTATACCAAAATAAAAATAATTTCTGAACCATCAAGTAAAGCAGTAGCAAAATTCATTAAAAATTCCTTTATAGACTTGTTGCAAGTATAATTGCAGAACTTTGGTTTTACCTGAGGTACCTACAGCTCAGTTTCCTCTATGAGTCGATCTTGACTCTTACTTGACGTGGTCTTATCAGTGAGCCTTGTGACTTGGAGCTGTCACATGTTGCCTTGACTTGGTTGATTACTGCAGCAAGACTGGCATGCTCATTGTCTACTGTACCTTGGGAGAACATTTACACTGTGTCATCAAGAGGTCCAAGCCCTGCTAATTTTTGTGGAGTAGAAGCTAATGACCAAAATAAGAGAATGTAAACTTTCAGTAGTACTATGGAATCAATAGCCCTATATGCTGAAAAACAAATTTTCTAAATTGATCTCTCCTATGAGAATCTTGCACATTACCTATGTGCCTAGTCACTCATTCGTGTCTGACTCTTCTCGACCTCACGGAGCCTGCCAGGCTCCTCTATCCATGGAATTCTCCAGGCAAGAATACTGGAGTGGGTAGCCATTCCCTTCTTCAGACGATCTTCTCGATCAAACCCGGGTCTGCTGCATTGCGGGCGGGTTCTTTACCATCTGAGCCAACAGGGAAGCCCTTGCACATCACCTGGCACTATTTTAATCTTTGGTATAAGAATTTTGGAATTCAGATTGTTGTTGGGCTAACTGGAAGATGCTAAACTTAAACTTTTGAAAATTGTAATTGAAAAAAATTATGTGAAATACTTCTAGCAGCTTCTTTCTTATTTAGTGAGAGCGACACTGGCTTTCATGTCTAAGCCATCTTTGCTCATCTGCCCCTCAAATATTCCAGAGCTTCTCTGGGGGACAAGGGAGAAGGAGAGGTTTGGGATGGAAATCTAGAGAATTCACCATTTAAAAGCAGGTACATAAGTGTTTTGCTGTTATCATGCCTTCTAATAACAAAACCTTGGAAATTCACCAAACAGCCATCACAGAAGCATGGATAAATGAATTGTGGTGTGTTCTCCAGTCAAAGCTCATACAGCAATGAGTAGGAACAAAGTACCTCCAGAAAATGATAGCTAATTCTCCCATATACACATGATAAGCAAAAGAAGCCAGATACAAAGCATTCATAGTTCACATTTACATGAAGTTCAAGCCCAGGCAAAACTCAACGCCTGATTTTCAAAATCAGGAGGGTGGCTACTCTTTGCAGGGGCAAGTTGGCTGCATGGCAGCTGTGAAGGTGATTGTCACCATTTCTAGGGGCACTGGAAACAGTGTTTTGATCTGGGTGCTAGTTATTTTGGTGTGTTCAGTTTGTGGAAATTATTAGCCTGTAAACTTAGGACTTGTACACCTCTCTATGTGTATATCATACTTCAATAATAATCGTTTCTTAAAAAGCAGGTGAAGAAAGAGAACCCAGCAAAGGCACTTGAGCAGGATTAGCTAGAGGTGATGGGAGAAGGTCTAGAAAAAGCGATACCCTGGAAGCCATGGAAACAGGATGTTTGCAGGAGGAGGAGTTGGTTCAAAGTGCCAAATGGCTCAAGAAAGGAGGTGGAGTAGAATGAAGACTGAAAGCTGTCTATTGGGTAGGATGACTGGCCTCTGAGAGAACAGTCTTACGGGAGGTAGACACCAGACAGCAGAGGACTGAGGCGTGACACACGGAGGGACATCAGGTCAGACAGGCTTTCTTTCCCTGAAGACAGGAGAGATGTGACCTTGTTACTATGTGGGGGAAAGAGTATTTTGAAAGGAAGATGCTAAAACTAGTGGGGATGATTAATGTGGCCCCAAGGAAGGGGAGGAAGTAGAATTAGCCTTGGGCAGGGGAGGGACACCTTGCATCCCACAATCATTGTGGGAAGGATCTTTTTTTTTTTTTTCTCCAATTCTTTTTTTTTTTTTAATTTTAATTGAAGGCTAATTACTTTACAATATTGTGGTGGTTTTTGCCATACACAAGGAGCAGGGGCAGATTCACTTAAGAGAGTGGAGGCCAGGAGCTCAGGGACCTAGTGGTTCCTGTCTTAAACGCGGCAAAGGAAAAATAAGAGGATTAAATGAGATAATGTGGCAAAGGAAAAATAAGAGGATTAAATGAGATAATGTGAAAATACCTTGTGAACTGAATGAGCGACAAACATGCAAGTTTATTTCTCATCGTTCTTTTGTCCTCCTTTGAGCTTTGTTAAGCAAAGTGCATGTTGAGCCATTTATAAAGGGTAAGTAACGGAGCTACAGTGTGTAGAGCTCTTAGGGGTGAAATTATTCATTGAACCCCCCTCTCCCAAACACACGTGTCACTATATTCACCTAATGAATTGGCAAGTCACAGGTAGGGTCTTGTTATAAATTCAACTTGATGGTTTAAACCGATAACCAGCACCAACTGAAGTGTTTTCTGGAGATTTCTTTCCCAGTCACAGTTACCTCTGCTCTGGGAGGGCAAGACCCTATGAAAGGTCAGCTGTCCCTGGGAAAGCAAGATCTGAGTTCCTAGGTCTCACCTCTACCTCAAGGCATGCTCCACAAGGCCGTGTGGACTTGCATATCGCCCTCCTCTCCTTCCTGGATGCCCAGTCCCAGCCTTGTTTGTAGAGTCGGCCTGAATTTCTTCTTATTCTTCAGCCTGAAGGACATCTTCATTTCCATCAAAGGCAGACCGATTTGGGGAAATTATCATATGGAAATTGAAGCTCTGGAAATGTATCTATGTCAGCTATCTTGGTCTGGTATCTTTGGAAAGTCTTTGAGGACTCTTGGAGGTGGGGGAGGCGGGTAGCCCACTTGCCCCAGTATAAAGGACTCTAACAGAATAAGTAAAACTAAATCAAGCTGTTATCAAAAATGAGGAGGCAGGTTGCTATTCCAAGCACATTCTATGCACTCACTTCAAAAGCTGTTTAGAGTTGTGCTGACTTGACATTCAGAAAACCCACAAGAGCCCAGAGATTTCACATTTTCTGGGAATTAAGTACAAAATACTTGTCAGATAACAGAGTTTTAGGGGATGCTGAGGAGTGTTTCATAGCAGACCATTAGTCTGGGATGTTATCACATGGGCCTCAGTAGGGGTTTGAGCTGCTGGCGGTGGGCAGAGTCTGATAACACCTGAGTAACCTCACTCCCAGGCCCAGACCTGCCAATCTGCAATCTCAGGGCATCATGAGCTCAGCTTCCAGAACCAGACATTCCTAAGGACTCCAGCTAGAGGCAAGCAGCACAACCAAGGGGTAAGCTTAAAGAACAGAGGAAAAGAGGTATTTCAGTGCCAAAAATAACTGAGACTCAGGGACCCAGACTAATTCAGAACAAGTTCTTTGTGGTGATCCATTTAGTGAGACAAATAATAGCAGCAATTTGAGTGCCCATGTGGAAGATATATCTTCCTTATAACACCAAGGAAGGCTTGGTGCCCCTCCTTGGGAATTTGCTGTTGGGAGGTTAACAAGTTAAGTCTCTGCAGACTCTGCCGAGAGGTCTGCAAAACTCAACAATGGGCAACTCACCACAGGCGAACCAAGAGGAAGGGCTTGCTCCAATTTACCTGCCAAGTGGCAAAACCACGCAACAGCCAACAACGATGTCAGCTTTCCAGTAACCGTTTGACCTTGAGCATAGAAAAACAGGAGGAAAACGGAGACTATTGAACATTTAGGCAGCGTTCTATGAGGTGGTGGAAGTGGCGTGGGAAAATATTTCACATGATTCTTGCCTGCTCAGCCTGACAAAGAAAGCTTGTGGTTTGCTGTCAGATTCCTTCAGCTAAATTTGTCAAAGGGAGAAAAACGTCTGTCGGGTGAGGGAAATCTCGCTCTTCAAACAGCTCCATATCACCCCCTGCCTTCATGTTTCACAGCACTCAGGGCCCCTGGCCCTCCGTCTCCCCTGCTCTTTGCATCTGTTGGGGCAGGGAGACGGGGAAAGACCCACACGCAGAGCTGCGAGTTGTGTGCCAGCCTTCGCCCCTGCTTTGGATTCATTTCCAGCTCAGCCCCAGCAGGAATGTGGCTTAGTCATTTTATCTAACACAGAGAGGCGAGGCAGCGATGGGGTCCCAGCATTTCCCCAAAAGTCTCCCAGGAATCCCCATGAATGCTGTGGAAGCATTTCCATCTCCATCACTTAATTAAATTCTGATTCTCTTTTCTCCTTAATGAAATTAAATTATTTTCAAAGTGCTACTCTTTGATATCAATCAGTAAAGATTTGAGTACAAGGACTGTGGTATGGGGAAAAGTTCCTGTCTTTGGAACCAGAGAGACCCTGGTTTGGATGTCAGACTGCCCTTAGCTGTGTGACTGCTAGTAAGAGAAAATGTCTCTATTAGACCAGGAACTTCTCAGGAAAATACATGAAGGGATTTTTCTTTTCTTAATAAATTATGCTTCTTTATTTTAGTTTTAATTGCTATTTAAGTAACTAGATTATATTTGGAAAAAAATCCAACATGGTCCACTGAAGTCCCTTAATACAGAAGACTATGTTGCTTTCTTTTGAGGTCACATCAGGTCAATACTGGTTTCTCAACAAGCCTGGAGAAGCCATCCTTAATGAAAGCCCTGTCATCAAAGGCTTGCAAAACAAGCCTTGCAGTAGAAGAGTTGTCAGTAGCTTTTAACCTTTAGCAGTTAAGATGCAGCTGCTGCTGCTAAGTTGCTTCAGTCATGTCTGACTCTGCGCAATCACATAGATGGCAGCCCACCAGGCTCCCCCGTCCCTGGGATTCTCCAGGCAAGAACACTGGAGTGGGTTGCCATTTCTTTCTCCAATGCATGAAAGTAAAAAGTGAAAGTGAAGTCACTCAGTCATCTTTGCGACCCCATGGATTGCAGCCTACCAGGCTCCTCCACCCATGGGATTTTCCAGGCAAGAGTACTGGAGTGGGTTGCCATTGCCTTCTCCGTAAGATGCAGCTAGGGCCTGGCAAATACTCAAAGCTTGAGCTGAGCAATCAGTCCCAGTAGGACTGTTACAGACCTTTCCAGAGCACTTATAGTTTCTTTCTGAAGTATGTTTATGATACTAAGAGTAAATCCTCATTTTTCAAAGTGGTGACTCATGCCCTGTGTAGAGGAGCACCCATGGTTTGAAACCTGTGTAATGTAGGGTGAAAAGTATATTTTTTGGAGAAGGAATAAAACGATACTTTGGCTCAAATTGCCTTCCTTATGGGGCAAGTACATTCAACCAGAGTAGGGAAGGTGGGAGTATGGGGTGAGCTTTGGAGAGAATGTCAACAGAGCTCTTTACTGTTATTATTACTGTTGTTGAAGACAAGAGATCCGTTGAGATCAGCTGGAGATAGCTCCAACAAGCTCCTCTGACAAGACTTCATTTTCAAATAGAGTACTTTCGTCAGTGCTTCCTAAAATCTTTTGCCTTCTACCTTTGCCATGTTTGCTGGATCTGTGTAATACCTGTACTTCATTATATTTAATTCATTTTAAATTGATTCACTTTTTATAGTTAGCTGAATTCTCAAAAGTAATTTGGGAAATCACAATATTTTTCTATTTTTCTATTCTATATTGTTCTAGTAAACAGAACTATTAAAATACATTTTCAAGTACCTCTTGAAATAATCTTGCGTCCCACCAGTAGGCACACGATACTTTGAAAGCCACTTTTTTAGATAATCAGACTATGGTATAGTGAGGCACCATTCTGTGAGGTGATGGACGTGGCGTGGGAAATAAAAGGAGTGACTACTGCAGGGGATTAATGGTTCCTTTTTCCTTTTTTTCTACATTACTTACCAAACCTTCTCTCAATCTCTTACTGGCTGAGAAACTCTTAACAACACCCTCCCCTTTCTTCAATATCTAAACATACTCTTCTTTGCACCGTTCCACTTGACCCTCACAACTCCCTATGAGGTGGGTTAGATAAACATTATGACCTTCACTCAAAGCAGATATTAGGGCTCGGATTTTAAATCACTTACTCAAAGATACATAGGTAATCAGCAATATGAGCTAAGCATTCTGGCTCTTCATCAGTCAGTTATAACACATATCTCCTTCATAACCAACTCATGGCTGACAGGAGCCAGGTATAAAGGAGGAGTGTGTGTGTGTGTGTGTGTGTGTGTGTGTGTGTGCCTGTATCTAAGCTACGTTCATCATCATGTACCAATTTCAAAAACAGGACCGTAAGTCAAGGTCAGCTTGTCACAGAGACAAGACTTCTGTTCCAATTCAGTGGAAAACAGGGTGGTTTCCATTCTCTTCAAGATTTTGGTAGTTAAAGACACATGCTTTAGGGTCAGATATACTTGGGTTAAAAAGTCTATTTCTCTGCTTATTAGATATATGCCCCTGGAAAATTTCTTTTAATTTAATTTTGATCAGTTTCATTATCTCTAAAGTGGGCATAATAATACCTATTGGTGTAGGGCTGCTGTCTACAGTGGCTGGGGAGAATGCCTACATATTGGGGCTATGGCTCAGTCTGATGGTATAAAGGGAAGAGTTTGTTATCACTATGCTCAGTCTAAAGGAAACATTAGATGATGGCTATTATAATTACTTTGGTAAGAAATGCCTACTGTTGATGCATTCGCTACCGAATATTTTGAAATGAAAAGTGATATAATTGAACTTTTCAAACGGAGGTCATCTTCATACTTATAAACATAAATCTGTGATAATGGGTATCTTCATTCAAATACTCACTATTTCCCCTCTAAATGCAAGAACAGTACACTGACCCTTCTCTTACCTTATTACTGTGACCAAGCAACCACGGCCAACCCCTCCAAATACCTTCACAGCAACAAAGAGGCTTTACATTTTTATAGGGCTGAAAATGTACATTAACTCAAGTATACTAACTCATCTATCCTTCACAACTGCCTTGTCATGCAGATATTATTCTCATTTCACAGATGAGGCAACACTCTCAGAGGAGTTGAATGACCTGCCAATGTCACACAGTGTGTAAACAGAAAAGTTGGGATGGAAACACAGGACTTCATTCTTTCCTGCCATATGAGTCTCTGACAAAGCAGGAAATAACTACATGGTTAAATCTTCCTTTGACTTATATCTCCTCTTGCTGGTAGATAATGTCATTGTGTGTGTGTTAGTCGTTGGGTCTGACTCTTTGGGATCCATGAACTGTAGCCCACCAGGCTCTTCTCTCCATGGATTCTCCTGGCAAGCATACTGGAGTGGGTTGCCATGCCCTTCTCCAGGGGATCTTCCTGACTCAGGGACTGAACCTGGGTCTCCTGAATTGCAGACAGATTCTTTACCATCTGAGCCACCAGGGAAGCCCAACAAAATGTCATAAGCTTCTGCATAAAGTTACCCAATGCCTCAATGAGTGCCTTTTCGATTGATACCAATGCAGGTAGCAGTTATTACTCTCCATCCTAGATGCCACTGGCCTGTTGCAGTTTTACCCCTTTTATTTAAACAGGGAAATCAGGCAGCTGGAATTGAACATTTTCTAAAAAGGAAAACTGAGTCATCTGTTTTTCAGTGATTTCCATCCTAACCTCCTCCTGTCTTGCTAGATGGCAAATAGCTTCCAGATAGTTTAGTGACTCAGCTACAGGTTGGCAACTTGTCTGGGATTCCAATTCAGTTTCAGGATGTTAATTTCCTATTTCCTCCCTGTTTCAGAAACTATCACAATAGACTTTAATTATTGCTGTGGGCATTCAAAGAAAGGAAAAAAAAAAAAAACGGTTTGGTTTTACAAACTGTTGTGCCCTTTCAATTCCGAAGAGGAGATCTTTGACTGAGAACCTGCAGGTCAATGTATCACCCAGTCATCTTTTAAAAAGGTCAGATAACCCTCTTCAATGGGCTCTAGGGCCCAGACGTCACACACATTCTCGAGAAAAAAGAAAGGAAAACAAAAATAGAGAGCAAGGGAGAAAGGAGGAAAATAACTAGAAAAGTTGAAGGGGCACATGCTAACCTCAGGTCCCTCTCACAGTCCCTAAACCCCAAATAGGGAAAATCTCAGTGGTACTCAAACAGTTGGAATGCATCATTATTCCTTTTTTCTCTCCTCTCAGACCACAAAGGCTTCATAGTCTAAATTATCATCATTACAACTGAGTACTTTTGCAACATGGTTTACCAACTGCTGCTGCACTTTAGAGAACTGCTATTGGGTTACTTAGCAGTGTTCTCTCTTGATTAGATTATGAATTATACTGCAGTTGTTTTAGTAGTGTCTGTATTCTATTTTCATTAGGATTAAAGGGTAGGATTTGTAAAAACATTCCCAACCGCTTTGGTGAGACAGTTTAATTCACTAGACTTGAAAACATTGGCTTCAAGACTGAATTTCAAGTAGGAATAAATATCTCCAAGGGGCATATAAATTCTTTGGTATACAAGTACATTTGTTAAAAAAACAGATTAAAACACAAAACAGCTTAATACCTGCCTAGCACAGGAAAACTCCCATGATGGCTTAGGCTGTTAAGCCCTTGCACAAGTTACCTTTAGACACTGGAAAGAGAAAAAACAAGAAAACAAACAGCACAATCCAATCCTTCTAAAAGTGTCACACCCCCTGCATCAGAATCAACAGCTGTTAAACATACACATTCACAGCCTTGGTGGCTAAGCCACTTAATCAGAATCTCTGGGGGTGAGGCCCAGGAATATGCATGTTTATCAAGGTTTCCAGGTGATTCTGATGCACCTCACCTTTGAGGAACAACCTAGAGAACAGAAAGATGGGCCAGCCTTTCACTGGGGTGCCAGGGTTTGCCTTCAGACACTGTCATCCAAGTCTTATTAATTCTCATGACTAGGATTACTACAAACCAATTGCTGTTGTAGGAACTACTTAAAAGTGGAATTAGTTTATACTAAGAAAATGTAATACTGACTTCCAGTCACATGCAAATCTTTGGGAATGTTATAACTCAGCTCTGGGATCTTTTATTTGAAGTTCTTCTTTGAACACATGGTTATTTACTCATTTTTAATTCAAAGAAAAGGACTCCATAAAGACTGTTTACGACAACAAAGGCATATTCTTTCCGCAAACTCAGACTGCTGGCAACCAGAATCCCTTTGCAAAAAAAAAATTTTTTTTAATTACAAAAGGTTAGGTCTGTCCAGGTTAAGTCAATAATTTGGTTGGCTCAAATGACACAACTCAAGTGCAGTTATGGCTTTGTCAGTATTTTGTTTACTTGGAATCATTGTACTTGCTTGACTTACTTAATTGATATTATGACTGACAGTTAGCTTTCAAGTGAAGCTCCATGTCGAACCAGTTCGCCATTTACATAAATATCACCAGCAAAGTCCATTAACAATTTTCAGGACATAAAGATAGAATCTGGATAATAAAGTCTAATCCCTTTCTTCCCTTTGTACTTGGTCTAGTCACACTTGCTCATGGGGTACTGCATGCAGAGGACTGCAGAGGCTTTGGAGGTTCACAGGAGGATGACTGACTCTGATCTTTGAGTATACCCTGACGGGGTAGAACAGTGGCAGCCTTCAGCCAAATTCAAAGCAACTCAGTCCAGCAACCCAACACTTCGATATGGTACACACAGTGTAGCTCCCAGAGTAATCTGGACTGTGCCCCGCTTGAAGGGATCATAATATGGAATCACTGGGGACCGGAGATTGAAACCTCACACCTGTCTGTCTACCGCCTCTGGCTGGTCTTTCGTGATATCAGAAGCCCAGGGACAAAGGGAGCCTGCGGATGAGAGGGAGCCATGGCAGTCTTGCTGCTGCTGTGCCTGTAATGCTGTCCTCTTGACTTCTCTACCAGGCAACAGTGGCTGCCCTAGGGCTTTCTGCTTCTTTGCCAAACTCTGGGGATCAACAGTAGCATTCTCCATGATCACTTTTGGTTTGGTTAAGGAAAGTGGCCAGCCCTGTGAGCCAAGAGGTGAGACTGGAAAAGGGAGTAGGTAACAAGGACCATCTGCTAACTCAGAATGAGGACACTCAATCCAATGCTCAAATGTGAAAGTGTCCCAAGGTAGGTACAGGACTTGACTTGACCTCTTCCAGGCAGCGCTAGTTTCTCTGAAGTGGGCGGGTGAGCATGTGAGCCACTTGCAGAACCAGGAATCCCAAGATCAGGAAGCCCTGTGAGCTACTGGCAAGAACAGGGAACACCCTGTTTAATTGACCAGGGCTTCATTAGACCATGCCAATTGGGCTGTAATACCCCCATTCTCCCTTAGGGCTGTCAGTGAAGCAACTGAGAAAATGCATCCAGTAGTCCCTAATCCCTATGCCCTGCTGGTCACTCTATTGTCCACCAGAACCTGGTATTATGTAGTAGATTTAAAAGATGCCTTCTTCTGTACTCCATTGGCCCCAGAGTCGCAAGCCATTAGCAGCCTCACCCCTTCTAAAACTAGAAAACAGCTTTGGGGTTTCCTGGGGATGGCCAGGTTTTGCCACATTTGGATCCTTAAGTATGATCTAGGCCTCTATATGAAAAGTTGAAAGATGATGATCCCTTTGAATGGAATTCAGAAAGCAAAAAGGGCCCTTCAAGAATTGAAAAAACAATTATTTCGGACCCATGCCCTGGCCCTCCCAGATTTAGCTAATCATTTTGACCTTTACATTCATGAGAGAAGGGCTGTACCAGCTACTTGTGTAGTTGCTAAGTTGTATCCAATTTTTGCAGCACCGTGGACTGTAGCCCCCCAGGCTCCTCTGTCCATGGAATTTCCCCGGCAAGAATACTGGAGCAGATTGGCATTTCCTTCTCTAGACGATCTTCCCAACCCAGGGATTGAACTTGCATCTGCTGCATTGGCAGGCAGATTCTTTACCACCGAGCTCACCAGGGAAGCCCAGTAGCAGCTAAAGGAGGCTGGAAAGTTGAGGTTTGGTCAGCCAGTCACTATATTGACTCCACACCGGGTTCAGGCCTTAGTATGTTCTAATGGAACAGAATGGCTATTTCTCAGAAGATAGATACAAATTCATGTTGGACTTTTAAATAGTCCAATGGCTGCCATAAACACCTGTTACATGCTAAATCCTGCCACTCTGCTCTCCCTGGAGCATGACTCTATAAAAAGACCTACTCTAGTCACTCTAACCTAAGAAGTGAGCCTCTCCCAATGCCAAAGAAGAATGGTTCACAGGTGGGAGCAGTTTCACTGGAGAGGAAAAAGCTGGTGGGATACACAGTAACTTCCCAGATCCGCGTCATAGAAACAAGACACCTACCCCTGGGACTTCTGCCCCGAAGGCTGAGCTGATAGCCCTCACCTGAGCCCTAGAGCTCAGGACAGGGATGACCTTAGATGTTTAAACAGATTCCCAATATGCATCTCGCATCCTACATGGACAGAGGGCTGTTTGGAAAGAAACAGGGTATACATACTGTGGAGAATAAACAGGTGAAACATGGCTTAAGCATATTGAAGCTCTTGGAAGCACTATGCTGCTGTTGCTGTTAAGGTGCTCAGTCATGTCAGACTTTTTACAACCCCATGGATTATAGCCTGCCAGGCTCCTGTATTCATAGGATTCTCCAGGTAAGAATACTGGAGTGGGTTGCCATTTCCTTCTCCAGGGGATCTTCCCAACCCAGGGGTCGACCCAGGTCTCCTGCTTGGCAGGCGATTCTTTACCGCTGAGCCACTTGTGCTCAGTGGGATACACAGTAACCACTATGGAAGCAGTATAGACTCCCCAGAAGTTGGCAGTGAAAGAAGGATGGGGAGGAGTCACCAAAAGAGGGATGGAGAGGTAATTAGGGGAAACAAAAGGTAGACACAACTGCCAAAAGGGTGGGCCCTAGAGCCAGTAACTTGGCAATTTCTTCTCATACCCAGCAGGCCAGATCCATCCAATTACTCCCCAGTCTACACAAAGCAAGAATTAGACATCTGAAGCGGGGCTTCAGTGGAGATCTAGGAGACCATGGGTGATTAGTTAATGAACATGGGCAACATTTCTTTCCCCAAAGTGCAACTTGTCAAGCCATCAGGGAGACTCATCAAGGAACTCACTACGGGAGGCAAGCCCTTTATAACTGGTTAGTTGAGGTCATGGTAACTCCTGGAATGAAAAGTATTATCAGTCAAATAGTTGAGATTTGTCTCACCTGTGCAATGAACAACCTCAAAACCAGACTCCTCAGAGGCCTCTAGATAAGGTCCATTCAGACCAGGGGAACATATCCTGGAAAAGACTGGTAGATTGATTTCACTGTCATGCCAAGACATGTCACTGCCATTACCAAGTACCAGAAAATGCCAGATTTCTCTTGGTACTGTGTGCATGTGCTAAGTCGCTTCAGTTGTGTCTGACTCTTTGCGACACCATGGACTGTAGCCCACCAGGCTCTTCTGTCCAAGGGATTCTCCAGGCAAGAATACTGGAGTGGGTTGCCACGCGCTCCTCCAGAGGATCTTCCTGACCCAGGGGTCAAACCTGTGTTTCTTATGTCTCCAGCATTGGTAGGTGGGTTCTTTACCACTAGTGCCATCTGGGGTGCTAGTAGACACATTTTCTGGCTGGATACAAGTATTCTGTGCTAGAACCAAAATGGCAGCTGAAATGGCTAAGGCATTACTAAAAGAAATAATCCCCAGGCTTGGGTTCCCAATATCCCTCCAAAGCAGTAATGGTCTAGCATTTGTGTCTCAAGTGATGAAGGGGATTATGAGTGCCCTGGGCATAAAAATGGACCTTGCCCTCAGTCTGGAGACCCCAATTGTCAGGTAAAGTAAGATTCAATCAGACTTTGACAAGAGCCTCAGCCAGACTAGGTCAGGAGACTCAAGAAAATTGCATTAAGTTGCTTCTGATAGCCCTGTTCTGCATGTGGTTAGCACCAGGGAATAAGTTAAAGTGAAGTCCATGTGAACTCATGTATGGTAGACCCATTTCCCAAGCCTGAAAGAAGGGACACCTTAACCTTCTTATCCCCTTAACCTCCTTAGTTGAAACAGAGCAACTGAAGTGTGCCCTCCAGGTAGGAGAAACCATGAAAGCCCTCATGGTATATGGTAACCAGGTGCTGCCCGCATCTGACCAGGAAACTGGGTTTATCTAAAAACCTGAAAAACCAGCAGCTCACAAGATCAGCTCAGTCCTATGTGGAACAGATCCTGCTTGGTGATCCTAACCACCCATTCTGCCCTGCAGTTGCAGGGATCACTCTGTGGATACATCACACTCAGGTGAGGAGGGCCCGCAAACCCAAACCTCCAGAGACACAACCTGGGGCAATGAACCTCCTTGACTACTCATGGAACTTCTCTCTGACATGCAGAACTTTCCTCTTCTGGAAAACAAGAAAAGTTTTGACTTGGGGAGATTTGGGCCATGGCAGTGAGCTTTGTCATCAGAGCACACTTTTGCCTATGGGTAACAAAGTTAGTGGAGGTGATGGAGTTCCAGTTGAGCTATTCCAAATCCTGAAAGATGATGCTGTGAAAGTGCTGCACTCAATATGCCAGCAAATTTGGAAAACTCAGCAGTGGCCACAGGACTGGAAAAGGTCAGTTTTCATTCCAATCCCAAAGAAAGGCAATGCCAAAGAATGCTCAAACTACTGCACAACTGCACTCATCTCACACGCTAGTAAAGTAATGCTCAAAATTCTCCAAGCCAGGCTTCAGCAATACGTGAACCGTAAACTTCCAGATGTTCAAGCTGGTTTTAGAAAAGGCTCTCAGAGATCAAACTGCCAACATCCGCTGGATCATGGAAAAAGCAAGAGAGTTCCAGAAAAACATCTATTTCTGCTTTATTGACTATGCCAAAGCCTTTGACTGTGTGGATCACAATAAACTGTGGAAAATTCTTCAAGAGATGGGAATACCAGACCACCTGACCTGCCTCTTGAGAAACCTATATGCAGGTCAGGAAGCAACAGTTAGAACTGGACATGGAACAATGGACTGGTTCCAAATAGGAAAAGGAGTACGTGAAGGCTGTATATTGTCACCCTGCTTATTTAACTTCCATGCAGAGTACATCATGAGAAATGTTGGGCTGGAAGAAGCACAAGCTGGAATCAAGATTGCCAGGAGAAATATCAATAACCTCAGATATGCAGATGACACCAGCCTTATGGCAGAGAGTGAAGAGGAGCTAAAAAGCCTCTTGATGAAACTGAAACAGGAGAGTGAAAAAGTTGGCTTACAGTTCAACATTTAGAAAACTAAGATTATGGCATCTGGTCCCATCACTTCATGGGAAATAGATGGGGAAACAGTGGAAACAGTGACAGACTTTATTTTTTGGGCTCCAAAATCACTGCAGATGGTGACCACAGCCATGAAATTAAAAGACGCTTACTCCTTGGAAGAAAAGTTATGAGCAACCTAGATAGCATATTGAAAAGCAGAGACATTACTTTGCCAACAAAGGTCCGTCTAGTCAAGGCTATGGTTTTTCCAGTGGTCATGTATGGATGTGAGAGTTGGACTGTGAAGACGGCTGAGCGCCGAAGAATTGATGCTTTTGATCTGTGGTGTTGGAGAAGACTCTTGAGAGTCCCTTGGACTGCAAGGAGATCCAACCAGTCTATTCTGAAGGAGATCAACCCTGGGATTTCTTTGGAGGGAATGATGCTAAAGTTGAAACTCCAATACTTTGGCCACCTCATGCAAAGAGTTGACTCATTGGAAAAGACTCTGATGCTGGGAGGGATTGGGGGCAAGAGGAGAAGGGGATGACAGAGGATGAGATGGCTGGATGGCATCACTGACTCGATGGACGTGAGTCTGAGTGAACTCCGGGAGTTGGTGATGGACAGGGAGGCCTGGCATGCTGCAATTCATGGGGTCGCAAAGAGTCGGACACAACTGAGCGACTGAACTGAACTGAACTGAAATGAAAAGACCTAGACACCTTCACTTTCAGGAAAAAAACTGACATGTGACCATTATTCTTAATGTGTCTTAAATTGTCTGGTGCCCTTTGTCTCTAAAAGATTAGACAACTGGTGACTGTTCAGCGATATGAACATCAGGACTGAGGTCTGGTGACAGTAAAGTAGCTGGGGAGAAGTTCTGCTCCTCCAGCTGGGTTCATGATGCCCAAAGCAGCAGAAAGTGGTTACAGAAGATGGACCTGCCTCTCAGCACCCCTCGCAAATGAGGAGCAGGACAAACGGCAGAGACGGGACTTGTCACGGCAAAATCCATTAACAATTTTCAGGAAATAAAAATAGAACCTGGGTAATAAAGTCTAACCTTTTGTTTTCTCTTTGTGCTCCGTCTACTTTCACTTGCTTATCGGGTACTGCATGCAGAGTCCCGCCTCAGGCCAGTGTTCCAAGTACAAAATGGCTGTGTCAGACACAGCTCTAAAGGTGTGTGCACGTGACACCTCAATTCAAGATGGCGGTGGCCGCTGCCGGCCGGCTGCCGAGACCCTGGGCCTGGCACTGCGAGGGTCTGGCGTGAGTGCCGTGAGCAACACGCCTGCGCCGGACCAGCAGGAACTCCCACCGGTCCCCCTCTGCCTGGCGCCACCATCACTCCCCCGCTGCGGAAAGCCGTATAAAGCAGCAGTGCCAACGGTCTTTCTGGAAAGCGTATACACTAGACTGAGACCTTGCACCTCTCCAGTCTTTGATAAAAGCTTGGGACTTCACTGGTGGTCCTGGCTAGGACACTAGGCTTCCAACACAGGGGGTGAAGTTTGATCCCTGGTCAGGGAACTAGATTCCACATGCTCCAAGAGTTTGTGTGCCACAACTGAAAAAGATCCCGCACACTGCAACTGAAGTTCCCACTTGCGGCAAGAAAGAAATGGCATGCCATACGTAAGGCATGACACAACCACCATAGCCAAATAAATCAATATTTTTAAAAAGAAGAAGGAGAACAAAGCTTTCCTTTGCTTCCAAACTGAACTGGTCTCCTTCTATTGGTATGAGTGACACAGGGCAGGAAGACCCTTGTTGGGACCTGACTCAAAAGGGTTTGTATCATAAGCAGTTTTTGAGGGTTGTCTATGGGTCAGTTATGCTGGGTGCAATGGATGGAATTAGGCATAATATTAAAAAGAGTGCCTCCCAACTCTTACCTGTGTGTCAGAATTACCTATAATACTTTTAAAAAATACTGAAGTATGGGGCCCACCCAACATCTACTGATTCATCAGGAGCAATACCCTTGTGACAGAATGTATAAACCTCCCAGGTGATCTTAATGAAGAGCCAAGGTTCAAAGCTGTGGTGTTAAAAATCCTACTATCCAAGAATTTTAGTCTACAATAGGTAATATTGATGTAAATACATCTGTTATAGGACAAGTAGTAAGGATACTTATCAGACAAAAGACAATAGCAGTAGATAGCATCAAGTCCAACGTAGAAACAGATGTATAGATGGAAGGATAAATGCAATATTGTCAGAGGTTAGAGAAAGCACAGAGATTTCTCTGGGCAGGTTCTGTTACATCTGGTTGACGGGAGGAATAATACACTGCTGTTGTTACTGCTTTTTGTGTGTGTGAATTTCAAATTAAAGGTTTATAGTCAGAAAAAGTGCTTCTAGTTTAAAAGGCAATGCTTTAAAATCTTCAGACGTATTTGAAGTTGTATTAAAATTACATAAAAGGTATACTGAGACTGTATACAATTTGTATTAAAATTATATTATTTTTATATTTTAAGGTAGAACAGCAAATAACTAATTTCTGCATAAGACTACATATTTTGTCCACAAAAAAGTGGAAGATTAGACCAATATGCTGTGAACATATGTGAACATATATGAACATATATTACATCCATGTTTAAGTGAATTCTAGGCAGTTGTATATCAAGTGAAAAGAAATCAAAGGTTTGCAGTCTGGCTAATGAGAGGTTCTCTGAAGGGCATTCTGTGGAATGCATTTCTCTTGGCAGTTGCTCTAGTGGATCCAATTCAGTTCTAAGCAGATTTCTTTAATCCTTAGCTCTAACTGGGTCAGCATCATCTGATTTTAAGTATTATTAAAGCGGACATATGCACAATGATTATTGAAATAGCTGCAACAACCTTGCCTGGAAAGTTGCTTTTTCTTTGAGAATGCTCAAAAGATCCTATTCACATAAATTGAAAAGTTTCAGGTAGGACCACTATTATTATAGGGGAGGGAACAAAGCCAAGGTAGTCCTCACATGATAAAAATACCAAAAATTCCACTGAGATTTTTTAATAGGCTGCTGAGAAAAAATTGCTTAATTAGCTTATCATAGTCTGTTTTGGTTTAGGAAGATTTCGTTGGATGATTTGAGGACAACTGCTTGAGGATTTTTCAGAAAATCCAAACAAAACAGTCAGTTTTGTGTTTATTCCTCAGTAGGAACCATTATTAACAGCTGTGTCAGTGATACTAGCTCAATATAGATGTTAGGTGTTCTTCATTAAGTTAGGATTTTATTACACTCAACAGTTTTACCAAAGTCTCTTATTATTTCCAGTTTGTCAGTGATTTTCTTTGAGGTTTTAGGTTTACGATAATGTTTCATCTACAGATAGTGATCATTTTATCTTGTCGTTTCCAAGCTTTTTCCTTCTACATTCCTTCTCTTGCTTAATTTTACTAGCCAATATTTCTAGTACAATATTATATAGTAGTTAAATAATAGTAGTGATAGGGATTTTTGCTATGTTTTTCTATATCAGGATGCCTCTGGTATTGTTCATCCACAAAGTATAATGCATGTTGATATTTTAGGCTGCTACCCTACTTCATCCCTAGATAAAGTAATGTTAATAATTTTTAAATTACAGAACCATCCATGCATTCCTGGAGTAAACCCCAGTACTTACAAATATAAGAAGCATTATACCTAATAAAGTCATGGTACCATTTCTCAAGTAAGTGAACTAAGGAAGAAAGAATTTAATTCCATTTGCTTTTGAGATCTCAAAATAGAGAATTCAACACAGGAAACACTCATTATCCATCTCTGTATTCATTGCCCAAATGCACACCATAAGAAACATTTCCAAATGTCTGCCCATCTTTGTAACTGAGTCTTCTAGTCATAAAGCCAGATTAAACTAGAGTTCACCACCTCCTCAGACACTCTCCTTTATGGCATAGCACACTAGCTACCAGGACTCGTGGTAGTCAGTAGGCTTGTAAACACAGCGCTATTATTGTCTTTTTCCATCAGTCAGATATCTCTGCCCATTTGTAATAAATCACTTTCCAAACTAGTGACTTCCACAATAGAAATAGCAACATCTTCTCTTGTTAAATGGCTTCAGAAGCTGGAAAGTGTCTATAAGCTGAGGATTATAAATAGAATGAGATACTTGAGACTCCTGAAGCAGGACTTCCTGACTCACCTCAATGTATGTAGGTTAGTAAGTGTTGGGGAATGGAAAAGGGAGATGAACCAAGAAGGAAGAAATGACAGTAGGAAACGATACTCCCAAGGTTTGCCAGTGAGGGCAAACGAAGATGTCAGTTCACCAGGTAATTCCATTATATTCTCTGACTGGGTTGTTTCAACATGTTAAATGACATGTGAAGGTATTTTGAAGTGCATAAATACTAACACCTATTATTTAATGGTAAGATTAAGAGTCCTGATTTTGTAATCTGACAGTTCAATGTGTGAGTCCTTGCTCTGTTGATTACTGGTTGTGTGGTCCTGGACAAGTGTCTTAATTAAGCCTTCATGCCCTCATATATAAAACAGGCATAATACACGAACATATTTTTTAAGCTTCTGTGGATGAAATGAGGTGATGTGTGTAGAGTACCTAACAGGGCCTGACATGTTGGAGGCTCAATAAGTTGTTACTGTTGTTCAGTCGCTAAATCATGTCCAACTCTTTGTGACCCCATGAACTGCTGCACGCCAGCCTTCCCTGTCCTTCGCTATCTCCCTAAGTTTGCTCAAACTTGTATCCATTGAGTCAGTGATACCATAGTTACCATGATTTCTTTTAGGTTTCCATAAACAATACAATGCTTTTATATTTCAAGCACTAAGGACTAAAAACAAAGCTATTAAGGCAAAGAGAGTGGACTATTTATTTTCCCTCTATTTCTCAATGCCATTCAGTACTATAATACAACTTCCCGTGAAATTTATTTTATCTCATAGCCAAAAGAAGTATGATTCAAAATGTTGAAAACCATGTGAGTGGCTCAGACTTGAATAAAGTCTAAGAGATCACAATTTCAGGGGAGCCATGAGTCCTTGAAATAGGTTACAAATAATGAGTTTACATATATGTGAGATATATACATATATATAAATCAGCTATAACAAGGACATATAAAACATTTGCTATGGGTAGATATAATATGCACGTACTATTATGGACATTTAGGCTATCTTGGCCAGTCTTATATTCTATTTTGGACACATTAGTCAAAACGCAGAAGAGGGAATTCCTGTACGTAAAACACTTATTGTAATAGCAAGTGTAATATTTAGCACACCATCTGACTCATCAAATACAGAGGTCAGCAAATTTTTTTCTATAAAGGGACAGACGGTAAATATTTTTGGTTTTGCAGGCCGTAGGGTCTGTGCTCCAACTACTCAACTCTGAAGGAAAGCAGCCACAGACACTGTGTAAATGAATGGACATGACTGGGTCCCAATAAGATTTTACTAACAAAAATATGTGGCAAGTCAGATGTGGTCTGAACTAAGCCATATATCCTATTCTAAATAGCTTGACTTGCTCAACTAATCGGAAGCAAGCTTAAATTAACCTGATCTCTATACTAGTTAACCATCTGCGTACTGTTCACATATGAAAAAATAAAGTTATACATTGTATATAGCTATATGTATAAATATAAACATAACAAAGTTTTAAATGTCTTATGAAATGGTGAAAAAGCTTAAAACTGTATTTTATTTATTTTTATACCCATATTTCAGTTGTTGACAGTTTTTTTTCATTGAAGTATAGTTAATTTATAATGTGTGAGTTTCAGGTGTATAGCAAAGTGATTCAGTTATATATCTATACTTTCTTTTTCAGATTCTTTTCCACTATAGAGTATTATTAATACAAGATATTGAATATAGTTCCCTGGGCTATACAGTAGGTCCTTGTTGTTTATTTTATACATAATAGTGTGTCTATGTTAGTCATTGACAATTTTATATCGTGTACTTCTACAATGAAAAAATGCAAGTAATCTCGTCTTTGAATTGTGAGGTTCAGCAAATAATAATATTTGTAACATGATTTGATGGCTTTAAAACACTCTTCCCTCTCCCAATATTTCTTCTTTCCTTTATGTACATTCTGTTTTTTAATATGTAACTCAGTCCTGGACTTTTGCACCATTATACAAAATATTTATTGCCACCTTGAATCTAATTGAAAATTTAAAATTTACATATATCAAAGCCCAAGTGCTGAATGGTAAACTATTAACATTTTAAAATCTAAGTAATGGGATATAACTAAACCATGTGATTCAGAAACAGGCCTCTGTGCATCTTTTTTGTACAATCCAGATGCCTGTCACTGGTAGAAACTTCAATCCTGAAATAAAAGTATATAAATATATTTGCTAGCCTTTGACTATTACAGAAAATATTGGAAAGAAGCTGTCTACATTTGGAATACAAAAGCTTATGTTTATTAACAGGACAACTGTTAAGTCTTGTCATCTCTTTTCATAACTTTATAATTTATACCAGTGGAGGTTTTTTATTTTTTTAACCATTGTAGTCAGAAATTCAGTGCTATAAATAAGCGCTTAGTAGCACTCAAGAAAGTGAAACTGCTTCTTACTGAGTGTATCTATCAGCTTGACACCTGTACCTTATTGAAGGTAGATTAATAGTCCATTTTACAGGAGCAAGAAAAAAAAATCAATGAAACTTTACAATTTAAACATCAGTGTGTTCTATTTATATTTCAAAACACAAAATATATTGATGCTGTACTGCTCAGAAGTCACTCAAGAGACTAATAGAACATCATTAGCATATTTGGGCTGCAATGTTCTCAGTGCCCTGAAAGTAGCTCAAGAATTTAAACCTGAGCAAGATCTAGATACTTACTGATGTTTTAAAAATGAGTATCTTGTTTCAAGGCCAAACACCTGATTAAAAAAAAAAAAAGGAATGTCAATTTTTTACAATGCAAATTTGAAGGGCATTTAATTAGTAGCTAAGTTTGACTGAGTTCATAGATGTGTAACCTTATAAATCAATAGAGAACTAGCTAAAGTTTGTTGAGAGATAGATGCAAAATGCTTAGAACAGTACCTGACCTAACAAATTCTCACTACAGTTAGTTATTTTCACGATCAGCGTTTCTTGGAATGAACTCTATATCATGAGGTAACAGAATGACCACAGGCTTGGAAGCCCACCAGCCTAGGTTCCCATATCCAGCAAAACTAAATTGCTTAACTTCTCTTGGATAGTTTCACCATGATGGACAAGATGGTCATATTCCAGATTCTACAGAAGAATACTTGCAAAACTTGTCTTTACATTTCCTATTTCCGCCTTTCTGTCATTAGGAGAACATGCAAGAAGTCTGTGTATAGGCAGAGTTACAAGTATAGTCAGATTTTAAAGGAAATTGATTAGGGATTTTTCATTTTAGAGAGGAATGATGTTTTGAGCACTTCAAGTAGTGTATGATTTCATCTTTTGAAACAAATTTTATTGGAGTATGCTGCTGCTGCTGCTGCTGCTGCTACTAAGTTGCTTCAGTCGTGTCCGACTGTGTGACCCCAAAGACAGCAGCACACCAGGCTCCCCCATCGCTGGGATTCTCCAGGCAAGAACACTGGAGTGGGTTGCCATTTCCTTCTCCATGCATGAAAGTGATGTCGCTTCAGCCATGTCCGACTCTGTGCGACCCCATAGACAGCAGCCTACCAGGTTCCTCCGTCCATGGGATTTGCCAGGCAAGAGTACTGGAGTGGGTTGCCGTTGTCTTTTCCAATAGGACTATCAGTACAGTTCAGTCGCTCAGTCATGTCCGACTCTTTGCAACCCCATGAATTGCAGCACGCCAGGCCTCCCTGTCCATCACCATCTCCTGGAGTTCACTAAGACTCATGTCCATTGAGTCAGTGATGCCATCCAGCCATCTCATCCTCTGTCGTCCCCTTCTCCTCCTGCCCCCAATCCCTCCCAGCATCAGAGTCTTTTCCAATGAGTCAACTTTTCACATGAGGTGGCCAAAGTACTGGAGCTTCAGCTTTAGCATCATTGCTTCCAAAGATATCCCAGGGCTGATCTCCTTCAGAATGGACTGGTTGGATCTCCTTGCAGTCCAAGGGACTCTCAAGAGTCTTCTCCAACACCACAGTTCAAAAGCATCAATTCTTTGGCACTCAGCCTTCTACACAGTCCAACTCTCACATCCATACATGACCACTGGAAAAACCATAGCCTTGACTAGACGGACCTTTGTTGGCAAAGTAATGTCTCTGCTTTTGAATATACTATCTAGGTTGCTCATAACTTTTCTTCCAAGGAGTAAGCGTCTTTTAATTTCATGGCTGCAATCACCATCTGCAGCGATTTTGGAGCCCAGAAAAATAAAATCTGATACTGTTTCCACTGTTTCCCCATCTATTTCCCATGAAGTGATGGGACTGGATGCCATGATCTTTGTTTTCTGAATGTTGAGCTTTAAACCAACTTTTTCACTCTCCCCTTTCACGTTCATCAAGAGGCTTTTTTGTTCCTCTTCACTTTCTGCCATAAGGGTGGTGTCATCTGCATATCTGAGGTTATTGATATTTCTCCCAGCAATCTTGATTCCAGCTTGTGTTTCTTCCAGCCCAGCGTTTCTCATGATGTACTCTGCATAGAAGTTAAATAAGCAGGGTGACAATATACAACCTTGACGTACTCCTTTTCCTGTTTGGAACCAGTCTGTTGTTCCATGTCCAGTTCTAACTGTTGCTTCCTGACCTGCATACAGATTTCAAAAGAGGCAGGTCAGGTGGTCTGGTATTCCCATCTCTTGAAGAATTTTCCACAGTTTATTGTGATCCACACAGTCAAAGGCTTTGGCATAGTCAATAAAGCAGAAATAGATGCTTCTCTGGAACTCTCTTGCTTTTTCCATGATCCAGCGGATGTTGGCAATTTGATCTCTGGTTCCTCTGCCTTTTCTAAAACCAGCTTGAACATCTAGAAGTTTACGGTTCACGTATTGCTGAAGCCTGGCTTGGAGAATTTTGAGTATTACTTTACTAGCATGTGAGATGAGTGCAGTTGTGTGGTAGTTTGAGCATTCTTTGGCATTGCCTTTCTTTGGGATTGGAATGAAAACAGACCTTTTCCAGTCCTGTGGCCACTGCTGAGTCTTCCAAATTTGCTGGCATATTGAGTGCAAAGCACTTTCACAGCATCATCTTTCAGGATTTGAAATAGCTCAACTGGAATTCCATCTCCTCCACTAGCTTTGTTCGTAGTGATGTTTTCTAAGGCCCACTTGACTTCACATTCCAGGATGTCTAGCTCTAGATGAGTGATCACACCATCGTGATTATCCGGGTTGTGAAGATCTTTTTTGTACAGTTCTTCTGTGTATTCTTGTATTGGAGTATAGTTGCTTTATAATATTGTGTTAGTTTCTGTTATGCAGCAAAGTGAATCAGCTATCAGTTCAGTTCAGTCACTCAGTTGTATCCGACTCTTTGTGACCCCATAGACTACAGCATGCCAGGCCTCTCTGTCCATCACCAATGCCTGGAGTTTCCTCAAACTCAAGTCCATTGAGTTGGTTATGCCATCCAATCATCTCATCCTCTGTTGTCCCCTTCTCCTCTCACCTTTGGTCTTTCCCAGTATCAAGGTCTTTTCAAATGAGTCAGTTCTTTGCATCAGGTGGCAAATCTATTGGAGTTTCAACTTCAGCATCAGTCCTTTCAATGAATATTCAGAACTGATCTCCTTTAGGATGGACTGGTTGGATATCCTTGCAGTATGAGGGACTCTCAAGAGTCTTCTCCAGCACCACAGTTTAAAAGCATCAATTCTTCGGTGATCAGTTTTCTTTATAGTCCAACTCTCACATCCATACATGACCACTGGAAAAATCATAGCTTGACTAGATGGACCTTTGTTGAAAAAATAATGTCTCTGCTTTTTAATATGCATCTGCCACTGCTGCTGCTAAATTGCTTCAGTCGTGTCTGACTCTGTGAAACCCCATAGACGGCAGCCCACCAGGCTCCTCCATCCCTGGGACTCTCCAGGCAAGAACACTGGAGCGGGTTGCCATATCCTTCTCCAATGCATGAAAATGAAGTTGCTCAGTCATTTCCAACTCTTCATGACCCCATGGACTGCAGCCCACCAGGCTCCTCCATCCATGAGATTTTCTAGGCAAGAGTACTGGAGTGGGATGCCATGTGACTAGGTTGGTCATAACTTTTCTTCCAAGGAGCAAGCGTCTTTTAATTTCATGGCTGCAGTCACCATTTGCAGTGATTTTGGACCCCCCCAAAATAAAGTCTCTCACTGTTTCCATTGTTTTCCCATCTATTTGCCATGAAGTGATGGGACCAGATGCCATGATCTTAGTTCTTCGAATGTTGAGTTTTAAGCCAGCTTTTTCACTCTCCTTTCACTTTCATCAAGAGGCTGTTTAGTTCTTCTTTGCTTTCTGGCATAAGGGTGGTGTCATCTGCATATCTGAGGTTATTGATATTTCTCCCAGCAATCTTCATTCCATCTTGTGCTTCATCCAGTCCAGGATTTCTCATGATGTACTCTGCATATAAGTTAAATAAGCAGGGTGACAATATACAGCCTTGATGTACTCCTTTCCTGATTTGGCACCAGTCTGTTGTTCCATGTCCTATTCTAACTGTTGCTTCTTGACCTGCATACAGATTTCTCAGGAGGCAGGAAAGGTGGCCTGGTATTCCTATTTCTTGAATAATTTCCCACAGTTTGTTGCAGTTCACACAGTCAAAGGCTTTGGCATAGTCAATAAAGCAGAAGTAGATGTTTTTCTGGAACTCTCTTGCTTTTTTGATGATCCAGCAGATGTTGGCAATTTGATCTCTGGTTCCTCTGCCTTTTCTAAATCCAGCTTGAACATCTGGAAGTTCTCGGTTCACATACTGTTGAATCCTGGCTTGGAGAATTTTGAGCATTACTTTGCTAGCGTGTGAGATGAGTGCAACTGTGCGATCATCTATACTTATACATATGTCCCCTGTTTTTTGGACTTCCTTCTCATTTAGGTTGCCACAGAACACCGAGGGGGGTTCCTTCTGCTATACAATAGGTTCTCATTAGTTATCCACTCCCTACATGAAAGTGAAAGTCACTCATTTGTATTGGACTCTTTCTGACCCCATGGACTACACAGTCCATGGGATTCTAGGAATTCCAATATACAGTCCTGGAACTCCAGGCCAAAATACTGGAGTGGGTAGCCTTTCCCTTTTCCAGGGGACCTTCCCAACCCAGGGACTGAACCTAGGTCTCCCACAATGCAGGTGGATTCTTTACTAGCTCAGCCTCAAGGGAAGCCTATTCTATACCTAGTAGTGTATATATGTCAGTCTCAATCTCCCCATGTATCTCACCCGCTTCCTTCTCTTAGTATCTGTAAGTTTGTTCTCTACCTCTGGGTTTCTATTTCTGCTTTGCAAATAAGTTCATCTGACAAGAAAAAAAAAAAAGAAAGGATCATCACTTTATGTATCAAAATCAAACATGTGATGCTTAATAAAAAAGTGTGGGTTGACAGATGGACTCATTCTCAGAACAATGGAGAGATAATTTATTAAAACAAGTTGTTCTCAGTTTAAAAAGTACATAGGAATTAGTGAATATTTCTTTCTACTTAGCAGACAGAAACTGTTTCCTACTCAATAGGAATACCTATCCCTAAAGATATATTAAAGGATTAAAAGTACACTTTGAGTGAAATTGTAAAATTATGTATGTGCACTGTAATTAAATTAATGTAACAAATAACTACAAAACATGCTTTTAAAAAAAGAAAAAAATACTTTCCTTCTGAGAAGTTCTAATTATAAAAATTTCAGTAAGAATTTCCACAAGACAAATTCACAGAAGTAAATTTGCTGTTCCAAAGAGTTGTCATGATTTCAATAGGCAGATATTGGTAATTAACCTCAGAAAAGTTACACCAATTCACACACCAACCAAATGCATGTGCCCTGAATCCCAAGGCTTTTGTCAACTCATTTAATCCACTTTTCAGATACATCAAATCCATAGCACAGTGAGAGCTATCATAGTAAATGCTTTAGATGCCCTTCTTAATCTGATCAACTAATACATGGACTGTAACATTCATCCTGTCTGATTAAGACTGAATAGCTTTTTTAAATTTATTTTTTAACTGAAGGATAATTGCTTTACAGAATTTTGTTGTTTTCTGTCAAACCTCAACATGAATCAGTGAATAGTTTTATTTTAGGTAAAAATTGCCATTCTCCCCATTTACAGTTTACTCCCAGACTTAACCCACAGTCCATGTTTTTTCAAACTGGTTCCCTGAGCTTCTTCAAACCCTGACTCTTTTTGCTAAGTCTTCCCTGAAAAATTCCCAGCTGGAAAATTCCAGCTCTTTGCTCACAATCCTTTTTATTGCTGAAAAACATCAAACAACTCTGGCTTTGAACTTCAGCTGGCTCTGAGCACAGCATGCAATCCTTGTCACTGTTGCCAGGTCCTTCTTTCACATGTTGGGGGCAGCAATCTGCAGACAGGAGTCCATCCGAATGACTTAACAGTCATCACCTCATCTGATCTTCCTTCTTACCTGAGACTATGGAGCTTCCCTGGGCTTCCAGTACAATGCTCTCTTATTTTGATTTCCCAGGTCCTTTCCCATGAGTATAGAATACCTTAAGGGACGTGATGCATTTCAGTTGACTGTTGTTCATTGCTAAGTTGTGGCCAGCTCTTTGTGATCCCATGTACTGCAGCACACCAGTCTTCCTTGTTCTTCACTATCTCCCAGAGTTTGCTCAAACTCATGTCCATTGTGTCGATGATGCCCTTAGGCACCAAAGTGCTTTCTTTAGTTCTAAGGAAAAAAAACTACAGTGTAATGGATAAGAGGGCTTCCCTGCTGGCTCAGCTGGTAAAGAATCCACCTGCAGTGCAGGAGACCCCAGATTGATTCCTGGGTCGGGAAGATGCCCTGGAGAAGGGAAAGGCTACTCACTCCAGTATTCTTGGGCTTCCCTGGTGGCTCAGCTGGTAAAAAGTCTCCCCATAATGTGGGAGACCTGGATTCGATCCCTGGCTTGGGAAGATCCCCTAGAGTGGGGCATGGCAACCCACTCCAATATTCTTGCCTGGAGAATCCCCATGGACAGAGAAGCCTGGTGGGCTATATAGTCCATGGGGTTGCAAGGAGTGGGACATGACTAAGCAACTAAGCACAGCACAGCACAATGGATAAGAGTGCAGACTCTGAAGCCCAGTGTTTGGGTTTAGCTCAGTTGTGCCCCTTTGCACAGGGCAAGGTGATCTAGCTGTCCCTCAGTGTCTTCATCTGTCAAAAGGAATCATAATTGTATCTATGGCAATGTGTGGCCTAAATGATCTAATCATGAAAAGTGCTTAGAATTATCTAGTATATTGTAAGTACTTAAAATGTGACATTTCTCTTTCCTTCATGTGAGGGTATATTAAGAAAATGGCATTATGGAAACCAGGAAGAAGGTTCTCACCAGACATCAAATCTGCCAACATTTTGATCTTGAACTTACTAGCTTCTACTATCATGAGATAGAAATGTCTGCCTTTTAAACTAAAAAAAAAAAAAAAAAAAAAAAAAGGCATTTACTATTATTCATAATTGGGAACCCTAGGTAATGGAATAGTGAAATAAACACATATAAAAGAATCAGATTGGGTTTCCACATCCTGACTGAACAGTTTAGTAGGGGCATGATATAGGGAACCTTATGAAACTGATCTTGGCCTGCTGGACTATGAGTTTACTGGGGTTAATTCTACCTTTTTAAAAAAAATATTTCAGAGTTGTTATATGAAATAAAATCAATGGAATTAAGCACTTAGCACAATATGCAGAATAGAGCAAGTAGGAAATTGCTGTTTTTTGTCACCATCCTTTTGGACACTGATTATTGATACTATTTTATCATTGATGCTAGCTTTCATTATTGATGCTAGATTGCAGAACAATATAAAATGGAATTTAGTTCTACTACTGTATAAAACTGCAGTTAACAGTGGAGTCTTTTCTATCAGCATGTGTGAACTCTGAAACTAAATAAATTATAAAGAAAAAGTGAATAAAATGGTATATTTAATGAAATAAAAATATTCATATGTATGCATAATGAGCAGAAATCAGACCACAGGCAAATGCATATTAAAAAATAACATCTAGTGATTTCATAAGTCTAGTTTGACCCTTTTTTTGGAGCAGTGAGACCAATATACATAACTATGAAACTGGATAGGTCCTGGATAATTCTCACTTTACACAACACATCCTTTACTTGGTATTGATTCATGGCAAAATTTCCCATCTGTTATAAAACATATTAGATAAATTAGTTTACTGGTATCCTTGTAGTTGAATTTGTAATATTTGATTAACACATTATCAATGTATATTTGTACAAACCATCAAGATATATTTTACATATACAGAATAAAGTAGTATCTGTTTTCCTGATATCATGTATTGCTGCTGATTCAAGTCATTTAGTGGAAACTAAACTACTTTAATGACATTCTCTATTGATAGTATGCTAAAGTCTTTATCATAAATAAATATTAGAGTTATCAAATGCTTCTGTGTTTTTAAACATCTTCAAATCCAGCTTCTAAATATAATGGTTCTTTAGGTCAGTACCAATAGAACTTTCTGCCATAATAGAAATGTACAAAATCTTCATGGTCAAATATGGTAACCACCAGACACATGTGGCTATTAAGCACTTGAAATGTGGCTATTATAACTGAGGAACTAAATTTTTATCTAATTTTAATGAATTTCAATTTAAGTAGCCATATGTGGCTTCTGGTTACTGTATTGACAACTCAGATCTAGATGGACAGCAGATGGGCAGCTCAGTTAGAGCTCATGATTGTTTTCAACAAGTTTCCTAAAATTGTGGACATGTCTCTCCTAATTATTCACTGCAGAATTTTAGGTATGGGTAATAACAGTATTTTAGGAACAAATCATACTCTTTTAGTTTCAATATAAAATATTCTTTCTATTCTCAGACTGTATACAGAGAAATTTCCTATTCATTCCTGAAAAAAGCCATATTTAACAATTCTGGCTTTTCCAAATGTAAAAAAAGAACCAAGAGCCAACTGCTGATAACATTAGGTGGTAAGATCTGCAAGGACAGGAAGTATTTTTTCGTTTCTGTTTTGTTTCTATGATCTGGTTTAGTGGATAGATGATAAATGGTAAATTGTCATTAAATGATAAAGAAATACAATGTACCCTAAAGCTTTTTATAATAAATGTACAAAAATCTACAAATGGAAATACAACAGCACCATCACATTTATGTTGCCAGTAGGACAGGAACCTGGGAACCAGGAGCAATGATCCTGTCCTATGACAGCTCACAGGACATGAGCTGTCAGCCAAGGTCTCTGCCGGTTGTCTCAAAGCATGTTTGGAAGCAGCCCGACCAGGTAATGAGGTTTATTTGCTCCTTGCTGATCCTGCAAATAGGGCTTTGTCTAAGTGGAAGGTTACACTTAACTCAAGTCCTTAACAATCTTCAGTTCAGAGTTAGAAAGTGCTTTACTAATTATTTAAACCACATCCTCTCTCCCAAGAGATTATTCGCTGGTATGCTTCAAAGGTGGTCATCTATGCTTCAAAGGTGGTCATCTAATTTTTGTTTTGGATGTGTCCCCCACATCTTCATTTTAGATCTATTCCAGCTGTATTACTTCTTTGTAATACTTCCTTGTATCACTTGTATTACTTCCTTGTATTACTGAACAGACACCTGTCACCTATAAATCCCAGCCCTGGTCACATGTCTCCCTACAGGAGTAAACAAGCATTCTGATTGTCATCTCTTTCCCCTTCCAGTGTCTGAGCGTGACTGTCATGTTCCCAGCTCTCCTCTTTTCCAGGCTATGCATCCCCCGGTCTTCAACCATTTATCATGTGACCAGTTTCTAGAAGATTCTCTACCTTATTCTTCTCCGGTCTCACCTTTCCCAACTCCACATTCGTTATAGGTCACTAAAATCAGTTATAGTTCCACAAGTCTTCAGTGCTCCCTCTCCACTGCCAACAGGTATGTCGGTGGTTTTACACATTTATACATTGAATTATGACACATTATACTTCAAATGTTATCTGACTGGCAAGGACTTCAGAGTGAGTCCAAGGAAGTCAGACAACAATGAGGAAACCCTGCGAAGCTCTGGTCACATTTCTTTTATGGGGAGCCTTCTGTCAGATAATAGCTTAGCCCAAATAAGATTACCAGCTTAAAAAAAATTCTGTTTGATGAACTTCCCTGGTGGTCCAGCAGTTAAGAATCCATCTGCCAATGCAGGGGACATGGATTTGATTTCTATTTGGGGAAGATTCCACATGCTGCAGGGCAACTGAACCCATGCACCTCCACTACCTGAGCCCACATGCTACACCTACCGAGCCCGCGCACCCAGAGCCTGCGCCCGGCAACAAGAGAAGCCACTGCAGTGAGAAGCCTGCTCTCCACAACTAGCGAGGAGCTCTCCTTGCTACAGCCAGAGAAAGCTGGAGCACAGCAACAAAGACCCAACACAGCCCCAAATGAATAAATCTTAAAAACTTCCTTCTGAAATTAAACTTAGCTTAAGGAGAGAGACAGTAAGGAAACAAAAGCCTTATTCAATGAATAACCAAAAGAAGATGTGATTAACACCACTCACTCAACTCTCACATGCTAGGAAAATTTTTGTCTTTATTATGAAAAATCTTTACAGGATCCCAAATAATTTAAGGCTTGCTCTAGATTGGGTCTTAATTTCTGGGGGTAGCTAGAACTTTGTTTTTACAAAGATAATTACAAACATTCAGTTAACTATTTAGGCTCACATCTCCAGAATGTCCCTGAACAGCAATAATTTTAAAGTAGGACTCAAAGTATTTATTGACAATCTGCCTGTAAACCCCAGTGCTGCATGGAAGTCATTTCTGACTTTAAATTCAAAGACTATCTACAAGGATAAATTTTCTATAACATGTAGAACTCACGTGGTTCAATGGTAAAGAATCCGCCTGCCAGTGCAGGAGATGTGAGACATGGATTCAATTCCTGGGTCAGGAAGATGCCCTGGAGAAGGAAATGGCAACTCACTCCAGTATTCTTGCCTGGAAAATCCCATAGATAGAGGAGCCTGACATACTGTAGCCTGGCTACAGTCAATGAGGTCACAAAGAGTCGGACGTGACTAAGCACACATTCTTTCAGCTTTCCACATTTTTTTCAATACTTGGAACACACACACACACAAAGCCTGGGATTTTGAGGTAGGTTAAATCCTATAGCATGTCTCTGGCAGTGTCAAGATTCTAGGAGGAAGGACCCTAACCAGGAAGAATAGGACTGGAGCAGTCTTTGGTAGAAGAGTAGAGGAGGAAAAAAAATGTCCCAGTAAGACTCCCACGGGTTCATGTGCCACCTCTTCTCTGCTAGCTGTTTATTCCATGGCAAGTTATCCTCTCTGAAGACACTAAGGGCAAGTTCAAAACACCTGCTCTGCTTTTCTGGGGATCATGACACTATCTTAATTGAAGTATCTTAAGGCATATTTGTCAAAAATTAACACAAATAAAGAAGACTGAGTTGGATGTACAGACTAGTTTGGTGAGAACTCCAAATGAACTCCAATCTTCATAATATTGAATTTTCCAATTCACGAAAATGGCATATCCCCGTTTAATTCTTTAAATTGTATCAAATATATTTGTGTATGTATATGTATCAGTTTATGTATATGTATATACCTATACATACAAATGTATATGTATTGATTATTTCAATGTATAATCATCTCTACATATCCCATGGTAGATTTCCTAGCTCATCAATGTTTTAATTTTAAATTCCATTTTCTATTTGGTGTTTATATATGAATATTAATGACTTTTGAGTACTGACCTGATAAGGTTGTTAAATTTACTTTAGTTCAGTTCAGTTCAGTTGCTCAGTCGTGTCCAACTCTTTGCGACCCCATGAATCGCAGCACGCCAGGCCTCCCTGTCCATCACCAACTCCCAGAGCTCACCCAGACTCACATCCATCGAGTCAGTGATGCCATCCAGCCATCTCATCTTCTGTTGTCCCCTTCTCCTCCTGCCTCCAATCGCTCCCAGCATCAGAGTCTTTTCCAATGAGTCAACTCTTCTCATGAGGTGGCCAAAGTACTGTAGTTTCAGCTTTAGCATCATTCCTTCCAAAGAAATCCCAGGGCTGATCTCCTTCCTAATAGTTGGTAAATTCATTTGGATTTTCTGTGTACATAACTAGATATCATCTGCAAACATAGTTATTTTATTTCTTCCTTTTCTATCTTTATGCCCTTCATTTCTCTTTTCCCCCTTTATTGCATGTCTAGAATCTCTAGAACAGTGTTGAATAGAAGTAGTAACGGCGGGTATTCTATCTCAGGGGTAAAACTTTCAGTGTTTTACCACTAAATAGATCTGTATTTCTATCAGTTTAGGGAAGTTTTAGAAGGTAATGGCAACCCACTCCAGTACTCTTGCTTGGAAAATCCCATGGGCAGAGGAGCCTAATAGGCAACAGTCCATGGGGTCGCGAAGAGTCAGACACGACTAAGCGACTTCACTTTCACTCTTCACTTTCATGCATTGGAGAAGGAAATGGCAACCCGCACGTATTCTTGCCTGGAGAATCCCAGGGGCGGCGGAGCCTGGTGGGCTGCCGTCTACGGGGTCGCACAGAGTCGGACACCACTGAAGCGACTCAGCATCAGCAGCATACACAGTTTAGGGCTTCTGCAGGTGGCTCAGTGAAAAGAATCCGCCTGCAGTGCAGGAGACATGGGTTTGATCCCTGAGTCAGAAAGATCCCCTGGGGAAGGAAATGGCTAACACTCAGTATTTTTACCTAGGAAATCCCATGGACAGAGTAGCCTGGTGGGCTACAGTCCATGGAGTCACAAGAGTTGGACATGACTTAGTGACTCAATAATTCATAGTTTGCTATTAATTTTTATCATAAATGTTGAAATTCATCAAATCCTTTTTTCAGTTTGCATCTGAGATAATCATGTTTTTCTCCCTTTAAGAAACCAAGGTGGAAAATTACATTGATGTTTCAAATGTAAATTATATTTGAATACAGGGAGAGTTAAGGCAATGGCAACCCACTCCAGTACTCTTGCCTGGGAAATCCCATGGATGGAGGAGCCTGGTGGGCGGCAGTCCATGGGGTAGCCAAGAATCAGACATGACTGAGTGATTTCACTTTCACTTTCATGCACTGGAGAAGGAAATGGCAACCCACTTCAGTGTTCTTGCCAGGAGAATCCCAGGGACGGGGGAGCCTGGTGGGCTGCCGTCCATGGGGTTGCACAGAGTGGGACACGACTGAAGCAAATTAGCAGTAGCAGCAGCAGCAGTATAGCTACATCTGTTTTTCCATTAGTAGTTGCATGGTTTATCATTTTCCATCCTTGTACCTTCTGTGCATCTTAAGGTTACGTCTCTTGTAAACAGGATGTATTAATACATTGGTTTTATTTTCTTCCATAGTCTGATAACACTAGCTTATTGCTTGGAGTATTTAGTCTATTTTCATTTGACATAACCACTGATTTAAGTGCTTTCATATCTACCATCGATTTGCTTTCCATTTGATGCACTCTTTCATTTACTTTCTTCTGTCTTCTTCTGGATTACTCAATACTAATACTTCACTTCCCTCTCCCTTTATTTTACCATTCTTTTTAACATTACAACACACATCTGGACTGCATTTATTACAAATTAGTACATTTGCCCCTGATAATGCTGGAAATCCATACTTCCATTTTTTTACTTTTCCATTATTGTTGCCATATATTTTAACTCTATATAAATTTTATACTCCACATTACTATCATTTTTATTAAGTCAATATTCATTTATATTCAACCTTTCTAGCAGTCCTCATTCTTTCCTGCATTTCTGTATTTCCATATGGGATCAGCTTCCTTCTGACTAAAGACCTCTCTATAGAATTTTGATTAACACAGGCATGCTGGTGACCAACTCTCCTTTTTGTTTGCCAAAAACATCTATATTTCATCTTTGTATCTGAAAGATATTTTAAACTCTATATAGAACTTTTAGTTAACATTTTTTCCCCTAGCACTTTAAGGATGTCCTGTAGGTCAGTCAGTTCAGTTCAATTGTGTCCGACTCTTTGTGACCCCATGGACTGCAGCACACCAGGCCTCTCTGTCCATCACCAACTCCCGGAGTTTCTTCAAACTCATATGACCATTGAGTTGGTGATGCTATCCAACCATCTCATCCTCTGTCATCCCCTTCTCCTGCCTTCAATCTTTCCCAGCATCAGGGTCTTTTCAAATGAATCATCTCTTCACATCAGGTGGCCAAAGTATTGGGTTTTCAAGTTCAATATCAGTCCTTCCAATGAATACTCAGGACTGATCTCCTTTAGGATGGACTAGTTGGATCTCCTTGCTATCCAAGGTACTCTCAAGCGTTTTCTCCAACATCACAGTTCAAAAGCATCAATTCTTTGGCGCTCAGCTTTCTTTATAGTCCAACTCTCACATCCATACATGACTACTGGAAAAACCATAGCCTTGACTAGACGGACCTTTGTTGGCAAAATGATGTCTCTGCTTTTTAATACGCTGTCTAGGTTGGTCATAGCTTTTCTTCCAAGGACCAAGTGTCTTTTAATTTCATGGCTGCAGTGATTTTGAAGCCCCCCAAAATAAAGTCTGCCACTTTTCCCCTATCTATTTGCCATGAAGTGATGGGGCCAGATGCCATGATCTTAATTTTCTGAATGTTGAGCTTTAAGCCAACTTTTTCACTCTCCTCTTTCACTTTCATCAGGAGGCTCTTTAGTTCTTCTTCACTTTCTGTCCTGTAGGTAATGTTTAAATGCTTGTTTGCTGACATCAAGAACAGTGGCATACTGAAAATATTGAAATCTCTTAATGCAGTGATTTTAGGATTTTCAGCACCAATAAACATCTCCTTCAGTTTAAATTCAAGGTCACAGAATCATGATCAGAGTTTGAAAAGACTACAGATCATCTAGCCCAATTTCCTCCCTAGTAACAATCCTAGTAGGAGGCTATTTTGTTTTTGCCTTGAACACTTTTCCAGTTTGGGCAAGCTCAGCAAATCACAAATTAATGCATTCCATTCAAAATCTGGAGCCTATTATACAGAGTGAAGTAAGACAGAAAGAAAACACACCAATACAGTATACTAACGCATATATATGGAATTTAGAAAGATGGTAATGATAACCCTGCATGCGAGACAGTAAAAGAGACACAGATGTATAGAACAGTCCTTTGGACTCTGTGGGTGGGGGCAAGGGTGGGATGATATGGGAGAATGGCATTGAAACATGTAAATTATCATATGTGAAATAGATTGCCAGTCTAGGTTCGATGCATGATACAGGGTGATTGGGGCTGGTGCACTGGGATGAACCAGAGGGACGGGATGGGGAAGGAGGTGGAGGGGGGGCGGTTCAGGATGGGGAACACATGTACACCCATGGCAGATTCATGTCAGTGTATGGCAAAGCCAATACAATATTGTAAAGTTAAAGAAAAAAATTCTAATGATAAAATGACTTCCTTGGAGTGTACTGAAATGAAATTTGCTTCTGCTTAACACCCAGTGATGGAAATGTATCCTTCTAAAGGAGCAAGTAAGATATTTAACTTAAATTGTTTTCACTTAGGATAATGAAGAGAGGTATTATGTTCTGGCTTCCAGGTTAAGTACGTCTTTCTCCACCCAGCCCAAGTCCATCCTCAACCTTTACCAACTCCACATTCATGATGGGTCCCTAATCCCTGTCAGTTATGTTCCTAAAAATAAGTTGGAATTTAGGTCATCATCCCCATAGCCAGTGGCTTAATTTAGGGCCCATTTCTCACCTGTACTGCTGACTCCTTCCCCCATTACAAGCAGATGGTAAGAGATCTCAGGCAAACCCTATTCTCTCTATGTAAAGAATGCTCAGCAGCTCTCCATTACAGAATTGTTTTCCAAACTACTCTTTTGAGATGGAGTGTGGAGGGGTAGAACTGTTTTTTGTTATCTGCTCTTTTGTTCTCTCATTATCAGCAAAATTTGCCTACAAAACTCACTATAACCCAGGAAAATTTCAGCAATTTTAGACCCGTTTTAACCAAATAAATAAAACACACACATACATATACACTCACAAATGACCTTGATGTTGGGATATGATAACCCGAAACTTCAATATCCTAGCAATTAGAAACAAAAATATAAAAGCCTGAAAACTTTTATACACAATATGTCACAGCTTTTGGCTGAAAAAATGAAGATGAAATAATTAAGAAATGACAGAATTTGTAATCTGAGCCACCAGGTAAGTCCAAGAATACTGGGGTGGGTAGCCTATCCCTTCTCCAGGGGAACCTCCCTACCCAGGAATTGAACTGGGGTCTCCTGCATCACAGGCAGATTCTTTACCAGCTGAGCTACCCGGGAAGCCTGAAATAAAGACACTTGGGCTCAAGTCTCATTACCTTTTCTTATTAGGTTATAACCAGTAATAAGTTTTTTAATCTCTTTGAAGTTTATTTGTTCATCTGAAAAAAGGCAGTTAAGAATACCTGCTATGGTAATGATTAAATGATATAATGACAAAACAGATTTTTTTTAAGTGAAATAAAAAAAAAAGCAAAGACTAAGTTTTCAGTGCAGCATTGTTGATAGCGATGAAAAATCAGAAGCAAATGAAATATCTATTGGTGGTTAGATGAATACTAAATCATATGTATTTTCCACAGGAACACTTCAGTTTAAAAAAAAAAACAGGAAACATGTTTGCAGCTACGAACATCTACATGAATTAATCCCTAAAACAGGTTGAATGTAAGCAAGCCAGCCACAAAAGAATCAATCATGATTCTACTTTCGTAAAAGCTTCAAAAACAGGCAAAATTACATAATACATGGATTATACAGTAATTTTTTTAAAAAGTCAGAGAATGATTAACAATTCAAGATGGCAGTTACACCTGGGAGGGGAGAGGGAGTGACTGTCACATGATCAGGGAGGGGGCTCTGGTGGCTTCTTAACATTCTATAAAGGGGATTGAGGGTTAATGGGAATTCATTCTACAATTATTCTTTATATGTGACATACACCCATATACATACTTATGCATTTACGAGTCAATTAAAACAGAAAATCATTTGAAACTCTGATTCTGAATTATTAAGTATGTATCTAAACTTGTAGATGGAAGATTCACTGCTTTCTCCTGTGTTTAATCACTACATGTTCTGATTTGACTGGCAATTGACTAGTCACAACTCGGAAGAAAATAGTTGGATATAAGAAAAATTTTATTTCCTTGGATCTCAAAAAGCAGATTTCTGATGTGAAATAAGATATAGAAAATTGATTTAGAAGACAGCAACTATTATACTCTAGGCTCTGTGCCTACTATAGTAAATAAGATCTTACCACACTTAGTCTCTTAAATTTTTAAATTTTAGAGCCATATTCACTTATTAATCAGCACTCCTTAGACAATGAAAAGCTCACTGATCTATTCACAGTGCTATTCCATCCCTTCAATTCTTTCAACACTATAAGGAAGACATGATATTGCATAGTGAGTGGGCAGAACAATTATGCCAGGTTTCCATGTGCTGTGTGAATATTATTTATTTGCTGCTTACTTAAAAGCTGACAAAGAATCCAAATAAAACATATAACTCAGAAACATGGACAATTAGTTGCTTTTACTCTATCTTCTGAAAAGTATGCTAATTTAATGTATGCAGAGTAATTAAACTGGTTGATTTTAAGAAACAGCAAAATATGTGATATGGTTTAGTTATACAGGAAATACTAATACTTTAAAATTATTCCCAAGTATTTTGAGACAAAAAGCAAAATCATAATTTAAAACTTTATATGTAGTTCATAAATAAATCCATGTTTAGACATTTCTGGTAAGTATGTATAATAACTCATTTTTAAACTTTTCCTAGTTAATTCAATAAACAAATATTTAATAGCTGTTGTTCAGCTGCTAAGTCGTGTCTGACTTTGAGATCCCATAGACTATAGCATGCCAGGCTCCTCTATTCTCCACTATCTCCCAGTTTGCTCAAATTCCTGTCCATTGAGTTGGCGATGCCATCTAACCATCTCATCCTCTGCCACTCTCTTCTCCTTTCGCCCTCAATCTTTCCTAGCATTAGAGTCCTTTCCAGTGAGTCGGCTCTTTGCATCAGGTGGCCAAAGTACTGGAACTTCACCTTCAGCATCAGTCCTTTCAGTCCTGAATATTCAAGATTGATTCCCTTTAGGAATGACTGATTTGATCTCCTTGTAGTCCAAGTGACTCTCAAGAGTCTTCAGCACAATTCAAAAGCACCAATTCTTCAGTGCTCAGCCTTTTTTGCTGCTGCTGCTGCTAAGTTGCTTCAGTCATGTCCGACTCTGTGCGACCCCACAGACAGCAGTCCACCAGGCTCCGCTGTCCCTGGGATTCTTCAGGCAAGAACACTGGAGTGGGTTGCCATTTCCTTCTCCAATACATGAAAGTGAAAAGTGAAAGTGAAGTCGCTCAGTCGTGTCTGACTCTTAGCGACCCCTCAAACTGCAGCCTACCAGGCTCCTCCATCCATGGGATTTTCCAGGCAAGAGTACTGGAGTGGGGTGCCACTGCCTTTTTTATGGTCCAGCTTTTACATCCATATATGACTACTGGCTCTCTTTGACTATACACATCTTCGTCAGCAGAATGATGTCTCTGCTTTTTAATATGCTGTCTAGGTTTGTCATAGCTTTCCTTCCAAGCAGCAAGTGTCTTAATTTCATGTCCGCAGTCACTGTACACAGCAATTTTGGAGCCCAAGAAAATAAATTCTGGCACTGTTTCCACTTTTTTCCCATCTATTTGCCATGAAGTGATGGGACTGGATGCCATGATCTTAGTTTTTTGAATGCTGAATTTCAAGCCAGCTTTTCACTCTCCTCTTTCACCCTTATCAAGAGGTTCTTTAGTTCCTCTTCACTTTCTGCCATTAGAGTGATATCATCTGCATATCTGAGGTTGTTGGTGTTTCTCCGAGCAATCTTGATTCCAGCTTGATATTTATGCAGCCCAGTATTTTGCATGATATACTCTGCATATAAGTTAAATAAGTAGAGTGATAGTGTACAGCCTTTAATAGCTGCTTTTTATCAAAAGATCATGAATTTGTCCCTTCCTTCCTTTTAGGTTGGGGTCAATTCAGACAGATGACCAAGATCTGGAATTAAAATGTCATGGTTAGGGTTGACATCACTGGAGTCAAGGATTCAGCTGGCCTGGTCTTCCTTGTAGTTGAAGCTAGGGTTCTGAGTGGCATGTTAGGGAGCAGTGTGGTCAGGACCAGTGCAGCAGTGGCTGAGGACTTACTTGACATATCTGGGGCTAGTGAATCAATGCAGCAGGTAGTGCTGGCAGGGGGCTGGAACATGAAGAGTAGGCAAATAATGTATTTAGGATTATGGAGTCAGGTTTTTCACTATGAGAGAAAGAGTTACAAGTATAGAAAGGAAAAGACTAGATTAAACCCTGACATACTGAATTAGAAATGAAGGTATCAATATGAAGTCAAGGGTTTCAATTTATACGACAGAAATACATATACTGTATACATGCATGTATCTTTTTAATCTGTCCATCAATCATGCTTAAAACCAATGACTTGTGAGTAGCAAGAAGTACTTCTCAGCTCTTGGTTTCCATATACTACTCTCCATTTAAAGGAACCAGAGGTCCTTGGAAGTATGACTAAGGCAGGAGGGGAAAAAAATACTTTAAGCTTGGGACACCTTGATGCGCCAAAAATAAAAGCTTCAAGAGTCAAAAGGACAGAGACGTGAGCTTGAATTTCAAGAGACCAAGTTTAGGGAAAGTTCAGTATCAAAATAAATGACTTACTGTATAAAGCAGGAATCTGAGTCCGCTAATAGAGATGGATAAACAAATGAGCAAACATCAGTCAAAACATAAGAAAGAATGAACTCACCATTTGACAGCCACAATAGTAATAACTGATTCAGGCAAGAAGTGTTATTGGACTCTAACTGGTGACAATCTGATGAGAAAAAGGACACTCACACAGTCTCAAAGTATCTTCTCACAAAGTTCTTTTAAAGTTTACAGTGGAGAAACTTGAAAGACACTATCCTAACCAAGTGATCAAAGTTAGTATTATTAGCAATGGGACAACTTTACATGGTACACTACCTAATATGATATAGTGAAAAGAATACAACACCATTTCTGTGGTATTTCTGGGGGGGAAAAAATGTATATATCCTGAGTTTAATCATGAGGAAACATTAGATAAACTCAAACTGAGAGGCATTTATACAAAGTACTTGGCCTATATTTTTCCAAAGTGTCAAAGTCATGAAAGAAAAGACTGAAAAATTGTTTCATATTGAAGAGGAAAAAAGGACAACTAAAATGCACCATGAGATCCTGGACTAGGTGGGATGCTAGAGCAGAGATGAACATTATTGGGGCAACTGGCAAAATCTGAATGTGGTTTGTTGGTTAGAAGTCATGGTGATTTAGTCGCTAAGTCATGTCCATTATTGTGGCCCCACGGACTGTAGTTGCCAGGCTCCTCTGCCCATGGGGTTTTCCAGGCAAGAATACTGGAGCTGTTTGCCGTTTCCATATGTCAATGTTAATCTGATTTTGATGGTCATATTATGGTTATGCACGAGTATTCTTGTTTTAAGAAAGTATCACTCAAGCAGTGTTAATGGGGCATCATTATACAACCTTGAGATGGTTCAAAAATTATATTGGATGGGATCACAATGAATCTATCAATAAGGTAAATGAATATCTTTACAATATTGTGACTTCCAATCCATATATAAGTTATAAAATGTTATAACATTTAAGACCTCCTTCAATGCCTCTTGATATAGTCTAAAATTTTTTCCACAAAGATCTTCTGTGTATTTTGTCAATTCTTCAAATTTTTAAAATCAAGAATGTATGATTCTATTTGCTTTTGAGACCTCTAGGCAACAAGTCCCTTTCAAGGTTCATATCTTCATCTCTGTTGCCAAAAGTAATTTAAAATGTGCACTCAAAGTAATTTTAAATACACATAAATTCTAATTAAGTTCTCAGCATGTTCAGTTCAGTTTAGTCGTCTCTGACTCTTTGTGACCCCATGGACTGCAGCACACGAGGCCTCCCTGTCCATCACCAACTCCCAGAGTTTACTCAAAATCACGTCCATAGAGTCAGTGATGCCATCCAACCATCTCATCCTCTGTCGCCCCCTTCTCCTCCCGCCTTCAATCTTTCCCAGCATCAGGGTCTTTTCAAATGAGTCAGCTCTTCGCATCAGGTGGCCAAAGTATTGGAGTTTCAGCTTCAGCATCAGTCCTTCCAATCAATATTCAGGATTAATTTCCTTTAGGAATGGCTGGTTTGATCTCGTTGCAGTCCAAGGGACTCTCAAGAGTCTTCTCCAACACCACAGTTCAAAAGCATCAATTCTTTGGCACTCAGCTTTCTTTATAGTCCAATTCTCACATCCATACCTGACTACTGGAAAAACCATAGCCTTAACTAGATGGACCTTTGTTGGCAAAGTAATGTCCCTGCTTTTTAATATGCATCTAGGTTGGTGTCTAGAAGAAGCAAGTGTCTTCTAATTTCACGGCTGCAGTCACCACCTGCAGTGATTTTGGAGCCCCCCAAAATAAAGTCTCTCACTGTTTCCATTGTTTCCCCATCTATTTGCCATGAAGTAATGGAACCAGATGCCACGATCTTAGTTCTCTGAATGTTGAGCTTTAAACCAACTTTTTCACTCTCCTCTTTCACTTTCATCAAGAGACTCTTAAGTTCTTTGCTTTCTGCCATAACGGTGGTGTCATCTGCATATCTGAGGTTATTGATATTTCTCCCAGCAATCTTGATTCCTGCTTGTGTTTCTTCCAGTACAGCGTTTCTCATGATGTACTATGCACATAACTTAAATAGGCAGGGTGACAATATACAGCCTTGTTGGACTCCTTTCCCAATTTGGAATCAGTCTGTTGTTCCATGTCCGGTTCTGTTGCTTCTTGATCTGCTTACAGATTTCTCAGAAGGCAGGGAAGGTGGTCTGGTATTCTCATCTCTTAAGAATCTTCCAGTTTGTTGTGATCCACACAGTCAATGGCTTTGGCATAGTCAATAAAGCAGATGTTTTTTACGGAACTCTCTTGCTTCTTCTATGATCCAACAGATGTTGGCAATTTGATCTCTGGTTCCTCTGCCTTTTCTAAATCCAGCTTGAACATCTGGAAGTTCATGGTTCATGTACTGTTGAAGCCTAGCTTGGAGAATTTTGAGCATTGCTTTGCTAGTGTGTGAGATGAGTGCAACTGTGTGGTCATTTGAACATTCTTTGGCATTGCCTTTCTTTGGGATTGGAATGAAAACTGACCTTTTCCAGTCCTATGGCCACTGTTGAGTTTTCCAGATTTGCTGGCATATTGAGTGCAGCACTTTCACAGCATCATCTTTTAGGATTTGAAATAGCTCCACTGGAATTCCATCACCTTCACTACCTTTGTTTGTAGTGATGCTTCCTAAGGCCCACTTGACTTCACATTCCAGGATGTCTGGCTCTATGTGAGTGCTCACACCATCGTAAAACAAGTCTATCTAGGGAAGTTATGATCAACCCTTCACAAATGACTTCTTAGAATCTTGAACAGTATGCTTTCCACAAGCTTTCTGGTGGTCTGGCAGCTCTTAAAGGACTCCCAACTCTTGCCTTTTCCCTAGGCTCACATTCTTTCCATGTGACATAAAACAAGTTCTAATGAATGACTGCCACCACATTACTGGGTAGCAGAGCATAGTGGATGTTGTAGGTACTCTGGAAACAGCAACATCCCAAGAGATACTTGTTAATGTCCTAGGAAACCACAAAACATCTACAGACTGATAGCTTCAGCTGGACAAGATGCCAGAGAGCCCTCAAGACAGACAGGAGCCAAAAGTGGAACTCTAACTTGTGAGGCTTAAAAATTGAGGGGAAACAAGAGAGCCCACTTGTTGATGAAATACTCTTTGGCTTGTCCCAGCAGATTGAAAGAAAGTTAAGAGTTTATGCAGTAATAAGCCTGCCAACGCAGGAGATGCAACAGACCCGGGTTCGATCCCTGGGCCAGGAAGTTCCCCTGGAGGAGGAAATGGCAACCCACTCCAGTATTCTTGCCTGGAAAATTCCAAGGACAGAGGAGCCGGGTGGACTACAGTCCATGGGGTCTCAAAGAGTCGGACACAACTGAGCAAGAGTTTAAAAGTACATTTTCTACTGAGTGAAAGGTCACCAGCTGGTATTCCTTAAACAAATGTGGCAGAAGGTACAGGTCACTCATGACATTCCATTTCGAGTTGCTGTATCCGCTTTGTGCTCCTTAGGAAAAGAGATAAAAGACTTGAAAACCTGGATGTGATTTCCTAGTAGTTTCTAGTAGGATTAGCCTAAGGGATATCCCACCTGAGGACTTTATCCTGTGGTGGTGTTGTTGCCTAGGCACTAAGTCGTGTCTGACTCTTCTGTGACCCCATGGACTGTATCCCACCAGGCTCCTTTGCCAGTGGGATTTCCCAGGCAAGAATATTGGAGCGGGTTGCCATTTCCTTCTCCAGGGCATCCTCCCAAACCACGGATTGAACCTGCATCTCTTACACTGGCAGGCGGATTCTTTACCACTGAGCCACCAGGGAAGCAACCTGCAGTGTACCCTACTCTTCTTTTTACCTGGTCCACAAAGGAAAAATAAAGAAGATAACTTAGTGTTGAGATGTGAATTAGGGGGGGTTATATGCTAAAGGGAAAAATTTTTAAATAAACATAAAACTCTATGAACATCATGAAAAAATTATGAATAAAAAAATCTAAAAATTTAAAAAGCACATTTTCTGAGTCACAAAATGAAATGATGAGAAAAGTTTAGACATGGATAGTGGTCATGGTTGCAGAACAACGTGAGTGTACTTAACGGCACTGAAATGTACATTTAACATTTGGTAAAATGGTAAATTCTATGTTATGCATATTCTACCACAATTAAAAATTTTCAAAGGTGCATTTTCTATTGTTAAACACTACCTGATATTACTTAGTAATTATGTAGTTAAGAGCACCAATGTTACATCAGGATCTGACTGCCCTGTGTTTGAGACCTGACTTCAACTTTTATGTCTGTGGAACCCAGAGTAGATTTAAACATCAGTTTCAAATCTGTAACATGGGAATAATAAAGTACTTACCTACCCATTGTAAGCTGCTGTAAACGTGAAATAATTTACAAGGAACTCAGCAGAGTTCATAGCATGCAGAAAGAACGCAATTAAATATTGGCCCTTATGTTCTTTTTAGGTTTTCATACCAACACAATTCTACATTTTTTAAACAATTAGGACTACAAACAAGGCTCCAATACAAAAGGGTGGGTAATTCTTTTTCCCTAGTCCTTAATGTTATATAAAAATATAAAACAACTTCCCATAAAATGCACTCCATGCTGCAGTCAAAGTACATATGAGTTTCAAGTGTTTACCACTAAGCCAATGGTTAATAAACCTCAAAGTCTTACACCCTAAGTGGCAACAATTTCACAGAAACCACAAGAACTTGAAATAATTTAACAGGTTAATATATATATTTTTATCAAGTATAACATGGTCATACAAAAGCATTTGTTACAAATATAATTCACACATACAAAAAGAGGCTATTTTATTTTTTGTCCCTTTTATATCCTATTTTATGCAAAATGACAAAACCAAGAAACTAGCAGAACTGAGCTAGTTCTAAAAAACTGGGAAATATAAATGAAATATATCCAATCATCTACACTCCCTCTCTAATTCCAAACATTGAGGCTTATTGAACTATACTCTTAGAATCAACTTTAAATCTCTGTATGATTCACCTGAATCATACATGGTCAATAGTTATAAATCCAGGTAGAAAAAGCACATAAAATTATTCATAAGTGAAAACACTTCAAACAAAAGAAGTGTTTTTTTAAAAATCCAGATAATATTAAAAGGAAATACACTGAATTTTAAAACATTGTTTTGGACTATTATATAAAATATCAAAAGTTTCAGAACTGTTGAACAAAAGTTTATGCAAAACAAAGCCAAAAAGTGAAAAATTATTAAATGTGTACTATCTAAAACCAAATAAGACATGACTAAACTATACAACTTAGAAACATGTTTAAATGTATTTTCTTTGTACAGTTAAGCTGGCTACCACATGCAAAATTTGGCAATTAATTAAAATGGAATTAAATACAGATTTGCAAGCCTTTTGGCCATGATGTAAATATGAAAAAGTTAAGTGAATCACCAATTGCAAAATAAAATGTTACACACTTACCACAAAAGCATAAATGGTCAAAGATACAATATAAAATTGTGTGAAAAAAACAATCATACCAAATAAAGATCTTTCCAGCACTTGCACTCAGAAACATTCCTTTTATAAATAAGCATGTAGTTTCAACTTCAAAAAAATAAAGCTGATTTCCCTCAATTGCACCTATTAGTTGAGAGCTATATCATATATTAGGGATGCACTTAAATGGACCATATTATGGGGAATTAACTGAACTTTAAAAAAATTTTAGAGTCTATTTATTCACAACTTCAAAAATACATATAATTCCAGTGAGGCACAGGTGGGCCCTATCAAAACATTCTGCCATTCAACAAAATTGACACAGGATAACACAATACAATGACAAAAAGCTAACTCCACAATTTAGCAATCCTATACAAGAGAGGCCCTGGCAAAAATTTCTTTCAGAAGACAAACACAATACCACAAAACAAAACAACAAAAAGAGAAAAAACTGAATTCTGACAACCCTACACAAACTGTGGGATTTCATCTTCAAGGTCTTCAAACTGCTGCATTCGTTTTAGCCTTGGTCTCTGACACGCCGTGGGTACATCAGGCTGCTCTTGCTCTTCAGCCTTCTCTTCAGGCCTACTAACTGGGTGCACAGGCTCAGCCGATGCATTTTCAGACCCTGGAATTGATTTCAGCACGTGCTCCTGGGGAGCATGCATTGTGCCAGGGGGCACGGCTATGGAGGGTGTCACCGGTTTCTCCTCATCCCCTCTCCCACTAGCAGCAGGAGCAGGTGGTTTATAAAACGTTGTCCAGTGCTGGGGCTGCAGTGTCCTGGGTGCTCTGACAGAAGCAGGAGGGCAGGAGTCAGAGGACCGTCTCTCTGACACCTGTCTTGCTGACCTGACAGGTTCTGTGTATGGCTTACTGGGCTGGGTGATGCTGACTGGGTGGTCCCCACTGCTCCTGATGTTCACTGTCACACCTCTTTCCTGGAATGCACTGGGCACAATCATTCCAGTCTTTGCAGCGAGGTCATTTTGTTCATACTGTTTCTCCCTAGTTTTTTGTAGAGTCTGCTGATCAAAGCCATCAAATTTAGAACAAACAACAGTTGTGGTGTCTTTTCTATTAACTCCTTCAAAGATAGGATTCTTGCAAAGCTTGTCTGAATTTACATTTCCCATATTTCTGCCATTTCTCTCAGTAGGAGAGCTAGCAAGTAGTAGTAGTTTGTCTATTGGCAAACTTACAGGTCTAATCCTGGTCCTTGGAAGATGCCTCTCAACACCATTTATTTCCCTATCGGACTTCAGAGTAGGCAGCCTGGAGGTTTTACAAGCATCTTCTGTCTTTCTTGATGCTGACTCAAGTTCTTGGTCTACAAGTAAACGCCCTTTGTTGTCTGTAAAGGAAGAGATTCATTTTAAAATCAAACTTTATGGTATACAGTTAACAAGAGTATCAAAATGAGTTAGAGATGAACACCCTCTCAAAACAAGAGTCTTCATGTATTTTCTCGGTGTTATTTTTTAGTTTTCTAGGCAGAGGAGTAAAATACTCATAAAATATTAAAGGTACACTTTGATTTAAAATGTTAGAAGTCTATATTTATTTAAATAAATATAATAAATAGCTACAAGATTCATTGCAGGTTGTGGGGAAAAAACACCCTTACTGATGTACAATAGCTTATATGCTATGTATGAACAAGTGAAGTGAAAGTCACTCAGTTGTGTCCAGCTCTTCATGACTCCATGGACTATACAGTCCGTGGAATTCTCCAGGTCAGAATACTGGAGTGGGGAGCCTTTCCCTTCTCCAGGGGATCTTTCCAACCCAGGACTGAACCCAGGTCTTCTGCATTGCAGGTGAATTCTTTACCAGGTGAGCCACAAGGGAAGCCCATGAATAAAGTAAAGTGAAAGTGAAGTCGCTCAGTCGTGTCCAACTCTTTGCGACCCGTGGACTGTAGCCCACCAAGCTCCTCCGTCCATGGGATTCTCCAGGCAAGAATACTGGAGTGGGTTGCCATTTCCTTCTCCATAAGTGCTGACTAAAAGGGCTGTGACGATTTCAACAGGCTGATATTGGCGTGTTACCCTCAGAAAAGTTACACCAATTTATACACCAACCAAATATAACTATACGCTGAATCCCAAGGCTTTTTCCAACTCCATCTGCTTTTCACAGTTATACTCAACCCACAGTAAGAAGGTATTATATTAAACACCTTAGAGGCCCTTATATGATCAATTAATAAATGGACTATAATATTCATCCTGAGCTGAATAGTTTTAAGTGGAAAATGCCATTCTCCCTATTCACTGTTCACTTCCAGATGTTCTTCCCTCTCTCTTCTATCAAGTCTGGACCCATGGTCCATGTTTTCTCAAATTAGAATCCTGAACTTTTTTAAACCCTGTCCTTTTTTTGCAGCATCTCCCCTAACACATCCCAGTTTCTGGTAAATTCCAGCCCTCTGCTCATGCTCCTCTTCTGAGGAGTGGTTTGGAGACAGGAGCCCATCAGACTGACTTAACAATTATCACCTCATCTGACCTTCCTCCATAGCTCCTTACTATGAACCTCTCTTCCCTGGGCTTCCAGGGCAATGCTCTCTTATTTTGATTTCCCAGGTCCTCCCCCCAGGTATATAGAACATCCTAAAGGACGTTTTGCAAACCACTGCAGGCACCAAAGTGCATTCTTAAGTTCTAAGGGAAAAAACTACAGTGTAATGGATAAGAGTGCAGACTCTGAAGCCCAGCATCTGGATTTAGCTCCACTCTACCCCTTTTGCACTGGGCAAGGCAATCTTGCTGACCCTCAGTGTCTTCACCTGTCAAAAGGAATCCTACTTGTATCTTTGATGATATGTGGCCTAAATGATCTAATCATGAAAAGTGTTCATTTATCTATTATATAAATGAAGTGGTACAGGCACTAGAAAAATGAAATTCCTAACTGGGAGCCCTAGATAATGGAATAGTGAAATTATCATCAACATAGGTTCAAATACTGAACAATCAATTAGGGGCATGACCTCTGGCACTATTTAACCTCTCTCAGATTACTAGGTTATGGGTTGAAAGGGGTTAATACTATCTATATTATAGCACAGAACTGTTTCTGAGATCAAATCAGATAAACAGAATCAAACAATAAGAACAGTGCCTAGCACAGAGCAGGCTCCATTGCTTTTCATATCTTGTCAGGCTGTCATCATTAATATTTAATTACAGATGAAATTTAACATATATGACTACATTTAAAAAAACCTGCAAGTTCGCTTTAGTGATGTACAGAATTACAGTAACAAACGAAAGCCTTTCCACAAATGGATGCCACCAATCGCTGCAACTAAAATTATATACAGTGAATGACTACAGACAAGGAAATAAAAAAATACCATGTGTGCTCAATGTGTTAATGACAGGGGATATGAAAAGGCACTTGAAAAAAATTTTTCTGAGTTTTTTGAATCTAAAATTTTTGAATTTGAGGAGTCTAGGTGACTCCTTACAAGTATTAAGATCAATACAATGTTCTATGGTTACAGAAGATGCTAATGAATCATCATACTACTTAAAACATTTCTGCATTCTTGACATACATTAATTGCAAAACTAAAAAAAATTTTCAGAAAGAGCACAAAACACCCCTATGAACTCCAAGATGTCTTTTTATAAGGATTACTGAAAAGAATGGCATTCATATAAATGCAAGGTACACTAAAAGGCATTCTTAACGTCTGGAAAAGATGCACTTACTAAAGAACTTTCTTCCTCTGACTTCTTTCAACTTCACTCACCTTGGCTTTTAATCATGGTTTACTGGGACAGTTTTAAGTCAGTAAGCATGCATTTTACATGGCCACTCACCAATGAGACATGCATCACATTTTTCTAATGCATTTTGCTTTCGCTCTGATTCCTCAAATGATGGAGTGGATTCAAAACTTTTGCATTCACTTTCTGTAGTTTGGCTATCCTGTTGACAGAAGATAGTTTTTAAACTTGAAGAAGCAAAACACACTTCAAAATAAACAGTTCAAAGATTTTCAACTTACAACATTAAACTTTACAAAGTTCCAACATAATTCCATATGCGCAAAACTCACTTCTTTTGAAGAGAAAAACAGTGACTTCATAGAATGCTCTGGATCTCTTTCTTCTGGTGATAACAGAGACTTCGGAAGATAGCCTTGGTCAACCTGAGATGCGATGCCACCTGCACTACATACAGCTGTATCTTGTGGCTGCAGGGACCCATCGAAGATCTTCTGTGAGTAGGTAATGAGGAACTCTACCAACCGTGCTTGATTTGAATAGTCAGCAATGGAGGAGATAGTGACAGGAGCCGCTGTGGGCCTTGGCCTGAGGAGACTTGGTCCGAATATCACACCCAGGTTTCTTGAGTTCATTTTGTTTTCTTCCGAATGATCTACAACTCTGCGACAAAGAACACATAAAGCTGTATTAGATTTCCTTGATGGCAGTTTATTATGGGTTGGGAAAGGTGGAGGAAAAATGGGTTGAAATCTAGGAAAAGGATCTATTTATTTGCTTAAATGCTGACCACACAGCAAGTTGGGTTTCACGGTATTAGGATTAAATATAAATAAGTAGAAGGAATCAGTAAAGTTTTACCAGCGGAAAAAAAAAATACCCCTAACGCTGCTCCTCCCTGGTACCTATGGTGGAAACTCTGCCTCACTGCCCACAGCTAGTCCTCAAGCCTAGCTGATCCCACAGATCTCTCTGCTGCTCCACTGCCATCCCCACTGCTCTGGCCTTACTTCAAGTTCTCGCCACCTTTTATTTCTCTGTCTATTCAAAGAGACCTGAATTGAAGTAATTAAGTACCTCTCCTCCAAGCCATTCTCGATATAGCTGCTAGAAAGACCTAACAGGCAAACCTGACCATGTTAAATTCCTGGCCCCAAATCCTTTAGTGAGTACAGAAAGAAGACAGTCAATTCATCTGCCAGGCATGTATGACTTTACCAGGACTCCACCTAGCTCACTTTGTGCTACTGCTTGCTAGACTGTGGCCGAACTGAACTTCTTTTATGTCCCCCAAAGCAAAGTGATCTCCTGTGTCTCTGCCTGGACTGCCCCTTTGCACATCAGCAAACCATTCTTCAAATTTGGCTCAGGATTACCGTCTCTGACTCATGACTCCCTCCCCCATGTTCCTCTGCATGCTAAGCAAAGTACCCTCAGAATAAGAATGACACTGCACTGCACTTCTGTGCGGGTCTGCCCCTCAAGCTCACAGCAGAACACATGAAAGAAACCTGACATTTGCATCCTTATTTCCCCAGCCAGAGCCTGGCACAGAACAGGCATCTGACGGAAAGATGTTGGCTCCAAGAACATATACGGAAAGATGTTGGCTCCAAGAACATATACAAAGTGTCTCCCTTTCCCTCATACATATTAGAAATGAAATATTCAGTCTAAAAACAATACCACAAGAATGTGAAATGTACTTAATACTACTGAACTGTACACTTAAAAATGGCTAAAAGGGTAAATTTTTGTTATGTGTATTTTACCACAATTAAAAAAATAAACCATAAAAGCAAAACCAAAAAAACTGACCCATTATCCACCCATTAATCAATGCCTGTCTTATTGAAAGTTCTTACCGCTTAAGATGAACTATGAGGTAATGAAGGCTGTTAAAATTTGATGCTGGCAATTGTCTTAGAAGGTCCTTGCTTTTTAGGAGGATTCGGCTTATTTCTATAGATGTACTGGGCCATTTTTTGTCCTCAGGGTTATCCTTTTTCATCTCCTGTTCTTCATTTACATGTTGGATTTCTATTGCAAGGTCCATAAATTCCTTGTACAATCGAAATAAAATAAATGGTTCTGGGAGCTAAAGAAATAACATTACATTAGAAATATCATTCTTTTCATGTTTTTCACTGTTAATAATTTACTGAATAGCTACTGAGTGGTTTAGCACATCCTTTTTAGAGTAACAGGACTTAAGGTCAATCCACAGTTAGAAATGTATGTAATGTCTCATCACAAGGAAAAATATTTTTTTATTTCTTTAACCTTGTATCTACATATGATGGATTTCACTAAACTTATTGTGATAATCGTCTCATGATGTAAGTCAAACTGTTATGCTGGACACCTTAAACTTCTACAGTGCTGTATGTCAGTTATATCTCAATACAACCAGAAGAGAAAAAATTAAACTCTAGAACAAGAAAAAAAGAAATGCATGTATGTTTGCTAGGCGTGATCTACAAGTATATCCACAGATATACAAGCTACAGTCACCATAAGCATATCCACATTAAAAATGAGTTAACTACTAATCAAGTAATACTCTAAACCTAAAGCTACATGATGGGATTTTAAAACTGATACTCTATACCAATTACATTCAAGACTGCACCAAAGTCAGCATGATCTTCAGCTATCTTATTGAAAAAAATCCAGGATAATGTACAATACATATCAAATTAAATAGAAAATACTTATTTTCTGTTTGTATGGGAGACAGAGAGAACAAAATGCTATAAGGTGCTTGTGTTTTACCTGGACCTGACTGAAGATTAGCAAAAGACAATATGACTTCACAAGAAGACACTGCCAAAATTTTGTTATCTAATTTTTAAATACCACTTTAATTGCCATAAGCAGGTCAAAAGATAAAGTTCCTCTCTCAAACTGTCCACAGGCATACCACCTTGATCTGTCTATTGGCATAACTGATTTCAATGACTGCACTATGTGGTGATAAAATATACACCATCTCTCTTGCTAGCTGATGTCTTACATTATCTGTGGTGAGGTTGGCACCTACTTCTCCAGCTTCCCCTGCTGGTCCCAAAGAGGGCATATCAAGATCAATTTCTACCTCTACCATTTGAGGATCTGAAGAAGGTCATTCTTGGAGCTTCAGACTTTCCACATAGTATTGAGTAAAATAAAGGCTATTCTGTTAACACTGTAAGAACTGAGCATGGCTTTCCACACTAAAGCTTTGGTCCCATAGTATTCCTAGCACAGAACAAGAGCTGGTATGTTGTTGTTGTTTAGCTGCCAAGTCATGTCCAACTCTTTACAACCTCCATGGACTGTAGCCCGCCAGGCTCTTCTGTCCACGGGATTTCCCAGGCAAGAATATTGCAGTGGGTTGCCATTTCCTTCTCTAGGGGATCTTTTTGACTCAGGGATTGAACCCATATCTCTGGCATCTTCTGCACTGGCAAGTAGATTCTTTACCACTGAGCCACCTGGGAAGACTGAAAGCTGGTAGTATTTGACCCCATTTATTTCCTCTCCCTGACTGACTTTAAGAAATAAAGGATGATTCATTGTGAGATTAAAAGTTATTTGGAAATACTGTCTCCATTTCTCAATTGAGAATCATATAAAATGTGGTTAAAGAGATATCAAAAGTTTCCTGGGCTAACATGGTACATCCAATTTGTACCTAATTTCTTTCCTTTCTACAATCCCACTGACATACAGTTAAGAGAACAGGGATGGAGACAAAAAACACTTCGCAAGCTGCAGAGGACATAAACGTGCTGACTTAGCACTCCTAAGAAAGCTAAAATTCTAAACAGAGAATCAATATGATTTACCAGATCCTAAGGAGACTCTTGATGAAAGTGAAAGAGGAGAGTGAAAAAGTTGGCTTAAAGCTCAACATTCAGAAAACGAAGATCATGGCATCTGGTCCCATCACTTCATGGCAAATAGATGGGGAAACAGTGGAAACAGTGTCAGACTTTATTTTGGGGGGGCTCCAAAATCACTGCAGATGGTGACTGCAGCCATGAAATTAAAAGACGCTTACTCCTTGGAAGGAAAGTTATGACCAACCTAGATAGCATATTGAAAAGCAGAGACATTACTTTGGCAACAAAGGTCTGTCTAGTCTAGGCTATGGTTTTTCCAGCGGTCATGTACGGATGTGAGAGTTGGATTGTGAAGAAATCTGCTGCTACTGCTGCTGCTAAGTCGCTTCAGTTGTGTCCGACTCTGTGTGACCCCATAGACGGCAGCCCATGAGGCTCCTGCTGAAGAACTGATGCTTTTGAACTGTGGTGTTGGAGAAGACTCTTGAGAGTCCCTTGGACTGCAAGGAGATCCAACCAGTCCATTCTGAAGGAGATCAGCCCTGGGTGTTCTTTGGAAGGAATGATGTTAAAGCTGAAACTCCAGTGCTTTGGCCACCTCATGCGAAGAGTTAACTCATTGGAAAAGACTCTGATGATGGGAGGGATTGGGGGCAGGAGGAAAAGGGGATGACCGAGGATGAGATGGCTGGATGGCATCACCGACTCGATGGACGTAAGTTTGAGTGAACTCCAGGAGTTGGTGATGGACAGGGAGGCCTGGCGTGTTGCGATTCATGGGGTCGCAAAGAGAGACACGACTGAGCGACTGAGCTGAACTGAAGGAGACTCTGCCTCTTGAGAAATCTGTATGCAGGTCAGAAAGCAACAGTTAGAACTGGACATGGAACAACAGACTGGTTCCAAATCAGGAAAGGAATATGCCAAGGCTATATACTGTCACCCTGCTTACTTAACTTATATGCAGAGTACATCATGAGACACACTGGGCTGGATGAAGCACAAGATGGAATCAAGATTGCTGGGAGAAATATCAATAACCTCAGATATGCAGACGACACCACCCTTATGGCAGAAAGCGAAGAAGAACTAAAGAGCCTCTTGATGAAAGTAAAAGAGAAGAGTGAAAAAGTTGGCTTAAAATTCAGAAAACTAAGATCATGGCATCTGATCTCATCACTTCAATGCAAATAGTTGGGAAAACAGTGGAAACAGTGTCAGACTTTATTTTTTTGGGCTCCAAAATCACTGCAGATGGTACTGCAGCCATAAAATTAAAAGACACTTGCTCCTTGGAAGAAAAGCTATGACCAACGTAGACAGTGTATTAAAAAGCAGGGACATTATGGGGAGGGATGTGAGAGGGGGGTTCATGTTTGGGAACACATGTAAGAATTAAAGATTTTAAAATTTAAAAAAAATTTAAAAAAATCTAAAAAAATAAAATAAAATAAAATAAAAATATTAAAAAATAAAAAATTAAAAAAAATAAATAAAATTAAAAAAATAATAAATATAGAGAAGAAAAAATACAAAAGATGCTATTTGATTTTTTAAAGACAGTAATTGTATCAAACATAAACAGCAATTTTAAACATGTATAGGATCTGAAGAACTCTCAGAGCTGTGAAATGAAATAATCTGTGTGTCTCATTTTATATGTATACAACCAAAACATGCTGATATATTAATGATGCTATTTTGAGTCAAAGGTTGAATATGAGGTATTGTACATTTTTGTAGTTAGGTGTTATTTTTATGATTCTTCTTTATATATTTTTCTGTCCTTTTTTATTAATGAAACCTGTTTCTTCTGAAGGGATTATATAGGTCTTCATCTCTTTTTGTTACGATAGACTATTTTTAGATTTCTTTTTTTTCATTTTTTTATTTGTGCTATTTAGCTTCTGAATATTTTATATATGTTACATTTATAAGCATTTCATCCAATATTCATACAAAAGTTAGGGATTAACAAGGGATTATGATAGGTATTTTGATTCTTGAAGAAGGGAATGAATATGCTGTTTATGGTAGATATTGAAATTTAACTTCCCTTGCAATCTAAGAAATTGTCAAGTTATCAAAAATAGCAAACAAAAAATGCAGTAAATGTGTTAATTTAGGCTTAAAAATCGAATTAAAATTTTTATAAATCTGACACTTTAAATACCTTTGGTAGACTTTATAGAAGAGTGTATTAAGTGAGTACTCAAATAAAATGCCTTAATCATGTAAAAAGAAAAAAAAAAAAAAGGCAGGGACATTACTTTGCCAACAAAAGTCTGTCTAGTTGAAGCTATGGTTTTTCCAATAGTCATGTATGGATGTGAGAGTTGGACTATAAAGAAAGCTGAGCGCCGAAGAACTGATGCTTTTGAACAGTGGTGTTGGAGAAGACTCCTGAGAGTCCCTTGAACTGCAAGGAGATCCAACCAGTCCATCCTAAAAGAAATCAGTCCTGACTATTCATTGGAAGGACTGATGCTGAAGCTGAAACTCCAATACTTTGGCCATGATGTGAAGAGCTGACTCATTTGAAAAGACCCTGATGCTGGGAAAGATTGAAGGTGGGAGAAGAAGGGGACAACAGAGGATGAGATGGTTGGATGGCATCACCGACCCAGTGGACATGATTTTCAGTAAACTTTGGGAGTTGGTGATGGACAGGGAGGCCTGGCATGCTGCAGTCTATGGGGTCGCAAAGAGTCAGACACGACTGAGCTGAACTGAAGGAAACTCAGGGATTGTCAGACTAGGTCCTCTAATTTGGGCAAAGAGTGAGCTATCCAAAAAGCATTAGAATTCTAGATCTTTACCTCTAGTTCATGCTCCTGAGCAACCTCAGAAGACTGGAAATTTCTTCTCTGGGCAGTGTAAAACAGACGGTCTCTGGAAGGGTAATGCCAAGCATAAGGAACAGGTGGGTAACTATCTTAAATGAGGATTTAGTGGCTGCATGCCTGCTGAAGCCTTCTTACCTAACTAGGCTCCCAGAGTTCTGGAACCATACCCATAGGCAGGGAGACTCTTATCTGTGCTATTAGATTGGCCCACAAGCAGAGACCTAGACATACGAATGCCAGGTGTTTCCCAAACAGCCCTCTTAGATAACACTACACTCACTACAGTAAAGTTCAAAATCTTCAAAGTCTTCATGCATTCAAGAGTTTCCAGACAGTAGCACAGAGAACCATATTCAATATTCTGTGATAATCCATAATGGAAAGAATATAGAAAGAAAATATACACACACATATATATATATATATGTAAAAACAGAATCACTTTGCAGGAATTAATACAACATTGCAGATCAATGATACTTCAATAAAATCTTTAAAATAGTTTACAATTAAAAAAGCTTCCAGAGAGATTTCAATTCCCAAAGCTTTCATTTTAAGGAGATAACTATAGAAGACAGAAATAAAAATAAATAGGAAAAAACCAACTCAAAGGCCTATACCTCTGCTGTCAATATTGTGGCCGCTAGTCATATATAGCTACTGAGCAGGGGACATATGGCTGTTCCAAACTGACATGAGCTCTAAATGAAAAATACACACCAGATTTCAAAGACCCAGTAAACTCCACAAAAGGTAAATATTTCATTAATTATTTAAAATTACTGATTAGATGCTCAGATACTTTCCATTTGTTAAATGAAATATTAAAATTTAACTTCACTGTTTCTTTTTATGTGGCTACTAAAAAATTAAATATTACATATAAAGCCCATATTATATTTTTATAGGACAGGGCTAGAAGCTGAGAAGAGAAAAAATTCTTTAAAAAAAAAAAACTACGAATATTTCAGGTAGAAGAAATACTGCAGCATTCAATAAAATAAAAAGAATGCTATAAAAGGGACAAAAAACTAGAATTCTTGGAAACTAACACATGATCTCAGAAATGAAATAGTTTACAGTAGGAATGCAAGATAAAGCTGAGGAATTTTTTAGACAGAATTAAAAGAAAACAAAAACAAAAGAAAGAAAGAATAGGGAAAAGGGAAGGAAGCTAGAGAACCAATGCAAGTTGTATCCAAATGCAAGTCCCAGAAAAAAAACACAGAGAAAATAGAGGGGAGAAATAGAGCAAGAAAATTAAAGTTCTACGAACTAAAGGACAACTAAGCAGAATGACAGAAACTGCGGAGTGTCTGAAAGAGTGGATGAAAATACACCCATATCAAGGCATAGGCTGTGAAATTTGAGGATAGTGGATAGCAAAAGATTCTACAAGTTTTCAGAGTGAAAACAATAGGCTACATATAAATAGTCAGGAATGAGAAGGATTTTAGGCTTCAAAGAAAACAATTTTAAAAAATGCCTTCAAATTTTCAAAGAAAAATAATTTCCAGCCTAGAATATTATAACCTTCCTTACTACCCACTCTTCCATTCTTATTCACGGAAGCAAAGTAAAGACATTTACAGATAAAACAGTTTCAAACGTTTAGTCTTAGTCCACTTTGCTCCAGGATGGCCCTGACCAAAAGAGGAGAATAAATTAAAAACAAGAAGACATGACACAGAAGACAGGTGTTCCTCACAGAAGAGAGTGGAGAAGAGAGATCCCAAGATGATAGCTCTTCCCATATTAAAAAGGACCCAGAAGAACAGAGCTCCTGAGTTGGACACGTTGAGGACCAACATTACTATGCTCTCTGCAATTGTCGTCATTTTCACTCAAGGACAGAGCTTTACCCAAGGACAGAATGCAGCTGGCCCTGGCCCAGATCTTTTGAACTTGGCTTATCATGACAAAGTGCTGATTCTTCCTGCAACCCTTCCATGAGCTACTGCCTGAGACACTATGGCCACTTAATCCACCACAGCAGCATTTTTTTCAGACCTACTCCTGCAACAAGCGTGTACAAGAGTGAGCACAAAAAGAAAATATAAAGCACGTCACTGCTGACCACATTCCTGCTGACCCCGCAGTACTAAGCTTATAGGATATCCCTGACTGATGCCCCAACCATAGTGAACTTCATGTTCCCTGAAAGCATTCACACCTCGATCACTAACCTCCCCCAATAGCTATTTTAAAATACCAGTGAAACTAAAGCCAAACCACTACTGAATCCTTCATATAACAGTGTGAATAGTAAACTTTCCTTAAACAGTTAGATTTATGCTTTCTACTCAGTTTTCTAGAACTTGACACATTCTGTTGTACATATATTGTGAGGCTTCCCTTGTGGCTCAGTTGGTAAAGAATCTGCCTTTAATGCAGGAGACCTGGGTTTGATCCCTGGATTGGGAAGATTCCCCTTGGAGAAGGAAATGGCAACCCACTCCAGTATTCTTGCTTGGGAAATCCCACGGGCAGAGCAGCCAGGAGGGCTACAGTCCATGAGGTTGCAAGAGTTGGACACAACTTTGTGGCTAAACCACTATTCCTAAATATATGAACAATATTTAGGAATACACAACAGGTATTAAAACAGTTAAGAAAAGACAGGGAGGTATTAACACGGTTACACACCACCACTGGGTAGAGCTGCAGGCTGCAACTGTGGAGTGGCATATAGGGGCCTTCTACAAAGTACAGGAATATTCTATTTTAAGGAGCTAAGTGATGGAAAATGAGGATTTTTATTATTATGGGTCTTTAAATTGCACATACATTTTATATACTCTTTGATCTGTACTTTAATAATTGGAAAGATATTGATGTGGTTTATATCAATGAAAAATGTGTGCAGCAAACATTATCAGCAAATTGCAAATTGTATTTTTGCTCTATTTAATGGTAAGTTTCAATGGTAAAAACTTTACCTGTCGAAGGTATAATTTTAAGACATCACAGATATCATGTGAGCTAAATTCTGAAATGTCTACCAAGTGCATTCCATTTTCCAAGGCTTGACACAGTTTTTCAGTTTTGATTTTGTTTCCACATACACGATAAATTCCCTTGAGAAAAGAGAAAAAATTTTGCAAAAAATTCTGCTTCAGTACAAATGGTTAAATGCATATAGCTAAATATACTTTGATTCTTACTAATATTTTAGGAAAAAAACTAGGACCAAATAAGGTAATATTTTTCAAATAAATCTGAATAAATTCAGTTACTTAGTAAAAACTGAGAGCATTATTCTCCTTTAGTGTATCCTTATGACTAGAACAAATCACATTTATGCTTTAAAATTATTAACTTTAAAAATTATAGTGTACCTGTAGACTCAAGGCTCTATTTTCAATCTCTGAGGCACACATTTTGAGTACGAAAGGGATGCCATCTGGTTCCTTTTTTGCAACCTGTGTGAACTCTGCTCCAAATAAGTGCATTTTCCCCGTAAGTTTCTGATGACCACAAATGATGACTAAATTTTCCAAACACTTTCGGTGACAAACAAGGAGACACTACAAGAAAATGACAGTTTAAAATGGTTAATTCACCTTAAATCTGTTCACAAAAGGACAAACTACAGGTAGAGTGATAAAATAACAAAAATGAGTTTAAAAGGTATTACTTGGGTTTGAAATACATTTGATAGCAAAATAAAATATAAAAGTATAGAAGGAACACTGTGGTTCAATTTTTTAAAAATACATTTGCAAAAGATCTTAACTGGTAAAATTAATATCAAAAATGTATAAAGCAAAAAGGATAAAAGGGCTAATATAATTTCAGAAAGATCTTACCTCTTCGCATTCAACACCCTGGAATACCACAATGCCTTCACAATCCCTGCACTTGGTGGGGGATCTCAGTTTGCGAAGTTTGTGAGTGAGAGCTGCCTTTGACATCAACGTTTTCTTAAAGGTTCCAAGAGAATTGGGTCCTTCCAACAGAAGCAGGTAGTATACAAGAATGGTTAGCAGGACAGAAAAAATTATACCACATGATACTACACTTTAAAAGATTTTTAAATAAGATTACAAAAAGTTATGACTTTAGTCTGTAACATCAAAATAAGCACCAAATGTACAGATCCCTTATAAGGCACACATTCATCAAACATTTAAGCTATGAGTAAAAATCATCATCAAACCAATAACATACTTCTAAAATACCATGGCACAAGGTTTCCAGAATTAGAAAATTTACAGTTATTAACAAGACCTTCATTTCACAGGCGCCATTACATTCTTAGAGAAGGACCTTATAAAAGTTTGGAAGAAAACTAGCTCTATGAGTTTAGTGTGTCAGGATTGTTTGCATTAATGATAAAGCTATACTTGATTTATTATAAAATTACAGATAATAGTAGTTATCTATAAATATCCTACCAGAGGTCAGGTATCCTGTATTATTTTAGAAAATGATGCCAAAACAAGTATCGGGAGGTCTCAAGTGAAGCCATTAACGTAACTGACTGCTCTTTTATGTCCTTCCATATCCATAGATTTCCCTGCCCTCAAGAAGTACGTGTATTTTATTTACTTTTCCTGCCTAGCTTCTTACACTATTTCTTTTGAAGAGGATTTTCTCATATAGAAATTCTCAGAAACAGAATTTCTTCTGTACACTCTGAACAATTAAGTCGCTATAAAGTTTCTGAAAGATAAAAATATCTAGCCTTTTGGACTTCTCTGGTGGTCCAATGATTAAGAATCTGTGTTCCAATGCAGGGGACGCAGGTTTGATCCCTGGTTGGGGGAACTAAGATCCCACATGCTATGGGGCAACTACCAAGCCCACATACCACAACTAAATACCCAATGCAGCCAAAAATAAATAAATATATATTTAAAAAAATATCTAGCCTATTTGAGCATCACACCAACACATTTTAGCTCTAATAGTTTTCCTGCTTATTCTTATATTTTTATTTGTAACATTTGATTAGTACACTATGAACTCATAAATAATTTGTTGGGATTATCTAAGTCAATATAATGCCTTTTGTTTAATACACAGTAAAGTAATTCTTTAAACCATACTACTTCTTCCTAATATCATGCAGTGCTACTGATTCAGCTAGTTTAGTGGAAATGTGATTCAGGTGAGAGTAATACCAGCTTCTGAAGGGGAGGGTGGCTCTCTTTCATCCAGATCATCTGCAGAAGACATGGTGCCACTGGATGGAGTTCGTGGAAGTTTTCGATGAAAGTCTCCTAAAAGAAAATTCATTGAGAGTTTAAGAAATGGGTAATGACAGCATTTTTTGAATAACACAAGTCATGCTGTTTTATTAGCTACAGTATCAACATTTGCTTCCATTCAGACTGTGGATACACAGGGTCCTAATACTTATTACTGAGAACAAAAGAGAATGAGCCAAATCTGACTTTTCCAAATAAATCTAAAACAAACTGAGGGTCACACATTCCAATGAGACCTCAATTGTCAACTTCTGATAGTGTTAGAGATTATAAACTCTACAAGAATAGAGAGTATTTTCTATTCAAGCCTTATATCTAATATCTGACGGAATAGTAAAGCTGTCATTACTTGTTTATTGAATAAAGTGATAAAGAAATATAGTGTACCCTAAAGCTTTCTATAATAAAATATACAAAAATCTACAAACACAGCAATATAACAGTACCATCACATTTATGTTGCTAATAAGACAGGAGCCTGAGAACCAGGAACAATGATCCTGGCCAGGAGCTAAGAGTTCATGACATAAGTTGTCAGTTGTCTCAAAGCGTGTTCGGAAGCAGCCCAACCAGGTAATGAGGTTTATTTGCTCCGTGCTGACCCTACAAACAGGGCTGTCTCTAAGTGGAAGTTTACATTTAACTCATGGCTTTAAGAGTCTTCAGTTCAGAGTTAGAAAGTACTTCACTAATTATTTAAACCACTTCCTCTCTCTCAAAAGATTCCTTCCCCTCTTCAAACTATGCTTAAAAGGTGGTCATCTAGTTTTTCTTTTGAATGTGTCCCTAAATGACTAAGAGATCATGAAGCCACATGTTCATTTTAAAACTACTATAACTGTAAAACAAGGGCTCCCAAGGTGGCTCAGTGGTAAAGAATCCCCCTGCCAAGCAGGAGATAGAGTTTCGACACCTGTGTTGGGAAGATCCCCTGGAATAGGGAATAGCAACCCACTTCAGTATTCTTGCCTGATAAATCCCATGGACAGAGGAACCCAATGGGAAACACCCAATTCATGGGGTGGCAAAGACTCAGACATGACTTAGCAACTAAGCAGCGGCAGCAGCAGCAATTGTAAAAATGACTTCCTTTCATTACTGAGCAGAAACCTACCACTTATAAATCCCAGCCCCGGTCACATGTCTCCTCACAAAGCACTCTGACTCTCATCCCTTTCCACTTCCAGTGTCTGAGGATGGCTGTCACAAGGCTATGCATCCTTGGGTCTTTACCCATTTATCATGTGACCAGATTCCAAGTTTTCATCTTTATCACATGAAGTCTTACAGGATTCCAAATAATTTAGGGCTTGCTCCAGACTGAGTCTAAATTTATGGGAATAGCTAGAACCTGTTTTCATAAAGCTAATTATAAATATTCAGTTAAATAGTTAGTCCCACATCTCCGAAGTGTTCCTGAACAGCAATACTTTTAAAGTAGGCCTCAAACTAGTTGGTGACAACCTGCCTGTAAACCCCAGTGCTACACAGAAGTCATTTCTAACTTTAAAGTCAAAGATATATTTACATGAATAAAATTTCTGAACTATGTAGAACACCAAAGAAATAGTCATTAGTCTTTTATTTTGAGGAAGGTTAAATCCTATAACGTATCTCCTGGAATGCCAAGATCCTAGGAGAAAGAAACTTAGCCAGGAACAACAGGATTGGAGCAGTCTTTGGTAGAAGACTGAAGGAGAAAGAACATGGAAAGCAATAACCTCAAGGGTTCAAATGGCCCATTCTTCTCTTGCTAGCTGTATTACAAGTCATTCTCTTTGAAGCCATTAAGAGAGAATTCAAAACATCTATTCTGCCTCTCTAAAGAGGACGAGATTATCTTTATCAAAGTACCTTAAAGCACATTTATAAAAAATGAGTAAGTTATCACAGGCACAAGAACTGGTATTCATTTTATGACTCATTACAGTGATTAACTACAAAACAACCCAAAAGATGGAAGATAAATTATGTTCACAGAATGGAAAACTATACAGCATATAGCATAAAATAAAAGACAGTTTCTCACATATCAATAGGAATCTCAGAATTCATAAAAGAGGTCACAAAAGAACAATATGATTCTGTCTGCCTAGTATTCCAAAGAGGGCAAAGCTCAACTACATGAATACTAAAATATTTAAAGTAGCCAGGGAAAGATAAACAAAATTCAGGATGATGGTTCATCTGGTGAGTGACAAGGCAAGGTTATCAAGGAGGTATACACAGGGGCCTTCTAATATACTCATAATGTTTTATTAGGCTAGGTGTTGAATATGTACGGGTTTGTTCTATGATTTTTATTTAAACTGTACATATACATGTACATATTTCTCTCTCTACGACAGTTCATTATAAAAATAAGATAGTTATAAACAACAAGGATTTACTGTACAGCACAATGAACTATATTCAGTATCTTGTAATAAACGATAATGGAAAGGAATCCAAAAAGTATGTAGATATATACCTAAATATATGTATAACCTATTCACTTTGCTGGACATTTAAAACTAACACAATATTGCAAATTAACTATACTTCAATTAAAAAAAAAGAAAAAGGAAAATAAAGTAGCTAAGATATCCCCAAAAAGGAATCTTTTCATCTTTCACTGAATTTTCACTCCAGACTTAATACTGATGTACCTGGACTTATAGATTCAGAATCCAGAGATCTAGACTCACTGCTTCCCCCAGTGCTCTCAGAATCACTCAACATTCCAAATGTCCATGACCTTAGAAAAGACGGGCCTTTAAGAAAAAAACAGGTAAAGTCAAACTTGGCTACAGATGAATTTCATAAGGCAAAATACCGACATTATTTAAAATGAGACAAGTCAAACGTCTCTAACAGCGTGACACGGCTGACAGGCACAGTGCTCACAACTATGAATAAAGCTTCATAAGGTTATAATTCAAGGCCTGATTTTTAAATTCCAGACCTGCAACTCATTTAATGATCACATTTAAACAATTTTAGCTTTCATGAATTAGTTCTCTTTTTAGTGTGAAAAACTACCTGTTATGTCTGCACTGTTAGAGCATCTGTCCTCTTCAGTCTTATTAGAGTTGTCAGGAAGGCGTACAACATCTTCTAAAGAGTCAGAAGGTCCGTATCCAGAAATGGGAGGACTGCTTAATTGTTTATTTACATTCCTAAGAAAACCCAAATAAAATTCTTCATACAGAAAAATGACAAATCATCAGCCCACTTTATTTTCAGAAATATCTGTTAATTTAACGAATAGAGTAATTAAATATTAAGAAACATATTATACAGTTGAACTTCTTAAAAGATGTGAAAAAAATTATTAATCATTTTTATTTATTACAGTTGAAACTTGAAAAAGAGGAGCAAAAATACAGACAATTATTCATAACACGGTTAAACTTTTCAAGTATAACCTGTGTGGATTTCTAAATCTCAAATAGCTCTGTGTCAAAATGGAAAGCTTTACTCTAAGTCAATTACATCTTAAATATTTTAAAAATTCAGAAAGTTTTAAAGTTAATGCTGTCAGTGTTAGAAACGACACCACCTGAGACCAGATAGTAAACTCAGCAATAAAGATTTTATATCGAGAAATAATTTCTTCTATATGTTAATTCTCACCCATCAACTTTCTCCTCTTCAGCTGAATTTGTGGCCCTGACAAACTCACTGTACTCTTGGCCTGGGTCATAGAGTTTGGCACTATCACAGAGAGATTGTAAATTGCTTGAGAGGGAGGCAGCCTGCAGGTGCTGCATCTGGAAGAGGTTAACTGTTACCTATGGTCACAAACAAAACAAAACACAAAGGTAAAAGAGTCATGCTACAGAGAATGCTATGTACATACACATTTATTTCAAGTAATAGTACCAAGAAAAAGGCCACACAGTGAAGAATTCAACAGTGAATATCATCGTGAGCACACTGTGTCACCTGACTTTGTACAAGGACTAAATTGGGGCAGGGGAGCGCGGAAAGTAGTTTTAATCAAGTATCTAGGATCGATCATTTCCAGCAAAGCTGGCTTTAATCTGAAAGGTTTAAAAACACAACCCATGCCCCTACAGGTTCACAATTTTAGGAGATGGATGTGTTTCTGATGATCCCAGCTTTGTACTCTAATGGTCTGACCGTAACTGTTTACACTGAAAAACATGGAGGAAAAATTCCAATCAGAGCACTATTATTTTGAGTTTTACTTCTTCAATCCTATAAAAATAGAAATGCTTTATACTTATAATGTGTCCTACAGCACTCAGTTTTTATAATTAGGTACTATCTTGAATCTATTCAAAATAATTATTCCATTGAATTTCTACAAATGCCTAACATGCCTACTGTCACGACTGCCACTTATAGGAACAACAACAAAAATAAGCAGACAGAGTGTTTATAATATACCAGGTCCATCGTGAGAACTGTACATGAATTAACCACTCTCATGTTCATAAAAATCCAAGTTTTGGGTATATTACAGCAAATAAATTGATGAAATCCCAGTCCTCATATAAGAGTTTGCATTTTCCTGAGGGTGGGAGTTGAAGACAGAGGACAAATTAAGTAAGATAATTTCTGGTACTGAAAACTGCTACAATGATATAAGATTGTCAGGTTATGGAATATGATCAGGTATGTGTTTGCAAAAGGGTACTTTTGATATGACAGTTTGGTGAACAACTCTCTGAGGAGGTAGTGTCTGAACTGGACCTGATATAACAGAGAACCAGTGAGAAGTTCCAGGGAGAAAATCAATACAAACAGAAGAGATAGTGCAAAGACCCTAGGGCAAAAGTGAGTAAGAAAGAACCTGTCATGCGCAAGAAACAGATGAAAGGTCAGTGTGGAGTTTCACTTTGAGATAAAGCCAAACAGGGAAGATGGCATCTAAACCAAGGTAAGGTACAACAGGAAGCCAGTGGAGGCTTCCCTGGTGACTCAGTCGGTAAAGAATCCACCCGCAGTGCGGGAGACCTGGGTTCGATCCCTGGGTTGGGAAGATCCCCTGGAGGAGGGTATGGCAAGCCACTCCAGTACTCTTGCCTGGAAAATCCCCATAGTCAGAGTCTGGAAGGCTGCAGTCCATGGGGCTGCAAAAAGTCAGACGGGACTGAGCGACTAAGTACAACACACAGCACAGCACAGGATTTGTAACATGATCCGACTTCTCTAAATGCCACTCCCACTTCTCTGCGGGAAATGTGAATGAACGCCAAATTTCGATCAGCTTAATGTTATTTCAAAGACTGCCATGTTTCCTCTTCATCTCTTTTGATTACCAGATGATATGTTGAACTTTTGATTAGACTCTAAGTCCTTTCCAAGGTAGATAGGCATTCTCCAAGGATAACTAGGCGTCAGCATAAATAGTATTTGAAAAGTGCACATAATAGAATCACTTGTTCCTCCTTCAAGTAACATGGGAAATTCAGATTGTGGATGGTAAAGTTTAAGTCCAACAATTAGCTGTAATTGGGAATTCTCTGGTTAATGGTAAATTGAACTGAATTCTCTTGATCCTAAAGGTAACTGTATGTCCATTTTTAATACTTTTTAATAAACTTTATGAATCTAGTTAGAAACACTAATAATTAAAAAAAGTCAAATAAATACACAGGCATAATCAATCAACTCATCCACTTAATGTTTGTCTATGCTGCTGCTGCTGCTGCTGCTAAGTCGCTTCAGTCATATCCAACTCTGTGCGACCCCATAGGTGGCAGCCCACCAGGCTCCGCCATCCCTGGGATTCTCCAGGCAAGAACACTGGAGTGGGTTGCCATTTCCTTCTCCAATGCATGAAAGTGAAAAGTGAAAGTGAAGTCGCTCAGTCCTGTCCAACTCTTAGCAACCCCATGAACTGTAGCCTACCAGGCTTCTCCGCCCATGGGATTTTCCAGGCAAGAGTACTGGAATGGGTTGCCATTGCCTTCTCCGATGTTTGTCTATGGGTACTTATAAATAAAGCCTTCTATGTACCGGAAGTCCAATCTTAAAATCTCTTTTCCCTAAATTATTCAGTCTTCTCCCTCACCTAACAGAAATGCTGAAGATTGAAGTCCCCATGGGGTAGATCCTGCAGGACTTGCTGGGAATCTTCACTGGGGTGGCTCATGGGTACTTCAAAAATCATCATGTCTCTAAGATCTTTTTGTCCCCTAATCCCCTCCTGAGTCTGGGACTTTGTCCTTTTCTTGTAGGTCCCCAATGAATAACAGCACAGTGGCCTAAGTGCTTCATAAAGAGTAAATGACCAAATGAATAGTAGTAGAAAGTGTTATCAGTCAAGGTCATACTGAAATCCTGCATGTTTTCTGTTACTGTTCACTCAAGAACAGAGGATTTTCAACTCTATGCCCAGCTTTCATCATCTACATTTAATCTTTAGTTACTCCATGGGCATACAGATTAGCACAAATTTTTCTGAGAGTTGCTGAAATAGAGTATTTCATAATTTCCAATCAATGGGAAAAGTTTCTCTCATATACATTAGCAATAATCTAAAATTTTCTGTTCAATATTTCTGTCCTACATTTTTTAAAGAGATAAAATTTTCATGAATGTTCTTTCAAAGGAAAGGAAAACCTCTTGTGCTAATGTTTCCCATCCTTCAAAGTCCGTTAATTTAATTAGTCCTTTGGTAATTGGTTTGGTCATTTCTCCTTGTTCTCACGGTAATGCAATTTTTTGGGGCCAAGATACATGCATTCCAGGATCTTAGTTCCTAGACCAGGGATTGAACTCACTTCCCTCCTCGGTGAAAGCACAGAGTCCTAGCCACTCAACTGCCTGGAAATGCCCTAAGTAATGTAATTATCCTACATCTCATATCCTTCAACACTTCCTAATTCAATACAGAGTAATTCTTGATGTTTATGATGTAACTTACAATTTTGCTGGGACTGACTTATGTATTTTCCTTAAGATAGTGAGTGAATATAACTGAGTGTCCAGCATCTTTATATTTCAGATGACTTTGTTTTCTTTTCAATGATAGATGTAATAATAATAGATCCTAGAGAACAAAATTCTTTTGAAAACAATTTGAGAGATGGTGATGCAAAATAGTCACCAAAAATTCCCCAATTCTTCTCTGATGGAGAAGAAAACAAAGAAATCTGAGAAAATTATGGCTCTTACCTTGGGGGAAAAGCACCTACATTCAAGAACTGAATGCTGGATTTGGTATCTGCTTAGATTTGCATGTGAATGATGTCATAGAGAAGGAGTAAAACTGATTAAACTGGTTCAAAAGAACTCCAGCTAATAAGAAATTCTGCTCACAAATATACATAGGGAGAAACTTCCCATAAACAGACTATATATTACATGCTGTAGTGATTTTCAGGAGTTTGTGTATTTGTTCAAGTTTGGGGAACTTGTACCTCAAAGTCTACTTCATACACGGATAAGTACTGCTCTGCAATTTTTCAGATGTATTAATTCTCTCTCCCTAGATAAATGCTAAAACTCCATGAGAGCGGGTATCTGTTGTATATTTCTTTTAAATAAATAGTAGGCAATAACAATAGTGGTATCATCATGCATATTATGACTCTAACGGCACAAAGTGAAGAGGAACTAAAGTGCCTCTTGATGAGGGTGAAAGAGGAGTGAAAAAGCTGGCTTGAAAGTCAACATTTAAAAAACTAAGAGCATGACATTTTGTCCTAACACTTCATGGCAAATAGAAGGGAAAAAAGTGGAAACAGTGACAGATTTTACTTTCTTGGGCTCCAAAATCACTGCAGATGGTGACTGCAGGCATGAAATTAAAAGACGCTTGCTCCTTGGAAGAAAAGCTATGAGAAACCTAGACAGCATATAAAAAGCAGAGACATCACTATGCTGACAAAGGTCCATATAGTTAAAGCTATGGTTTTTCCAGTAGTCAAGTATGGATGTTGAGAGTAGGACAAGAAAGAAAGAAGGCTGAGCACCAAAGAACTGATACTTTCAAAGTGTGGTGCTGGAGAAGAGACCCTACTGAGTCCCTTGGACTCCAAGGAGATCAAACCAGTCAATCCTAAAGGAAATCAACCCTTTAGGGGGGTCCCTGAATACTCACTGGAAGGACGGATGCTGAAGCTGAAGCTCCAAAACTCTGGCCACCTAATGCAAAGAGGTGGCTCACTGGAAAAGACCCTGATGCTGAGAAAGATTAAAGGCAAAAGAGAAGGGTGCAGCAGAGGATGAGATGGTTAGATAGTATCACTGACTCAATGGACATGAATTTGAGCAAACTCCAAGAGATACTGGAAGACAGAGGAGGCTGGCACTTACAATCAATGGGGTCACAGAGAGTTGGGCATAACTTAGCAACTGAACAATAGGCATTAACAAATACAAATGTTATATTCAAAATTGTGTGCTTAGTTGCTCACTCATGTCCAACTCTTGCGACCCCATAGACTGCAGTCTGCCAGGCTCCATGGGATTCTCCAGGCAAGAATACTGGAATGGGTTGCCATGTCCTTCTCCAACAAAATTAGGTAACTTCTTATTTATATCACATCAAATTAAAAGAAATCATAATTGTTGGATCACCAAACAGCATCACTTTTTTAAATGGAGGCAGACAAATAAGATTAAGCTCATGAGAGAACTCAAAACTATGTTATATGCAGTAGTCAGATTTGAGGGTATTTAGTCTGAAAAAAAGTCCAGGGACAGATATTTAAAGTGCTATCTTGTGGAAGAGGGATTATATCAATACAGCACAACTTGAAAGGTCTATAAGAAAACGGATTTTTTTTTTAAGCTCAATATACATGTCATACTAATTCTGGAGTTGTTCAAATCAAGGCTGGGTAATCATTCACAGCAAGATAGCATAGTATTTAGAAGCACCAGCTCTGAAGTCATTCTTCAAGTCTGGCTTTCCAACTTATATGGTGGGTGACTTTGATATCAAGTTGTTTATAACTACATTAAACATTTGTTTCCAAAAAAGTTAATGTGCAATAAATCTTGTAGGGGATCCTGTTCAAAATACAGATTCTGATATCAAAAGTCTAGGCCAAAATCCAAAATTCTGCATTCCTCATAGTACTTCCAAAGTTACGAGAATGTGACTGGTACAAGGAATACACTTGGAGAAGAAAGATTTTCTACACTTTAGTTTCCTCATCAGTAAAATGGAGCTTAAAACAATTATAGTTACCCAATATGATTTGTGGTAATTAAATGAGTTAATGAAGACAAACAGCTCAATACACTGGCAAACACATAATCTTAACTATCATTAGCTATTGTTTGAGGTAAAAGGACTTGTGAAAGGTAAAAAGTTGGCTTAAATAACTTACACAGGAATTTTGAATCCTGGGATTTTGTAATTCTTTTAAATATTTTTATTAAAATTGACTGTAAATTAACCACATATTAATTAATCAGAATTTGATAAACAAATGAGATACAATTTTAAACACCCAGAAATATTATAAGGAAGGTTTGTGATTCAAATGGAATAAGCTCACTTCCAAAGTCTCTCACTCAGTTTCCCTAAAAACCCTGGACAGAATGCATGGATTAGCTATCTGAGAGCTCTGAAAAGTAAACGGCAGCAAGTAGATTGTGGAAACAAACTACAAATCAAGTTTTGACCAATCCGTGGTATGCTTCCTGTTATTTTTTTCCTGCTAGTTATTTCCCAGTCAGTACACTACTACTACTCAAATACATGTGACTGAAAGAGCTGGGGAAATTCTCTAGTTTCTTTTGTATGTTTGTCTTCTCTCTTGCCCCAAGCCCTAAGATGAAGTCCCGTGGCAGTGTGAGTGAGGGCAGTAGCAGCAGAACAGACGTCTAAAGCTGACGGAATTCTTCTCTGTAACTGTTTCTGAAGAGTGAGGAGTCTGAAATTCCTGTTGTTTCTTTCTCTTTATCCTTCCCCAACTCAGCTCTCAAAGCAGCAGACTAGGCTGACTTCAGTTTCCCAGCCAGAAGGCCTCAAAGGGAGTCCTTAGTTGAAGAGTGAACCTAGCTGGATCAAAAGCCTGCTAAATTTTTTAAGAATCAACATTCAATACAAGTTATAAAGAAAACCCAGAGTCACATAAGGTAATACTGAAATTGCCTAAGATATCATTAAAAATTACTTGTCATACAAAGAACTGGGACAATCTCAACAACTCATAAGAAAAAAGACAAACAGATACCAACACTGAGATGACTCAGCTATTTGAATTACCATAGACTTTAAAGCAGATATTAGTACATTTCAAGAAATAAGGGCCAACAATATCAAAATGTGGAAAGACTGAAGTCTCAGCAGAGAATTTGAAGACATAAAAAAGAAACAAGAGGAAATTTTACTACTAAAAAAATTTCCAAAACAAAAAAAAAATCAGTGGATTGACTGTATGGAAAAATGGAGATAACAACAAAAAAAGTCACTGAGCTTGAAGAAAGATCAGTAGAACAACATAAACAATCAGGAGAAAAAAAGATTGGGGGAAAAAAGGTCCTACATGTGGGATAATAACAAAAGGTCTGTCATTTGAGTCTTTAGAGTCTTAGAGGAAGACGAGGGACTGTTACCAAAAAAAAAAAAATCTGAAGGAAAAATAGCCAAATACTTCTTACACATTGAAAGAGTTAAATCTGTAGATCTATGAACAGGAGAAACTCAACAAAAGCCACATCCAAATACATTGTAATCAAACTGCTGAAACCCAAAGACAAAGAAAAATTTTTGCAAGCAAACAAAGAAAAACAACATGCTCCATATTAGCGGAACAATGATTCAAGTTTCTATGCATAGAAATTCTGGATGCCAGAGGCAGTGGAATAACATTTTTATAAATAAAGTGTTAAAAGAACTGAATTCTAAATTCAGTGAAAATATCCTTCATGCATGAAGATGAAATAGACATTCTCAGATGAAAGACAACCAAGAGAATTCATCACCAGTAGACCAACTATAAAATAAATGGTAAAAGAAGTTCTTTGGACAAAAGAGAAATTATATGGGAGAGAAGATGGAACCTCAGAGTCAAAGAATAATAACAGAAATGGTAAATATCTGGATAAATTCAAAGACTAGTTTTATTCTCTTAAACTCTCTAAACTTTGAGACTTCTGAAAACCAAAATTGTGAGTTTGTCTGGTAAGGTTTTCAATGTATGCAGATCATACAACAATGTATGTAGATATCAACCACAACAAAAAATGAATAAAATAACTTATATGGTGGTATAGTTCTTACATTCCATTTGAACTTGGTAAAATATTAGTTCAAAGTAAACTGAAAATGCAGCCATTATAATCTTAGTGCAGCCATTTAAAGAAAAAACACTATACAAATGAACAGATATAATCAAAGACCCAATAGATATACTAAAATATATACAATAAATTAAACTTTAGACTATCATTTTAGATAAATTAAAATATAATTCTAATATATAAATAAAACATTAAATTAAGTCTATAATAAATAAATTAAATAGATCAATTAAAATGTAATTCTAAAAAATTGTTGATTCATACAAAAAAGGCATCAAAAGAGAAACAGATGAAGGGAAACATAAGGTACAAAGAGAAAACAAAAAATAGTAGGCCTAAATTTGCACATATATTTAACATTAAATATAAATGGCCTAACCATTCCACTCAAAAGATGGAGATTTTTAAAAAGTCAACACTGAACACTATGCTATAATAACTTTATGTAAAATACATGTTTAAGTTAAAAGTGAAAGAATGGAAAAAGATATACCATGCTAAAAATGCTCAAAAGAAACCTTAACTACTTCTATCAATATTAACTAATGTAGAGTAAAAGGCAAGAAAAATTACCAGGATAAAGACACATATCATAAAGATAAAAGGACCAATTCACCAAGAATATATAATAATCATTAGTGTATATAAGCAATTGAGACATTCAAAATACATAAAGGAAAAACTGAAAGAATTAAAAATATATAGTATGCTAAAAACGTCAAAACTCCTTTCTCAGTAATTGACAGAAACAAAAAGTAAATCGTCAAAGATATGGAAGAAATAAATAATACCATAAACCAAGAGGAACTAATCTACATTTATAGGTTACTCCAGCCAACCACAGCAGAATATACATTCTTTCAAGTGAATACATGAACAGTACCAAGATAAAGTATTTGTTTCACTATAACAGAATTAAACTAGAAATCAATATCAGGAAAATGTCCAGAAAATCCTCGAATAATTAGAAATTAAACAAGCTTCTACAATATCCACAGGTAAAATCAAAGTCTTGAGGAAAATTAGAAAATATTTTGAATTGTATAAAAATGAAAATCCAAATTCAAAATTTGTCGGATGTAGATAAGCAGTGCTTAGAGAGAAATTAAAATCATTAACTATTTATATTAAAAAAGTAGACAGGTCTTGATGAACAATCTAAGTTTCTACCTTTAAGAAACTAAAAGGAAAACTAAAAGCAAAATAAACCTAAAGTAAGCAGAAAGGAACAAAAAAAAGCAGAAAAAAAATTTAAGAAGAAAAGTAGAGAAAAACGAATGAAAGCTAAAGCTGTCTCTCAGAAAAGATCAACAAAATTTATAAACCTATAGGCAGACTAACCAAAGAGACAGAAGTGAGAGAGAAGGCACAAATTACCAACATCAGGGAGGAAAGAGAGGATATCACTACAGCTCAATGAGACACTGAAAGGTTAAGAGTTATAAACAACACTAAATACACACTAAACAACACATAAATACAATAACTTAGATGAAAGGGTGGAACTAATTCCGCAAACTACCAAAGTTCACGTAAAAAAGAACTAATTCAAACAGGCCTATATCAAAAGAAACTGAATACACAGGGAAAGATTTTCCAAAAAAATGAAAACTCCAAGCCAACTACTTCCACCAGGAAATGCCACAATACATTTAAAGAAATAACACCAATTCTATACAATCTCTTCCAGAAAATAAAATAGGAAGCAACACTTCCCAACTTATTTTATGAGGTCAGAATTACCCTGATTCCAAAATCAGATAAAGGCAGTATAAGAAAAAAAAAAGTAAACAAAAACATAATACCAATATCTTTCATAAACAGAGAAGAAAAAACTATTCAACAAAATATCAGCAAACTGAATCCAGCAATTTATAAAAGGAACAATGTGTCACAAACAAAAGTGGCTTATCCCAAGAATGCAAGGATAGATCAAAACTTAAATATCAGTATCAGTATTATGAAGTAACTCATCATATTAACAGACTGAAGAAGAAAAACTCTATTATCACATCAAGTGATGCAAAAAAAAAAAATCATATGACAAAACCCAATATTTTCATGACAAAATTCTCAACAATTAGAAAAAAATTGAAATTCTTTAACATGATAAAAGGTATCTTCAAAAAATAACAAATCTTACAGGGACTTCTCTGGTGGCCCAGTGGCTAAGACTCTGCATTGCCAGTGCAGGGGGCCTGGGTCTGATCCTTGGTCGGGGAACCATTTCCCACCTGCCGCAACTAAGAGTTCACATGCCACAACTAAAGAGACCTCATGATTGAAGGCAAAAGGAGAAGAGGGCGGCAGAAGATGAGATGGGTAGACAGACTCGCCGACTTAATGGACATGAATTTGAGCAAACTGTGGGAGACAGTGAAAGATAGGGAAGCCTGGCGTGTTGCAGTCCATGGGGTCACAGACAGTCAGACATGACTTAGCAACTGAACAACACACCACAACGAAGATTGAGGATCCCTCATGCTGCAACTAGGACCCTGTGCAGCCAAATAGATTAATTAAAAGTAAGTATTTAAAAAAACCCTACAGCTATCATGTTTAATGGTGAGAGACTAAGTGTTTTCTTCCTAAGATTAAGACAAAGATGTCTTATCTCACCACTTCTATTCAACAATGAATTTTAATATCTAGCCAGTGTAATAAGAAAAAAAAAAGGAACAGAGTTTGGAAAGAAAGAAAACTGTCCCTATTTGCAGAAAACATGACTTTTTTATGTAAGAAAACCCTACGATTCTGCAAAAAAAGCTCCTAAAAGTAATAAGTGAGTTTAGCATGGTTGCAAAATCCAAGCTCAAGATACGAAAATAACTCATATTTTTCAACAGTAACAATGAACAACTGAATTTGAAATTAAATAAGCATGTGTGTATGCATAGATATATATACACATGTACACAAATATCATGTACTTATATCAGATTAACAATGAACCCCTCAAATACATACATACATACATACATAGGTTTAAATCTAACAAAACATGGGAAAGAAACATTAAAAACTACAAAGTGCTGATTAAAAATAATATACACCTAAATAAATGGAGACACATACTGTGTTCATGGATTGGAGAACTCTATACATAGTTATGTATGGATGTGGGAGTTGGACTGTGAAGAAGGCTGAGCGCCGAAGAATTGATGCTTTTGAACTGTGGTGTTGGAGAAGACTCTTGAGAGTCCCTTGGACTGCAAGGAGATCCAACCAGTCCATTCTGAAGATCAGCCCTGGGATTTCTTTGGAAGGAATGATGCTAAAGCTGAAACTCCAGTACTTTGGCCACCTCATGCCAAGAGTTGACTCATTGGTAAAGACTCTGATGCTCGAGCGATTGGGGGCAGGAGGAGAAGGGGACGACAGGGGATGAGATGGCTGGATGGCATCATAGACTCGATGGACGTGAGTCTGAGTGAACTCCGGGAGTTGGTGATGGACAGGGAGGCCTGGCATGCTGCAATTCATGGGGTCGCAAAGAGTCGAACACGACTATGAGACTGAACTGCACTGATACAGTTAGGATGATACATATACAGTCAATTCTCCCTAAGCTGAATTTAATGCAATTCCGATTCAAATGTTAGCAAGATTTTTTTTTTGTAGATACAGACACACTGATTCTAACATTTTTACAAAAGAGTTAAATACTCAAAACAATTCTGAAAAGAATAAAACTGGAAGACTTACAGTAACATAGTAACTGATTTTAAGACTTTGCTAGACAATACCAGTAATCAATATAGTAGTGTTCTGACAAAAGGATAGATACATATATATTATATATCCACAGAACAAAATAGAGAATCTAGAAATAGAACTAAAAAATATGGTCAATTGAATGTTGACAAAGGTTCAAAGGCAATTCAATGGTGACGATTCACTGGTGATGATACAATGTCTTCAACAAATGGTAATAGAACAAGCAAACAAGTATTAATCACCTTTTTTATTTTCTATATTTTATGATCATTTAATATCTTTAAAAACTTGCTGACTGGGGACTTCTGTTCCTCTGAATGCTAGCCAATTCTTAGCTGGGGACACACATGTCTTTCACATGTAACTCCAACCATCTCTAACTCTCACACACCAAGCCAGTATTTTCCCCTGCCCTAAATCATTCCAGGTCAGGTATCAATTCCTATTCCCTGTTTCAGGCCATCCTTATTCCCCAAAGCCCACTGGAATAACTCAAACTAGACAATCCTATATTGCTTATCCTGTCCTACCTAGATTTTCCCTCAGAAACCCTAATAAAGGCTTCATATTTGCTTCTCCCCTCCCTCATGCTTCTACTTCACCAATCCTGGTGCCTTCTCTCAGGAAATCTAGGTAATCCCTTTTTCAATGACACTGACCTCTCCATGCCAACATTCAGTCACCACTATAAAATAAAGTTCCATGAGTATAATTTTCACGTGACATCCATATGCAAAAAATGAACTTCAATTTATACTTCACTTTATAAAAAATTAACTCAAAATGGATCATTTCTCAGTATCAAACTATAAAATTTTTATAGAAAACCAAAGAAGTCTTTGAGATCTTGGGTTAGATAAAGCACTCTTAAGTATCATCCAAGAGCATGACTCATAAAGGAGAAACTGTTAAGTAAGATTCCATCAAAATTAAAACTTTTGTTCCCTGACACTGCTAAAAGAATAAAGAGAAGCTTCAAACTGGAAGACAATACATGCAAGCTCAACAATAAGAAAATAACTCAATCCAAAAGAACAGGCAAAACAGAGATTGCACACTTACCCTTTAAAAGATGCTCTATATCATAAGTCATTCTCAAAACAAAATCACTACCACTACATACCTAAGGACAGCTAAAACATAAAACCAACAACTGACAAGTGCTGTGAAGGATGCAGAACAACTGTAGCTCTCACAGATTGCTAGTTACAATGGAAAACTCTAAAAACAGTTTGGCAACTTCTCACAAAATCAAACATTTACCGTACCACCCAGTAATCTCACTCCTCGGTGTTTACCCCAGAAATGTAAAACTTACATTCACACAAAAACTGTAAATGAATATTCATAGTAACTCTATTCTTAATTACCCCAAACTGCAACTGTCCAGTTGGTGAATGGATAAACACTGCGGTATATTCACACAGTGGAATACTACTCAGCAATAAAAAGAAATGAATTATTGATACATGCATAACACTGATGAATCTCAAAAGCATTATGTTGAGTGAAAGAAGCCAGTCTTCAAAAGATACATATTATAATTCAATTTATGGGACACTGTGGAAAAGATCAAACTACAGAGATGGAGTACAGATCAATACTTGCCAGGGATAAGGGATAGGTGGAGAGTGTGGCTACAAATGGGTACCATGAGGAAATTTTATTGGAGTGATAGAATTATTTTGAATCCTAACTGTGATGGTAGTGATTACAGAAATTTATATATGCTTTAAAACTTGTGAAACGTATGCCAAAAACAAGTACCGTCATCCCTCAGTATCTAAGAGAATTGTTTCCAGGACCACTCATGGATACCAAAAACCCATGGATGCATAAGTTCCTTATATAAAATGGCACTGTATTTGCGTGTAAATTAGGCATAACCTTCTACAGACTTTAAATCTTCTCTAGATTATTTATAATACCTAATGCTATGCAAACAGCTATTAAATATAATTAAATGCTATGTAGATAGTTACCAATGCAGACAAATTCAAGTTTTGCTTTTTTGGAAGTTTCTGGAAATCTTTTTTCCCCTGAATACTCTCCATCTACAGTTGGGTGAATTCACTCATGTAGAACCCATGAATATGGAAAGTTGACTGTATTTTGCACATAAATTTTTAATAAAAGCCACTTTAAAGAGATACTTGAATGCCTTGTCTTCAAATAAACCATTGGGTTCAATTTCAATATTTAGTTTACTCAAATTCTGGAGAACAGATCTCACTGTGCTGATAGATGTTTCAGGGATTAAATCCATTTTGTTAGTCAACCCAAGAAAGAGTGGCTTACAGGCAATTTCAAACATTCACCCTTCAATTTTAACCAAACAAATCATCAATCCATGGAGAAGAGAACAGATAAGAGCTCAAACCACATACTAGAATTAAAAACTGAGAGTCAACTTTCAAACTCTAAACTTTCCTATAATCTCAGAAATTAAATCCTGTAAGAATTGCAACTCATCAAGTATTCTAGAGGTTATACAGTCTGTATATCTACAGATGTACAGACTTAATTTTTTTTCTCTTTGAAATACTGAAGAAATTACTTACAGCTTTAAGGGTAAGATCACACTGGAAAACAAGTTTACGGAGTTGTGTTAAAATTTCTCTTTTGGTATTTTCTAGATCATTTCGTCTTTCTTCAACATTTGTCACACACACTTTGTAGAGTTCATTTGCTTCTTCTACCTTTAGGAGTTATCAGAGAAAAAAGTGACGCTGGTTCACTGAATCTATATTTTAAAATAAATATACTTATTCTAGTAAAGCTCAATTTAAATGATTGAAATGGCTTATGCATGAAAGTTCTGAAACATTCTATGTTTTAGATAGAATATTCCTAAAGAGAAATATTCTGTTTTGGTCAGCAATTCAAGGACAACTGACTTCTATGAATAGTTAAGCATAATTTACAATTAGTACACTGTCTATAAAATAAATGTCCATTAATAAACTTTTCTATTTATATTTACCATTTCCTATAATATTCTTACAGAATTTATCAATTATATTTCATGAATATTAATAATACAAAGCTTCTGCCTAGTCTTGCTAGCAGGTACTAGAATAAGTACACATATATAGCCAGTTGCCTAAATGGTGAACCTCCTGAACAGTCAAGCAGAAAACATTAAACGATTGCCCTGAGATACTTTCTTCACAAATAAACCCCAATATTCAAAATATAAGCAAAAATCTCTTAGCACAGTGGTTCTCAAAGTGTGGATCCCCAGCAGCAACAGCAGCAGCAGTCCTGGGCACTTCTCTGAGATCCAAGTTGTCTGGGGCCAACTCCAGACCTACTAAATCAGAAATTCTGAGGACATGGCCCAGCAGTTTGTTTTGACAAGTCTTCCAGGTGGTCCTGATGCAGGTTAAAATTTGAGAACTGAAGCCTTAGCAGATTATTGCTAATTCAATAGTAACAAATAACAAAAAAGATGATTACTTTTTGAAGAGCTTCCTCTTCCAGCCTTCGCTTCTTTTCTAGCTGCCTATTGAGATTTTTTACTAATCCACTACTTGAGCTCAGATGTTCTTCTTCTGCACGAAACATGGAAGATTTTGCTTTTTCATATTCATCTTGACGTTGCATACACAACAATTTTGCCTTTTTAAGAGCAGTCTCTGTTTCAAGCTACACAGAATAAAAAAGAGTATTAAATACAAAATAAGAAAAATCCTAATGTACAAGTCTCTTTAGCATATTCAGCAAGACAGTTATGACTGCATTTTAGATAAACTATAGAATAAGATATGCATCTTCCCAGGGTATATATGCTGACAGATTGCTCATGATTTTTAGATATTCACAAATAGATGAAACTATTATAATACTAACCATTTTATTTTGCTCCTGCTTCCAAAGTTCTTTTATTTCTTTCCTTTGCTTTTCCATTTCATTTTTCCTCCCAAGCAGAGGCTGCCAAGGGTATTTTAAAACAAAAAAAAAAAAAAAAAAGAAGAGAGAGAAAAAAGCTGTTTTCTAAAGGTACACTGCTGTTTAAAAAAATAAAAAGTATAGTGTATATATAAATTTTTACCTGCACAAATTTGTTGGCTTGAAGAGCTGCAATTGTTTGTTGTAAAAGGTGACTACTCTCTATATCATTAAGAAGGGCATTGGTAAATAAAGACTGCAGTGGCATAAACTCCTAGAATTTAAAATTGAAAAGAAAATTTTCCAATAGAAATGTACTAGAGGTCTAGATCCTCCCCCGTTATCTTTCTTCAAAAAAAGAAATTTTTAAGTTTAAATTTTTTTCAGAAAAATGACTATTCATAAGTATGACCATATGAAAAAATACTGAAGAAAATTAATAGTAATTCTTAAACTAGTCAGCAAAATTAGTAGCTAACAAGATAATTAATATTCATATATATATAAAACTGTAAATTTCTTAGCTTCTTCATAATGAGTATCTCTGTAAGTTTAAAAAGATTTTATCTTGTCAATAAAAAGGTTATTTAGCTTTCAAGTTCTTTCCTATATTAAGGACAAAATTTTCTGATTTTACATGGTATTATCAGGAGCTGAGTAACTGCTTGGTATAAAACCCTAGTAGTTCACTGACCACCTACCTGTAGTCCAATGTTAGTTCTAGTTGCCTCTGCCAACTTAACAATATTTCTAGTGGACTCCAATTCTGAAAAGGTCAAAGAAGGCATCAGAAAGTAAGTCCAACTTACTTTTTCTTCTCCATACTCTAAAATTATCTGTAATCCCCCAATTAAAGTGAAAGTGAAGTCACTCAGTCGTGTCCTACTCTTTGCGACCCCATGGACTGTAGCCTACCAGCTTCCTCTGTCCATGGGATTTTCCAGGCAATAGTCCTGGAGTGGATTGCCATTTCCTTCTCCAGGGGATCTTCCCAACCCAGGGATAGAAGCTGGGTCTCCCGCGTTGTAGACAAATGCTTTACCATCTGAGCCACCAGGGAATTTTTTTAAAATTCCCCAATTAAAAAGTGATCACAAATACTACCTTGCATCATGGTATGAAGCTATGATTCTTAATTGAAATTATTCATCAAAATCAACTGGGAAACTTTCAAAATACACTTGCATAGATTTCACCTCTCTAGGGCACTGGGGCCTACGCCTGTTTATTATCTGTTTCTAAGGCTATTTAGGTGAATCTGATGGGCATCCCATATTAAAGGCAAATAATGTAATAAAGCACAGGTTTTGGGTAAATTCTGTGGTTTGCCAGTTACTAAAATGATCTTAGGCAAATCTGCTGACCTTAGGCAAATTCCCTGTCTCATTCACCTCCTCTGTTAAACAGGAATAAGAATTTTGTCTTGCCTACTTCCCAGGGTTTTGTTAAGGATTAAATCAGAAAATGAATGTGAAAGCACTTTGTTAACTGTAAAACACTGGGAAAATATTAGCTATCAAGAAGTTCCTTATGTATGTTTCCACTGCCTTCTGATCTGATAGCTAGATTTTTATCTGATAGTTGTTTTTTATCTCCTTTAACTATATTATCTGATTGCATTTCTTTTTGCTTATTAGAGTATAACTTCTTTAAAGGCAAAGACAGTACACTGTCACTGTGCCCCCAGATCTAATGGTTGGTCCACAGTTCAATGTTCAATAAATATATTTATTTTAAGGAGAGCCTTCCCTATTTCAAGAAGAGAAAATGGACAATGATTTTATTCACTAATGAAAGCACTACTAATTTGGAATCATTATTTACAGTCTGTAGAAAATGAATCACAAAGAATTTAGTTCTTATGTTCCAGAGTTAATCAGATGCCCCAAAGGGCAACTCACCCAAGTTCAGCTTCTTTTCAACCCATGAGACTATGTTCTTGGTATATTTTGACCATGTTTTAGCATATGACAAAGCCAGTTCTATAGAATTAGTGTTTTTTAACAGCATGCTGTCTAATTCTATAGGAGAAAAACTTCCTGAAAATAAAAAAAATGTCAAGGTAAGTATATATTAAATATGAGCTCATAACATGAAACCTTTAAAGAAGCATTAAAATCCTAAGATGTTTTTCAATGAAAACTGGTTGAAAAAAATGTGACAAATTCAGAAACAAAGGATCACGGCTTGAGTTGAAAATAATTTCAAATTACATTTTAAAATCTTAATGCATATTTCTATTATTTATCAAGTTACAAACCCTATATAACTGTTGATCAGTCTCTATCATCACACTATCTACTCTAGTAGGTTTTTTCCCCTTAAGTTTTATGTGTAAAACTTTACATATTATTCATCTTATGTCTAAAATAAATACTTTCGGTTACTAAGCAAGGAGATTAAGTAATCCAAAACATTTATCAAAAGTAACTGTAAAATGTCTGACTAAAGTTTTAAGTACCTCAAGCATTACCTTTTTCATTGGATGAGTCCACTGATTCCACAGAAACACTTTCAAAAGACTTTAAAAAAGGAAGAAAACAAATTTAAGATTACAGCAGAAGATAACAGATCTTTGCTTCAAAATTTTTTCACTCTAACTTGCTACTCTGAGATAATTCCTACTAAAGAATTTCAAGCATTTAGAACTCAAAGAGCCTGAGAAGCCTGTTTAAATGCCAGAACATTTAATAAGAACTATATAGCTTTTTACAACAGCAGTTCTCAAGGTCCAAGAATGAATAAACCTCTTTGTTTACTAACAGCATTAATGAATCCATTCAAAATTTTAAATCCTGAAGATCTCAAAAATATTAGTCAGCAAGTTATGGAAGCAATCTAAATAGACTGCTATCTAAACAGAAGACAAAGACACTCTCTTTCAGCCATCCTTTACCATTTTATTATATGATAAGCATGTCATGCAAAGTCCTTTGGACAGCTTAGTATGGAACTTTCTATGATGATGGAAATGTTCCATAGCTGCACTGTCCAATAAAGTAGCTACCAGCTACCTTTGAAAAGTGGCTAATGTAAATGAGAATTAAAATTTTAATTTAATGCACTGTATGTGACATACAGCTACCGAAATAGACAGTGCAGGAAAATGTTATCTACCAAAATTGTGAGAGCTTATTATTCAATGCAAAAGGAATCATGTAAAACCTACATTTAAAGTCAAGCTCTATCACTTAGTAGCTATGTGACACTGAGCTACGTATTTATACTCACTTAAGTTCTCTGGCCCTTCATAAAATGAGGATAAGAATACCACTTCATAAGTTTATCTTAAAGATTAAGATGATGTAGGTTTGGGGCTTCCTTAGTGGCTCAGTGGTAAATAATCCTCCTCCCAATGCAGAAGACATGGGTTCAATTCCTAATCCAGGAGGATCCCACACACCATGTGGAGCAAATAAGCCTGTGTACCCCAACCACTGTAGCCTGCACGCCCTAGAGCCTGTGCTCCGAAGTAAGAGAAGCCACTGCAATGAGACACTCACGCACAGAAACATGGGCCACAGCAGGAGCACATGAATAGGACATATGATTCACACCTAAAATTTAAATTATTTAGACCCCTGTTACACTGATAGAATGTTTTATTACACTTTCTAAATTAGCAGCAAGCTTGAAACATATAATTGAGGAAAAATAAAAAATAACAGCATAATATTTTAAAGATCTAGAAATACTTCATAATTCTGATATGGTTTCTACACTGTCCTCCTTCAGTCATCAAATGGATGACTTCAGAATGTCACATTTTTTTTCTAAATACTGTAGTACATATAACAAATGGCCTTTAAGTAGTCATTCACATTTTGTATTATTTAAGAAAGGCTGTAGTTCTTATGTTATTTTGACATAACAACAAGTACTTGGCACATTTCCAAATATGTGTTGAAATCCTTTTGGATCTGAATTCCAATACTTTTTGGAAATCCTTAACAGGAAATGATCAACATATGTCCCTAATGCAGTCTGTTTAAATATCTTGCATTTGGTGAAAAAATATTACTCAAATGAAAATATTACTACTACAATTACTATAAATCTTTAAAGCAATATTCTACATACATTCCTAATGCTCTATTATTTTATAGGTATTTTTCTTCAACTAGGAATCAGAACTCTAATTCTCTGACATACTTATAACAATGCTCTTAGGGAGAATTAAGACCTATAGTTTTGTTAATAAGGTGTTTCATGGTAACAAACAAACTGTAGGGCATGTGAAAAGATGAACACCCTCTTCACTTCTTCTATCATTTTTCTAAGTTTCCACCAGTCTTTAAGACCTGCGGCACTATCAAGAAGGAAAAACGGCTAAGAACTACTGATTAAAATTTTGGATCATACGACATACAGATTCATTACATAAGACATTATAAAATTATCAGATATGTTCTTTTAAAATGACATAGTTCCACTTCAAAAGTACAACTAAATTTTTGGCCCCAAAACTGGCCATAAATTATCATACTTCAAATGAACCGAGCTATTTTTCTTGCTACACTAAAAAACTATCAAAGACTAACGCTGAGATTAAGATTAGGATATTATTAAAATAGGAAGTTAAAAATATTAAAGTCTTTGCTTTCATATAAACTTGGCCTACCTTACTTTCCTGAGAAACAGGCAGTCGCAATAATGAATCATTGCCTACATCTCCCATAAGGAAGTTTGTCAAGCTATCCAGGGGAAGTTTAAAAAAAAAAGAAATAGAAATTAAAAACACAAAGACAAAACACAAGTCATTACATTGCTCTGTCACAAGCTGTACATTCAACATGTCATCTAGATTAAAAGAGCCTTAGATATAAACTCCTAAGACTCTATCCACGTAAACTAAGTAGTCACTCACGGATGGATGCTGCTTCTGAATGGCTATAAACACCTCCAAATACAGCAATATAGCAACATAGGACATAGCGTTTCCAAAGCTGTGATAATATTTTATGTTGGTGAATACTTTGCTTTACATACTGAATTATCATGACACATACTCTCACTGAGACACTCAGGCCCTAAATTCTTGAAATGACAGTCCTCTACTTACATATTTCCAAAGGTAAAGGCCAAGGTTTCAATAGAAGAAAACACTTCTCTGAAGAGATCATTTTTGTTTTCTTCATTTACTTCTGTGAAGTTCACAGCTGTAGGGAAAAGGGATTACAATAAATGAGGGGGAAAATAAACTAGATTTATACAAAGTAATTTAATCCCATAAAAATCCACCATTACTTTCTAGAAGCATTAGAAGATTCAGAAACTAAAAAACCTAATAAACAAAATAATATGATGTTCAAGTTCTTCATTAAAGAAATCACACAAAAGAATCACCTTGCATAAAAGTAGCTGGCATTCCAATATGACTCCTCCACACACACCGCATTATTTGGCACATCCAAAAAGTGACTCAATGTGAAATCACTCGATCTTGAGTCATGGAGACTACGTTACATCAGCCCTCTCTCAGTAAGAGAGCTCTGTGCTATTTTCTCTTATTGCTTCACGGCATTTTTAAAGAACAGTTAAATGCACTGTGACCCACTTAAGTCAATATGAAGTACATTCTCCACTACAAATTACCAATATCTAAAGGCATATATACATCTGACATAGCATAAAACCTATACATGAAGCATATCATATTAACAACACCCAATACTTAAAAAATCTTAAATTCCTTATTTCTTCCTTTTTAAAGCCTTATTCTTGTAAGGTCCTTAGGCTCTGAGGTCCATTTAATTGATATATAGCTGTCTTTTGTTTATCATAGTGATATTCTAACATTTTGCATTTTGTTAAAGAAAATTAGGAAACATAACTGGAAAAAGTTTTTTATTATAACTTTGTCTTTACACACCTTTGTTAAAAGCCCAGATACAATTTACAGAGATAAAACGTGAGGGCTGAATGGGTAAACTGTTCGAAGCACCACGTTCTACTCAGACTGAGTTTAAGGGGCAACTGGCTCCTTGTATCCCACCCTCCCTAGGGTCCCTGCCAATCACCCTCCCTAGGGTCCCTGCCAATCACCCTCCCTAGGGTTCCTGCCAATCACCCTCCCTAGGGTCCCTGCCAATCACTAGAAGAAGAGAAACCAAGTGGAGAGGAAGCTATACTTTGTTTTAAAACAGAATTGTTCTTAAGCTCGGTTGTACATCAGACTTACTTTAGGAGCTTTAAAAACAAAATCTGAGGCCCACCATCCAAGATTCAGATTTTAAAAGCCTGGTGAAGCACAGATATTTGTTCAAAATTTCTCCCAGGTGAATCTAATGTGCAACAAGAATTAAAAATAAAGCCAGGATTCCTAAGAAGGGACGAATTAAAACCTCAAACCTGGAAGCCTCAGGAAATTACAACCAAGATTTTATAGACACGAGGGGCTAAGGTCCACACCTTTCATCATATTCCTCTAAATATTCCTGATACAAAGATGAAGAAAAACTTCACCACCACAAATAATTTTTTAAATATCTCAAAGTTTAGGTTGTAGCTTATATAACCTAAACAGCTGAAAGAAATCCATACAAAATATATGAAACAACAGTTTTCAAGACACTAGCTATCAAGCAACAAAGAACAAGAATCCTAACATACAAGAAACAAATGTGCTAAGCTCTGCAACTGCCCTAAACTTACTGTCTCATAACACACACAGATTTCTGAGCAAAGGAAACTAACAGAGATAAAGAAGGCCATTTTATAATGATGGAGTCAGTTCATCAGGAGGATATAATTTTATACATTTATGTACCTAATTAACAGTTTCAAAATGTATGAAACAAACACTAATAGAATTGAAATGAGAAATAGACAAATTCACAACTACAGTCAGAAATTTCAAAAACCCTCTCAATAATTGACAGAACCCGTAGAAAGAAAATCAGTAGAGGATATGGAAGCCTTCAACCATACTATCAGCCACATGGATGAAATGGACATTTAAAGAACCTCTACCCAATGACAGCATATTCTTTCAAGCATACATTGTAAATTTACAAAGATGGACTATATTATGGGCCATAAGACCAGTCTCAGTGGGTTTAAAAGGATTCAAGTCAGGCAAAATATGTTCTGTGACTAGATGGAATTAAACAATAAAAATCTCTGTAAAAATCCTCAAATATTAGGAAACTAACACATTTCTAAATAACCCCATGGATCAAAGAAGAAAAAGGGAAATTACAAAGTATTTTGAACACAATGAAAATACACTGTATCAATGTTGGTGAAGGTGGGGACAAAGAGGTGCAGAAGGGAGGGGCTACCAAGGGGCACGCATCACCTGGACTGCGATGGTTTCACAAGAGAATGAACATCAAAACTGATCAGACTGTACCCTTAACTTAAATATGTGCAGTTTATTATAGGTCAATTATACCTCAATAATGCTGTCTTAAAAACTGCACTGGAAAGTAGACTTCAAACATAATTTAAAATGGAATACCAGAAAAAAATGTAAAGCCTACTTCTATTTCCTAATTTTAACATGTTAGACTTTAAAGGAAAAAAATACTTTATAACACTTGGCAGAATTCTGTAATTATTCATCCTTTCTTATAAACATATTTTTCAAAGCACTAAACAGGACTAGGAGACTTCAAAAAATAACTGTAAGTAGTGAAAAGACAATTATTTGAACCATCTTCAGTCCTTACCTTCATCCCTACTCAAATGAGGTTATAGCCATCTATCGAAAATTCCTCTTACTGCCTTTGCCTCCACTTCAAAACAGCTCTCTCTCTCTAATATCCTTTCACTTCTTTTGCTCCTGCCCTGGGTTTCAAAGAATAATCTTCAGCTCCTTTCCAATAATAAATCTTCCCATTCTCCCCTGCATTCTCCAAAACCCTACACCACCACTGCTTGCGCTTGTGCTTAGTCGTGTCCGACTCTTTGCAACCCCATGGACTGTAGTCTACCAGGCTCCTCTGTCCTCCTCTCTCAAGGCTCCCCTAGTTCCCACTAGCTGACATTTCTTATGATACTAACAACATACCCAAATCTTTCCTATGGGAAAAAATTAAATTTACCATATTTCTCCTTAAAGCTATCACCCTAATTCAGCATTTCTTTACTGCCAAACCTCTATAAATAGATAATGACTGAATTCACTAGGATTTGACTTTTCATCTAGTTTAATGGTTAGCAGGGGTTAGAAAACTTTTTCTGTAAGGGGCTGCTGCTGCTAAGTCACTTCAGTCGTGTCCGACTCTGTGCGACCCCATAGACGGCAGCCCACCAGGCTCCCCCCGTTCCTGGGATTCTCCAGGCAAGAACACTGGAGTGGGTTGCCATTTCCTTCTCCAATGCATGAAAGTGAAAAGTCAAAGTGAAGTCACTTAGTCGTGTCCGACTCCTAGTGACCCCATGGACTGCAGCCTACCAGGCTCCTCCGTCCATGGGATTTTCCAGGCAAGAGTACTGGAGTGGGGTGCCATTGCCTTCTCCTTCTGTAAGGGGCTAGATAGCAAATATTTTAGACTTTTCAGGTCATACAATCTGTTGCAACTATATTCAACTCTGTATAAAGGAGTCAAACATATATAAGAGTAGTTGTTTCTAATAAAACTTTACCTACAAAAACAGGCAGCAGGTCAGATTTGGCCCACTGGTAGTAATAATAGTTTGTGCACCCCTGGTTAAAAGGACAGGTTCCAAAGCCAGTATGACTCAGTTAAATCCTAAATCTATCTCTTATGAGGTTGAATAGCTTAACTGTTCTGTTCCTCAGTTTCCTCATTTATAAAATGGGGATAATAATACGTATTTTGAGAACCACTATGAAGACTGAATGAACATAGAAGAGAGCTTTTTACATAGAAAATACTCAATAAATGTCTCACTCACTACCACTCAACAACACTGTCAGTAATCTGCAACTACATTAGTCAAACTTAGAAGTCTTTTTTCCCTTTTAAGTTTTCATCCTATTTGACCATTCTGCAACTCTCAACAACCCTACCACTTAATACATATGTAACTTTGGACAAATCTCTTTATGTCCCAGCTTTCTTATCTGCAAAACAGGAGCTGATATAATAATTTCCTATAGAGATTAATGGGTAATCCACGTAAAGAGCTTAACAGGAAGTACATCCTCAGTATATTATGTCAGCTATTATTACTACAAGTATTAACCACTTTCATCTGACTTGAAGCATTTCGCTTAGAAGCAATATATTATACTTAACTAGAGGAAGCAAAACTTCAGAGGTTCAAACCTGAGTTTACATCTGACCCATATCACTTCCGGTTTTACTCTAGATACATCACCTAACTTCAATTTCTCATATGTAAAATGAAAGGAACTAAGAAAACAAATGTAAAGCACCTCGGGTGTGGAACTTGGTGTTTAGTAAATCTGAGCACCCTCACGTTCTTCATCTATCTGTAGACAATTTGTGCTTCAAACAGTTGTTTCCACTCAGTCCGAAGTTCTCATCTTGGCCTTCTTCTCTATACATTATCCCCACAGAATCTCACCAACTTTCAGTATCTTTAAGGAAACAATCCTCAAACCACGGGTCTAGGTTTCCCCTCTGAGCTCCACTGGTCTGTTTGATACGTTCCTCCCCCTCCCTTCTAGCCTTCACCCACCAGCACTGCAATCTCAGCACGTACAAAACCAAACTCTCATCTTCTCATATGCTCTGCCCCTCAAGCCTACTCTTTTCCATACATTTCCTAGCTGATTAGTTTTGCTTCCAAAATGTCTCTAAAGTTTTTTCCTTCCATCCCATTCCTATCGACACTGACTTAGTTCAAAGACGACATTTTACGTCTAGTCTGGACTATTAACAACCTGCTAATTAGCCTCTCTGTCTCCACTCTCTCCTCTCTATTAGCTGACCTTCAAAATCGAATTTAAAAAATTTTGTGCAAAGTTTAAATATCTCCCTTGGGTTCCCTATTAAGTCGCAACAAGGAGCACTAAAACACATTAAGTATCTCTTTAAGAAAACACATGAATAGTTTTCATACATATATTCTACTAGAACAGCAACTTTCAAACAATTTTACAATAACCAACCTTTGGTAAGAAATACACATCACATCATGACCAAGTATACCATAAACATATAATAGATAACTATATATACAGTTATATAACATTTTTTAAAGTTTCTGAAACATCCTTAAGTCTTAAACTTCTTTTCAATTCACTTTCATATTTTAAAAATGCTGGCTATAATTCATTAATGTGATGTCATAAATCAGAGGCCATAGTTTGAAAACTGCTGAATTAAAAGATAAAATGGAAGAAAATTTTCACCATTTGCATGGGGAAAATTGCAAAAACACAAACCAAAAGCTACAAGATTTATAAAATGAAAACTTCACATTGCTTCTGAGAAACAAAAAAGACAACGTGAAGAACTTACATGCATCCTATATTCTCAGAAATGCTGAATATACAAATTGCTCCTTAATTTAATTTATAAACTTAATTATAAATTAACTATAATCTATGTTTATAGACTTAACTACAAATTAATTTAAATTTAATTCAAATCACCTTCAAAATACTAGCACGTATTTTTTAGAACTAGGACAAATCAACTGAAAAGTGCTTATGGAAAAATAAAATCCTGAACAAAAAGAGTACTGGAAAGAGGAGCTATCCCTACCAGACATTAAAACACTATAAAGCAATGGAGACAATAAGGTATTGACACATAACTAAACAAATCAAGGGGAGAGAATAAACTCTAGAAATAGATATTAAATATGTGACAGTGTAGAGTATTTATGATAAAGATAGCATCTTAAACCAATGGGGAAAATAGGAACTATAGCCAGAAACATAGATACTCTAGAATGTATCAAAGATTTAAATTTAATAAATAACACCATGAAAACATTAGAAGAAAAAACAATGGCGAATGCTATTATAATCTGCAAGCAGGGAAATCCTTCCCTTATACTCAAAAAATATACAAAAGATTGAGATATAGATGCAAAATAAAATAAGCAACTCAAAAGATAAAAACAAACTAAAGAAAACCTGCAACTTATATCAAAGATTAAGGACTAATTTCACTTATACAGAGTTTCTATAAATCAGTGGTGCTGCTGCTAAGTCGCTTCAGTCATGTCCAACTCTGCGATCCCAGAGACGGCAGCCCACCAGGCTCCCCCCGTTCCTGGGATTCTCCAGGCAAGAACACTGGAGTGGGTTGCCATTGCCTTCTCCAATGCATGAAAGTGAAAAGTGAAAGTGATGTCACTCAGTCGTGTCCAACCTTAGCGACCCCATGGACTGCAGCCCACTAGGCTCCTCCGTCCATGGGATTTGCCCAGCAAGAGCACTGGAGTGGGGTGCCATCGCCTTCTCCGATAAATCAGTACTAAATCAGTACTAAAAAAAGACCATCAAGAAGAAAATCTGAATCAACAGTCAAGTCACATAAAATGATGTGTAAATGGCTCTGAAACATATGAAAAGACACTCAACTATACCGAAAACAAGGGAAATGCAAATCAAATCTATACTGAGATACCAGTTTTTGCTACCAGATTGGATAACAAAGTCTGGTCACCAGCTCTGTTGGCAAAGGTGTATGAAATTAGCTTCTTCAGCATGACTATCAGAAGGACAGAAACTCTATGGAGGATGTTAGCAATATAAAAAACATAGATGCAAAAGTGCTCTGTTCTAGTAACTACCCACCTAGGAATATACACAAGCTATTCATTGAAGTATTGTTTGTAATAAAAAAATTAGAAACAATCCAAACATCTATTAGTAGTGAACTGGTTAAATTATAGTACATCAATATAAGAGAATATCATGCAGCTTTGAAAAAACAAATAACAGCAAAAGAAGACCTTTTATATACAGTTAACTCAGAACAATGAGCAAAGAGCAGAATGTTACCCTTTGCATAAGAAAGAGAACATACTGTTATTTGCTTTTGTATATGTAATATGTCTCCAGAAAGATACATAAAAAACCAGTAATAGTTGTTGCTTATTTAGGGAAAGGAATGGGTAGCTAAGGTCTGAGGTAGAAAGACACTTCACTGAGTGAATACCTTTTTATACTGTTTGCACTATGAATCATGTGAATGAACTGCCTATTAAAAAATTAAGTTTCAAAACAAAGAAAACATGTGAGGCTTCTACAATTTTGGATACATAATTAAAACTTACTTTTCTTGCTTGCCAATTTTTAAATATAGGGCAAAATACAGATCATGAAAAACCTTAAAAATTGTCCTTTTATATTACAAATGAGGTTTACCAAAATGCTTGTAAATGATGAAAACACAACTGCTACATGCAAAATAAATTACTGAGTGCTACCATGTCTTTATCTGCTTCACAAATAAGCTGTATCTCTCTTACCATACTGCAAATATTTTGTCAGACTGAGCTTCCTGCTTGGAAACAAGAAGACACAGGAAATACAAATCACAATTAGAATGAATGAGGAAAAGCTAAGGATTTTTCTTTTATGGTTATTAAAAGGTAAATCCCACATTTAAAATAAAAAATAGGAGAAGTTAAAGGATTTCAATTTTGTTTCAACGCAACTGTTATTACTATGCATAGGAAATGCATAGATTTCATGCATTCACACCCTGAGCAGCACAAACAAAATGATACCTCCCTGATCTAACTGTCTTTAGGGCTTCCCAGGTGGCTCAAACGTCAAGAATCCTTCTGCCAAGCAGGAGGCTGCGGTTCAATCCCTGGGTCGGGAAGATCCCCTGGAGGAGGAAATGGCAACCCACTCCAGTGTTCTTGCCTGGGAAATTCCATGAACAGAGGAGCCTGGCGGGCTACAGTTCACGGGGTCACAAAGAAGTCCAACACCACTGAACAACTAAACAACAACAATGATATTCAAAAATGGTTTCTACCCTTCAAATCCTGGCCTTTCCAGTGTTTGAAAACTAAATTAAGATTAAATGAAAGAATTAAATAAGCTCTAATTTGACATCAATTTTCTAGGTTACTGAATATTTTTCATTTGAGGTATCAATGACATTTTTAGATGGCCTCAGCAATAATATAAGGGGCGGGCATTTAGAAACTTAAAACTTACACCAAAGAAAACACAATTTTTAGTTTTCTAGTGTCATGGAGTCTTACTGAAACAGAGTAAGTGGAGTCCTACTGAAACAATAAATTCCCCAATAACAAAGTAATCTTCAAAATTTCATCCAACACAAAAGTAAGACTGTAACAATCATTCCAAAGGTAAAGACACTCTTAGTGGGAAATAATACTCAAAAAATTGCTTTAAGCAAAGAAAAAAGATCTGTAAAGCAGTGGAGAAGTCACTTTCTTTAAGTCTGTTTCTGGAATGTGGACATCAACCATACAGACACTCTCCTTCCCCAGGACATCGTGACTACACACAATAGCTACTGACAACAATTGAATGAACTGTGGTCCTTATTTTCAAGCATGGAAATTTTACTATCTATAGACACAAATTACTCTAACTTACATTAAATTGCGCTTATAAACAATCTATTTTAAAACAAATTTGGTTACTAAGCATTTTTAAGAATCACAGCAGAAGCTATCCACTTTGAAACCATCTATATTTTTCCAGTGCTTGAAACACAGAAAAAAAGAGAACCACGCAAACAGGATAAATCTACATAAAAAGTAGGGAAGGCAGTTCTTAATTACACGGACTATATTGTATTGACAAGGTTCTTCTCTTCCTGCCTAATCCCTTGACACTTGCCCTTTGCCCTCTCTCTATCAATCACATTATGTTCTTCACATCCAGAGTTCTACAAGCATCCAGAATTGCAGTTCCAATCCCTGCCCTAGCCCAGTTAATGTTCACCTGACCTTTGAGACTCAGGACAGGTAATCCCTCTCCCCAAAACAGCCTCTCAATTCATTACTCAAGCCATGGTGACTCACTTTTAGTGAGTTAAACTATTGTTAAACTAAATTGTTAAACTATTTGAATTCGCATTACCCATCAGGTTAACATTTAACACTGACAATCACTTCTTAGAACCTAACATTTTTAAAATTCCGTAACATCGTTCTCCAGATGGTCTACCTACTTTTGTTTCTCACCTTCTCTCTGTCCCTGGGAGTTCACACTCAGTCCTCTACTCAGTCTGCACACTCTGAGTTGGTGTCATCCTCTTCCATCACCACTCAGGTCAACAACAATCCAAGTTCACTCCACCTTCAACTTCAAACTTCAGCCTCATCCCTAACACTCAACCTGTCCTATGTTCCATCAAATCAACAGCCATCTCCTCTTCTGTAACAGCCACACTCTACTTCTACCACATCCCAGCTTCTGCCTTAGCTCAGATCGTCAACCCTCCTCTAGCCCATTATTTCCAATAATCTCCTAACTGAACTCCTTTGTCTCTAGTCTCATTTTTCTCAATCTTTACATAATGCAGCCTAGAATAATAGATTTTAACAATTTTTGGTCCAAATTATTTCATCAAAGGGTAATGTCCTAATTCTTATTTTAGCACATGTAATATATACATACACATTTATATACACATATATGATAAACTTATTCTACAATTTTAGTTTCATTTATCCACATTTTAAAATAAGGTACCAATTAAGTCTACTTTTTTCCATTTGTTTCCCCCCTTTAAGTGGAGTCACTACAAATGGCCATTTTCCAGCATCAATTGTCCTCAGATAACAAAGACTTTTTGTGCACCAGTAACTTATTTCAAAAGAGCATACATACTTTCAAAAAACTCAAAAATTTTAAATGTCAGTTGTTTAGTTACTTTTACTTAGTATTTTTAGAGTGTTTCCTGCCAAATAAAGTTTAATTTTTAAGACAAAAAGAGTTTTAGGTGTGACTTAGTGTGTTAGTTGCCCAGACATGTCCAACTCTTTGCAACTCCATGGACTGTAGCCCACCAGGCTCCTCTGTCCATGGAATTCTCCAGGCAAGAATACTGGAGTGGATTGCCATTCCCTTCTCCAGGGTGACTTAGGAATATTTAAATATCAATGTGTATCCTACTGATACACATCATACAGGCGCCATGAGAGATGGCTCCACAGACATTATGAACCAAAATGTATCATGTGGATCCTTTTTGCTCATGCCAACCCACGGTTAATAGTGTCTTTCTTACCTTTCACTTTTGCAGTAAGCATTTCTGCAGCATTTTGAAGATCGACAAAATTGAGGTTCTGATGTTTATTCATTACAGACTTTAAAACACGAAGAAGTTCATCCAGACGTATATGAATGACTTCTTTAAAACACTCTTAAAGGAAAAAAAATTTTTTTAATTTGTTTCCCAAACCATGTTACAAGAGTCTAAATAAACCATGAAAAACCATTTGGGAGCACATTTTAAACAGAAGCAGTGGCTCCAAAATTTTTGCCTACAGTATGTTCACTTTTATTTTCACCAGTGTGATTACATGTAACTCATTTAGCCTTCAAAAACTCCATAATCATTTTAATTCACTAAAGATTTCAAAGGCACTCACAGAGTCAGCTTAGGCACTACCTTTTGCAGTTTTCTCTGTCTAAATGTGCTTTCCAGATTTCCCTTGCGGCAACTTTATAAGTTTTTCCTGTCTTACAGTTTTTACTATTAACATACTTTTTAATACATATGGTAACAGTTAAAGCCCTATAAATGTCTGAAATATTAACCCGTATTAAATGGTACTTACATGTTAAGTTACCACGTAAGAATTGACTCTTCATTAAGCTATTATCAGATATCAGAAATGAGCAACTCACAGGCATATATGTAAGTACCACCATTTCACCTATATATTTTAAAAACTGATACAATTTACATACAATAAAATGCATAGATCTTTATATGGTTCAATGAAATTTTATACTTTTAGAAAAACTGAATTAACTGCCAATGATGAAAAGCTGGAGGATCATTACAAGAACTCCAGATTTATGCCTACTCTTGAAAAATCAAAATCTGGTTATACCAGGCCCATATCCTCCTTGGCCTCAAGCAGCTGAAATAGCAGCACTGCACTCTTTTAGGCATGCTTCCTTCCCAGCGCCCACCTGCCTGCTCTGACATTTATAGTAGTCCTGGTCAAAGACATACAGACAACCTTTTATAACCCTTGGAAATAAGGTGACCATATAATTTATCTTTCAAACCAAAATACTCTAGCAAGTGAAAGGGGGGCACTTCCTAGTAAACAGGCATGTTTCTGGATCACCATTCCTGGCAAACCAGAAAGTATAGTCACTCTAACCTTTAAAACCCCTGAAGTAATCCTCAAAACTTTGAAAAGACAACCACCTGAAACACAATACTTTGATGTAATGTTCATTTCTATAACTTATACATATAGCACTAGTGTTTAATAATGGCACATTTATTAAATGCTTCCTTATGTGCTAGGCACTGTTAAAAGCACTTAAAGCCTATCACCTCATTTAGCTTTCATATCAATTCTATTAGGTAGATAATTTTAAAAATTTCCATTGTACATATGAGAGAACTGAGACACATCTAGGTTCACCAAGTCAGAATTTGAACCCAGATTGTATAATTCTAAAAGCTAAGCTCTTAACATTATACTGTCTCCCTACTGAAATATTAAAAGCTTTAAAAAACATTTTTAAAGACATGTTTTATAATTATGCAAATTTCCCAGAAATATTAAAAGACAGCCACTAGAAAGAAAATCTACAGGATGAAAAAACAAAAGAAAATTCTATTATCTATCAAACATTCCATTCATTAACAGCATTATCAAGAGTGAGAAATAAGTAGTATAAAAGGAGCAGGCAAGGTGGGGAGCTGGGTATATTAGGGCAAAAAGTATCTCAGGTAGAGGTCACGAATAGGTAGTGACGGGAGGAGAGAGAATAGAGTGCCTTCAGTAAAAATTCCACTCATTCATCCAAAAATTTTAATAATAGATAAATCCAAGAGATTAGGTGCTGGCTTAAGCAGCTTTGGAAATGAGTGGAGAGTATAACATTAAAGGCAAAGGAAATGCACATACGCACTGGACTCTAGTTGATAAAGTTTTCAATGAGACTTCAAGTTAACAATGCTGATATTGCTCTACATGTACCCTGAAAGTGAACAACTGCATAACTGGATGGTGGATGGTGGGAGCCAGCATGACACTCCCCTGACCCCAGAAAAAAAGAGAGAAAGGAAAGCCAGTCATTTCTGTCCCCTACTATGCTGTTTCAGATTAATTTCTACAGATATTAACATACTTAGGAAACAGTAGGTAAAAATATTGTCTTATTTTGAGGTCTCAGGAAAAAGAGCTTGATCTTTGTGGGTCGTCAGCAAGAATCCTCAATATTCAAAATGAATATTGGATATTAAACAAGAAGGTTTCCCAGGTGATGCTAGTGGCAAAGAACCTGCTGCCAATGCAGGAGATTCGAATTCAGTCCCTAAGTCAGGAAGATCCCCAGAGAAGGAAATGGCAGCCCACTCCAGTATTCTTGCTACGAGAGTCCATGGACAGAGGAGCCGGGTGGGCTACAGTCCATACGGTCACAATGAGTCGGATACAACTGAGGTGACTTAGCACATATGCACAAAATACTAATGGTTTAAATGCCTAAATAAACCAAGGTAATAAATTCTGGCTTTCTCAGAATCAAAGAAATTAACTATGTGGAAATAAATATATTTCAAAATTATTATGTGTTTATTAATATATTTTAAAATTATTAGTGTTTCATATGTTTTAAAAGCATATTTTATATTTTTCAATGTTCTTGGTTTACAGTATATAGTAACAGATACAGCCCACAGAAACAAAAACTCTTCAGGATTCTTTATTTTTAACAGCATAGAGGGGCCTGAGAATGACTGCTATAATTTTTCTTAAAAACCACTGCAGAACATTCCTGTAATTGTCAACATAGATGTTCTACCAATTTGAAATTCCTTTTTTCCTACAAGGAAGCCCTTATAAACAGATATTGAAGTTGTTTTAAAGCAAAATACTGAAAGACAGTAACTGAGTTATTTACTGAGAAATTTCAGAAATATCTCAAATTACTCTATAAATAATTCCTATTTTCTGTGACTGGACACATCTCTAAAGTATAAAAATCAATGGAAATGAACATGATAATTTAAAAAGTCCTACGTACAAAGAGTCATAAACTCCCCTATGTATTTGACTAGATGAGTTTAACATAACTATTAGGACATGAGAATATTCTGATAATATTTCAGCTGGGACGTTATAAAATAGCAAGCCCTTAATTATGCTTTATAATTTTAAAAAATGTTCCAAGGTTCTTTTTCGTTATAGGAGAATAAAGCTATCACAAATTATTTTTATGAAGCAAAAGCTTCTTGAACTTTTATTTTTTCAGAAAGTTTTATGTTTAGGCAGCTCCTTCACCAACACTAAATATCTCCAAACCACCAAAAGCAGCAATAATGAGCTTAGCAAAAAAGACAGTAATTGTTCTTCCCCAGTGGCTTCCCTGGCGGCTCAGAGGGTGGGGAAGATCCCCTGGAGAAGGGAATGGCAACCCACTCCAGTATTCTTGCCTGGAGAATCCCATTGACAGAGGAGCCTGGCAGACTAGAGTCCAGGGGTAGTCCGTGGCAAAGAGCTGGACACAACTGAACTACTTTTACTTTTTTTTCAATACAGAAGAAAGGTATGTGGCTCATTGGTGTGGTAGAAAACAATAGATTTAAATCAAACTTCCATTCCAGTGCTTAATCTGCCACTTCCTTGAAATGACCATATACAAAATTCAGTTTCTCTAACCTCAGATTCACCATTAATTCATAAAGTTACCTTAAGTTTGTTGTGAATATCAAATAAATTGACAGAAACAAAAGTGCTTTATAGTCTTAATATATGCAAACTATTACTATTAAATCTGAAAGCCATTCAAACTAAATACCTTTGAAAACAGATTTATCTCACACAGAATTACACTCAGTAACAAATTACAATATGGTTCCACAATATTTTAATGAAAAAGAGATATTAAAGCTAAATTTCAATTTAATTTTATATGTAAAATCTAAATTAGTAAACCACTTAGAAATAAAACATAATTAAGAATATATTTTATAAAAATATTTCTATACCTACCAAGTAAATTATAGTATTTAATTTAGTCATATAATTACAAGATAATTTTTAAGTTTTATAGTGGCCATATTGTAAAGGTAATAAGATTTAAATTATAGTACAAAGGTATTAAATATGCAAATATTATAAGGTTCAATCAATTTTAATACTAGCTATATAAAAGAGTAAAACTCCTGTATCCCAACATTTGCTTATCTACCATCCCTATATGGTCATCTGAATTTTAATTTACTGTTTCTTTCATTTGTGCCATTTATTTTCTGCTTCACTCAGCTTATCAAGTGAGAACAGATTAGCCAGTTCCACTTTTTGGTTCTCATGCATTAACACAATACCACAGTGTTTATATTGCAAACACTTCATGGAAATACTTAGGTAAATAAATAAGTGAAAAGGCCATGGTGTTTTCCTTGATTTAAAAAAATAAAAACTGACAATAATTTTTTAACTCAGTCTTATTAATTCAGTTTAACTTCTCTGGGAAAGCAATGAAAACAAGGAGGGGAAAAGTTTTCAGAACTTATCACAAGGAAACTCATTTTTGTGTTTTCTGTAATAACTTCTGAATTTACAGGATAAAAGTGAAGCCTTAACAGCAACTTTCATTATCCAATCACTTGGGGATTGTAAAAATAGTTACAGTTGACATTTTAAAAGACTTATTCTATGAGCCTTACATATATGAAGTATGAACTCATTTAATTTTCACAATGACCCAATAATGTAGGTACTACTATCTTATTTTAGGAGATGTGAAACTGAGGAAGAGAATACTGGTAACTTGCCCAGGGTTATATACAAATAGTGGCAGAATGAGAATTCCACCTCAGGGCTCTGGCTCTAGAATTTATGTTCTTAGTCACCATGACAATCAACATGGTTAAAAAAGCTATAGCTTAATGGCAGGTATACTCTGCAATCTGATTTAACAGGCTTCAACTTCCATCTGAATATGCCAGTTACTATTACAAATGAGGTTAAATTATGTAAGCCGTACTAGGTAAGTGAAGAAGAAGAAAGCAATCTCCTAAAGCTGGCACATGTGTAATAAATGAGCTACCTGTATTTCATACTCCATTCTTCAAAGATTTATTTTGTACCTTCTAGACACTAAGCCATAACCTATTAACATCCATATTAGCTTTTCCTAAACGATAACGATTAGAAATCACTTCTAGAGAGGTTTACTTCTGAAAAACACAATAGGAGGACTAGCAACTTATGTTTCCAGTATTTCACAAAATTTCTTGCACATTATAAAGGTTGAAAGTAAAATACTAGCCAACAATGGTAAAATTAATACTCACTGTAATTTGCCTAAATAAATTTACACATTCTCCTGTGTAAAAAATGGGGTAATCCACAAGATTAGATTTCAATTCAGATTTTTAAAGTTTATACAGAACTTCCCTCTCACAACAGAACATAGTATTTAATGACATTAAAATTTTTACTTAATTCCTTCTTTCAGTAGTTTGTTTTAGAATGTTAACATACCATTTCTGACCACAGTTCTGTTAAATTTAGGACTCAGAATTCATCAAAAGCTGTCACTTACGAGATCAGTTACATTTTTACAAATTAAAAGTGATACACTCTTCAACTAGAAATCATTTTTAACAATTAGAGAACTTTATCCGAAACTGATGATGAAGTTTTATCTTCCTTCCTAACCTATTTAAAAAACAAAACAGAAAAACATGGCACCATTGTCACAATAGTAAACTTTTATTAAAATCCATTTTTAAAAGTTACATAATCAAAAAATCTATAAGAAGTATTAGATTTAACTGCCAATTTTTTTCTTCAAATGTATGTTATAATGGCAATGGACACTTCCAAGCACTGAATACTAGACAAAGCAAGCAATGTGCACTATTCTCTCTAGCCCAATTAAAAGCCTTGCACTTTTTCAGATTTCCAAATTTCGAACTTCCACACATGATGTTCACTTGGGAATGGAGAAGGTATATCACAAAGGGAGAGTTTAAGGTTACTGTAAAACTAGCAGAGCATTTATCTTTGGAATTCAGAACACACTATTTCTCAGTGGGGCAACCTAAACCTGAATTGGTACTGCACATACATTAATCTGCAGTGCTATATTTAAACACAGGGGATACACGTATAACAGCGTGCCTTCAGCATTTTAACGTAAGTTGCAAATTTTGCCCTGTAATTATTCATAATGTACCATAATGACACTGGCTGCTGCTGCTGCTGCTAAGTTGCTTCAGTCATGTCCGACTCTGTGCGACCCCATAGACGGCAGCCCACCAGGCTCCCCCGTCCCTGGGATTCTCCAGGCACTAGAAAGAGATCTAAAACTTCAAATTTTACATCTGCTACTTACATAAGACTAAGGGGGCTTCCCTGATGGCTCAGTGGTAAAGAATTTGCCTGCCGATGCAGGAAACATGGGTTCGACCCCTGATCCAGGAAGATCCCACATACATGGAATAACTAAGCCCCTGTGTCACAACCACTGAGCCTGTGCTCTAGAGCCTGGGAGCCACAATTACTGAGGCCACAGGCCACAGCTACTGAAGCCTGAGCACCCTAAAGCCCCACGCTCTGCAACGAGAAGCCACAGCAATGAGAAGCCTGTGCACAACTAGAGAGTAGCCGCCACTCGCATCAACTACATAAAAGCTTGTGCAGCAATAAAGATCCTGCACAGATCTCCCCCCACCAAAAAAAACCTCACAGGGTAACCTCCTCTTGGAAATAAGTAGTGAACAGAGAATCAATAAACTATCACTTACCCTATATCAAAAGCAACTGTGTTCACAGTCCTATGATCTCCCACATTAAGCTCTCTACTTTCGTTTGTAAATAAAAACAGTAGAGACAAACTGCACACACATCTTAACTCTGTTAGGGGGCAGAGAGTCCTTTGGGAGACATTACATGAACTTGGTCAAACTCCAAGAAATGATGAGGGACAGGGAAGCCTAGTGTACTGCAGTCCACGCGGCTATGAAGAGGCAGACACAATCTGGCTACTGAACAACAGCAATTTTCTGTAATCAGTTCATCAACACCTACTGCAATATGAGCATAACATGCTCACTTGGGAAATTTTCATTAACATCACATTTAAGAAAGTTATCATAAAATTCACATTAAAAAACCCTATAAATTGGTGGGAGACAGATGTCCTCTAAAATGTGTTATATAGTTTGAATACAAATACTTAGCTGTCTTCTTCAGCTCTGAACTGTCAATATTCCGAACAATGTAGAATTTCCAACTCCAATTTTTAAATCAGAATTATAATATCAATAGCATCTGGTGTAAACATCTCATTTTTAACAAAGTATTAAATGACTTAAGCCATATTCCAAAACTAGTCAATAGCAGAACTGGGTCTACAACCTAGATTGTGTGATTCTCTTTCCTGCCATCCCTTATTACCAATCTCACCAACTTGTATAAACTGCTTAGAAAGTGATCTGCTGGTTCAAATCAAAGAACTGCATGAAAGCTACACATCCCAAAGGCAATTTAAGGAAGGAGAATTCAAATGATTTCCAAGAATTCTTATTTCTAGGTAAAATTTTGCTCCAGTAACAACTTTTTCTAGGTTTTCTTTTCAGGCTATAAAAATAAAAAATACTTATAGCTCAAAAACTCATCTCAATATTCCAGAGATTGATGAAAACCAAACGTCAATACCATCACTGCCCAATAGAAATCTCTGTAATGATGGTAATTTTTATATCTTCACCATTCAAAATGGTAGCAACTAATCAGAGATGGGTAATAAGCACTTGAAGCAGTTACTGCAACTGAGGAGCTAAATTTTAAATTCTAATTAAATTTAAACAGCCATATCTCTAGAGGCTACCATATTGGGTAAGTCAACATAAATACCACATGAAATAGAATGAAATGAAAACTAAGCAGTGTCTTTATAGTATCATGCTGCTGCTGCTACGTCGCTTCAGTGGTGTCCAACCCTGTGCGACCCCATAGACGGCAGCCCACCAGGCTCCCCTGTCCCTGGGAATCTCCAGGCAAGAACACTGGGGTGGGTTGCCATTTCCTTCTCCAATGCATGAAAGTGAAAAGTCAAAGTGAAGTCACTCAGTCATGTCCAACTCTCAGCAACCCCATGGACTGCAGCCCACCAGGCTCCTCCATCCATGGGATTCTCCAGGCAAGAGTACTGGAGTGGGGTGCCGCTGCCTTCTCCATTATAGTATCATACTGCCATGTAAAGCAGCTAATAAAGCATGAGAAAAGGACACACCATTCTGCATTCATGACCTCTAGGTTACAAATGAAATAGTAGCTATTTATCAGCAATCAGAGGTTGATGAAATCACATAATCTAAATTATACATACAACTCGTCTATGAAACTGGCTAAACTCTGCCTTTGCGGGGACTGTGTGATTAAATACTGTTTGCATGTGAAAGTACTCTGTAAAATGTAAAGCATCATATACAATTATAATAATCTCTATAACTAGTTCAAGGAAAGGGAAATGTGGGTGTAAACCTATCACAAAGCTGTTAATGTACACCGAGCCTTAGCAATGACTGAACACCTGAGGCAGCAGTTACATGATTTTGCACACCACTGCTTCATGACAGGTAAAGTACATAAAGAAAATGGTATGCAGATAACACCAAAGGTGATTTGCATACCCACAGCTACATTCTTAAAAGACAACTTTTTAGCTTTTTCATAGCCAACCAACATGAATTGAAAGGTAATAAACAATATCAAAAATTTGGCATCCCTCCTCTTGAGGAGGCAAAAGACAAACTAGTGGCAAAGCCACCAATCAAATACCGACAATGGTCTCTTCACTCCAAAAGAAAAAAATGAAACAGCTCTTTGTTGTCTGGCCAGTTTACAACTATACAGAACAGCAGAAGTCCAGGGACATTTCTCAGTGCTCAGAGACAAAAGCGTGACCTATGTCCACTAACATATGTTTATTAAACTACCTTAGACAGCTATAGAATTCAAACTTTTTACCTGCTTTCCTAAAGATTATATGTCATGTGATTTTTGCAATAATTCTATTAAATAAATAGCATGACACTCTAACAAGCTGAAAATCATGATCAAAATTAAACACTTTATTACGTGGCATTTGTCATTTATAATGAGGTTGATTTATGCTGTTTATACACACTCCCTTAAGGAAAACAACAAACAGAAAGGTTCTATCAGTTCAAACAGACTAAAGAAAATATTTCCAGATTTTGATAACAATGACGCAAAGACATAGAAAATAAATTCTTGCTAAATCCAAGATTTATTTTGAGATGGCACACATAAATCCTTTTAACTCTGACTAAAGAATCAAGCATTAAAATCAATCCAAAGATAAATTAATGGAAATTCTCTGGCCACTGCTTAATAATGAGAGCTAGTTACCCAAAAGATGGTCTTTTGCATTAATTTACCAACCATAAATGGAAAACTTTTTTACTATTAGCAATACACTCAAATTCTAAATTTTGAAGTACTGGTTTTTTTATTTAAAGAACAACATCCTTACAGATTTTTAACATTACTTTTCTGTAAAAAATATATTTCCATATACATCTTTTTACCTCAAAAGGTAGCTTCCCTTTCCTATCTTATTACCAATTTCCTCTTTTCTTCTTACTTAGGATCAACTTTAAATCCTCTTCTTTCCTAACCTATGAACTGTCTACTTACAAATTAAAACTCATTAAAAAAAATTATGGATATAAGGAGTGGGTCCAACTTGTTTTAAATTACCACCATTTTAAATCTGTGAAACAGGGGATAAATATGTGAGATAAAGATTCCAAATGATGTAGAATTTCCTATGGAAAACAAAAACAGATATTCTAACTAAAAATCTTATTTATATTAGTGAAACCTATTTTACTCGCTACATTAAATAAGATCAGATTTTACCTTAAAGTAAATCATTTGCCAATTAATATAAATTTTGAGTTAAAAGTTAACCCAGTTACATCAAAAAGAAAAAATTTTACTATATGTAAATTTAAAAAAATTAAAACCCAGTTAAGAACAAACCTTTATTACATAGCTATGCTTTTTTAAATAAATGGCCGATATGTCATTTTAATAATGAATCTGTTACTGGCATAATGCTTAATGTTATTTAGAACATCTTTCCACAATAACAAAGTAACTTTATTACCATTTAATTATCCAAAGTTAGACTTCAAAATCAAGTATTAAAATGAACAGAAATGTAGGTAAATTCTTTTCTAAAAACATATATATAGTCTCAAAAGAATGACTTACGTGATTGTCATTTAAGGGTAAATCTAATACTAACATTTTGAGGCTACAATTCAAGTCCAGGTATTTTGGGCATTTCAAATGGAAAGTTACAGGTAGGTTAGAAATAAATTCTTAAAAGCAGTATTTATGACAAACAGAAGGCATGGTTTTTTAGTTTCTATTTTTCAGAATGCATATCAGAAAATGAGTATCTAACTTATATTCACAGAAAATATTTACTGAAATCTTATGTCTATGAAACCCCAAAAGGTCTCATATAAATAACCAGGAAACTTCATTTTCTACATCCAGACATACCTTTATGAATATGGACTGAACTGCTACTTATTACAAAAGAATATCAGTTGTATGATTATTAATCACCACTGCCATCAAAATTAGATATAAAAGAGGCACAGAAAGTTGAAAGACAGGGACTAAGATCAAGTCAGGGAGTACAGATGTATATAGCTCTTTATTTCAGAACAATCAAGCCTCAGGCTCCAGTATCCATTTCTAACTAGACAGAAAATAAATCCTGTGACTCTCTTTTGAGGAAGAGAACAGCAAAACAGAATTAAGTTTGACTTCTGAGGAAAAAATTCACTCAAATCAGTGATTTCAGACTGTTTCAGGAACAATATAGAAAACTGAATCTAGGCAGATGTATTAACAATGTAAATTAAAACTATTAGTGTGCTTATTAAAGACCAATCAGTACATTGCTACCATTAACAAGAAGGTTAAGATTCCAAATATCTAAAAATCTCCCATATCAAATGGGTCTTGTTCCCTCACTTCCCAAGCTTTCTACTATGGACTGCACTGTATCTGATTATAACATAGTTTACACTGTAAACATCAAACATTTGGCAAAACATATATAAAATAGCTAACACAGAATACTCTGCTTTACTACTGTGTACATACTTATATGAAAGTGAGGCTGGCATTTAAGATGTTACAAACCATCCAATAAGAAGGCTAGGGAAAAAGAGCTGACAAACCTGAAAGAATAGCTTCTTTCAAATATAGTAACATATGGGAGAACTTCCTGATATCATTCACCAACTCCTTGATGTAATCAGGATCCAAAATGGCGTTGGAATTTATGGACTTGAGCCCCATCTCAGAAGTTGTAACATCAGTTGAGAGCTGGCCTGTTGACAAAACACGTTTTTTCTTTGTCTTTTTCTGTTTGTAAGCAATCATCCTTTCACATAACAGTCAAAAAAATGGAATTCCTTATGTAGGGGAGACAAAAAGAGAGAAACACAAATATTTCATTAACCAAGGTACATTATAACACCAGGTTTTCATGAACAGCTCAAAGCCCACCTCAATATTCTATTTAAAAAACCAACAACAAACTGTATCACTAATATAGCAACTTCCATTTATTAAGTGCCAATAATCTTGACAAGTCTATGATATGCAGATTCTCAATTCCCAAGTTAGGAAAGTGATTTGAAGGTTAAATGATTTGTCTAAGCTCTCAGCTGATAAATGATGAATTGGTACTTAAAACCACATCTGCCTTGTGACCAGAATCTATGCTCTTAATAAATTTCCTCTTAATTCCTAGGGCACAGAATTTTTTAAGCTATAAAAGTTGTTCTGAAATGTCACTTAGTGGAAGAACATATTCTCCCACTATAACATCACCTTCAAAAATAAAGGTGAAATATGAGGTTTGAAAATAGAAAGGCCTGTTTTCAAAATCTCCCTTCCATCATTACTATGTTTGACCTGACAAACTGTTAATCATCTCTTCTGGGCTTCCCTAGTGGCTCAGATGGTAAAGCATCTGTCTGCAGTGCAGGAGACCCGGGTTCAATTCCTGGGTTGGGAAGATCTCCTGGAGAAGGAAATGGCAGCCTGCTCCACTACTCTTGCCTGGAAAATCCCATGGATGCGGAAGCCTGGTAGGCTACGGTCCATGGGGTCGCAAAGAGTCAGACACAACTGAGCAACTTCACTTTACTTACTTACTTCACTTTGGTGAAGTGTTAGTCGCTCAATCATGTCTGACTCTTTGTGACCCCATAGACTGAACAACAATACACACACATACTCTGGATTATCATTTTCATCAAGAATACTTCTCTGTTGAAATTAAGTTCTAAGCATGTCCACAAATCTGACACACTGTTGTTATTCAGTTGCTCAGTCGTGTCCGCCTCTTTGCTACCCCATGGACTGCAGCACACAAGGCTCCCCTGTCCTTTACCATCTCCCGGAGCTTATTCAAACTCATGTCGTTTGAGTCAACGACGACACACTTGGACTGAACAAATAAATATATGATCACTGGAGCAATATTTTTGGTAATTTCAGGGTGATATAATAAAAACAAAATCTGTGTTATGACAAAGACTGAGATTTGAATCCTAGCTGAATACTTAGTAACCTGTACAATTTGGTTATAGGCTGTGTGAAGATTAAAAGGGAACATAAAATTAAAAGACTTCATTTAAAACACCTAAACCTGGTACACAGTTGGAACTCAAGGAAAACCTTACTGTTTCTGCTTCATCCTTACATTTTATCTTCCTGGAATTAAAAGTCCTAAATTTGTTGATATCTCTTGAAATCAAAAAGGAAATGACTCGAGGAATTAAATTAGCTCAAGAATTATCATTGAAATATTTACCAAACGTTTTGTCTTGGATATTTGGATACTTTCAAAATGGTAGAATGACTAAGGACTTCTGTGAAATTTATAGTAGAAAGTTTTATGTAATATTCATTTCTGGGTTACATGTAAGATATAAAATTGTATCATTTACTCTTTACTATACATTGCCCAACTCCATAGATTACCGCCCCCTCCACCCCCCGCCCATCTACAGTTTTTTACTGTATCTAATTCTCTCTCTACTACCACACTAGGTAAATAACCATGATTTCTTAGCTGAGCTACTGCTACTAATTTCCTAAGGATTTTTCCACATTCATTCTTGTTCATTCCATAGGTAGTGTCTCATTACAAAGGTATTCACTTTCAAAACATGAATCTCATCATGTTATTTCTCTGTTCAAAACTCTTCCAAAGGACAATGAGAAGCTATCGTGCATTACAAGGTTCAACATGAGATCTGCCTCCTACCTATCTCTGCAATGTCATCTGAAGTCAAATTCCTACTCAACACTCTCAGCACTCTGGCCACCCACACACCACTTTCTCATTTTTCCAATAATATTTGTTTACCATGACTTCTAGTGGGAAATAATTTTACATCAGGAGCTAGTATACACATTAAGTATGTTATGTTTGTGTGTGGTGTATGCATGCAGAAATGCATAAACATGAAACAGATACTGGCCAAGGAGCCAGGTGATGTACTCAGATGTTTTCTTTCCTGTTCCATTTCGTCTTTTAAAATGCCAGTTGTAACCCATCAAATTGCTCTCAGACTTACTATGGATTCTGTCCCTACAACCTGAAAAACACCAATTGTTGGACTCAGCAGGGTCTTGTCTATATACAGTTCCATCTGCCTGGACTATTCCTTCCTCTTTGTTTACTCATTCTGATCTCAGTTCACAGAAACCTTCCTGGACCTCCCCTACCTCATAACCACCACCGCCACCAAACTAGAGCAGAATTTCCTGTTGGATGCTTTATAGCATCTTATCCTTTCCATCACTGCACTTATCCAAGTTCCCATAGATGATTCATGTTTCCCTATCCAGACTATAATCTCAAGGAAATCATGACCAATGTTTGCTAACCATGTGTTCTCTGCTTATAGCAGAATGAGGGATGAAAAACTCAAAACTGTCTGAATAACGATTTTGCAGGATGAATAACGAATAATAATGAATAAGCAATTTACAATGAATTTATAAACTTCATAATTTTACAAAATTTTAATTAATTTTTATAGAAATAAAATGGTTAACTCTGGATTGTTGCAGTGTCTTGAATGGAAAATAGAAATTGTTTTTAAAAATTTGTCTCTAAAATAGTATCTTTCAAAAAAGAAGGCATATAAAGTTGAGTAAAGGCAAGAGTATATAAGACTGAAATCAAAGGTATTTCTATTACTGTTCCTCTACTTCTGATTAAGGTGTCCTGATAAGGTGTCCTGACACTTCTTTAATAACATTTAAAAGTCCTTTATTCAATATTGTTATCCTCAAATCATTTCTGGAAATGCAGTTTCTACATTCACTCTAGTTTCAAACCTATCTAACATTAACTCTTAAATGTGTAAATAACTTCTAAAATGAACTTAGGACAGTTTAGGGGCCACTATTATACCTAAGTCTCCCTCCAACAAAAACAAAACAACACTCAAGTGTCTTGTTTGGGCAGCTCTTTTACAAACCATTAATTTAAAGACTATTAGCCTAATTTATCACTTTTGCAGCTTACTTAATAAAGCCACTCTGATTAATTTTGATGGCTTTTAGTTTAGTAAATTAGAAAACTGGTCATTGTCACTGGTAAAAAGATGGTTATAAATTTTAAAGCGTATGTCACCAGCTTCAAATAAAACAAATCACCCACCTCAGTAAAACTAATTTACTTCAACTGTCAAATTAGTAACTCAAAGTTATAGAGTGTCTCAAAAATGCTTGAACATTTTTAGTCAAGGCTATCTGTAAACAAACAAAAATGATGGGGATGTGAGGAGTCAGCATTATGGTGAGTAATGTACTACACTTTACTTTTACTATATACACTTTACTACTTTTCATATTTCAAACTAAAAGTTGAAAAAATGTTAACATAAAGTTAATCCAAACTTTCACAAAATTGAACTATGACAATGAGAAAGTTTGGAGGATATACACTTTCCAAGATCATCCACATTACTTTCTCAAGTCCCAAAATGAACTTCTAGTTGGTGGGAACATAAAATGTAGTTACCAGATACTGTAACTGTAAATTTAATTTCATGAGATAATAATACAGAAAGCACACTTAGCACAACACTTGGTTCATCATGAAGATGCCATAACCATTAGCCATTATCATTAGCAGTGCTTTACTGCAGGAGATTGTAGACATACGTAAGTAGTGAGCAACATGTGACTTCATTACAATATATCTGTAAATTGTGACCATGAAATATAGGACTGGAAACAATTCCAGAAATGTCACTGACTTTGTGGAAGCCTATTAAACGACTTCCAAGTGAAGTTTGAACTGTGCAAACAGATTGTTGAGCAAAATATTTGTGAAACTCTTCTAATTCTCTTGCATCTCTTCCAAGTCATCAATATAAAAAAACACATATTATCCACTTCACAAAGAACTGTGTAGCAAAGGGAAAACTACTGTGCAAAACTACTTTCTCTATATGTTCCAAATTCTAAGTAATATGTGCATCAGAAATGTGAACACTAACTTCTGGTACCCTGGAATGTGTCTTTTCCAAGACATCAGTAGACTGTGTTTATCAAATGTTCTTGCCTCACGTTCCTCCACCCCAAATGTCTCCTTACAAGTATTTTCATTTTAGGCACCGGGCTGCCTAATTGAAAAGTGAAACAACCTCAAATATCTGTATTTAATTCCCAATCTTACTATTTCTACCTCAGGAAAAATTGCTATATATTTTAGAAATCTGCTATTTCAACACAATTTCTGATTGGTAAGAATCTTAGAGTTTTGTTTTTTTTTAAATCAGGAAAATTCACCCTGAAGGTCTTTGATTATGTTTTTTAAATGCACTCCTCACTAAAACAGAAGAGGGGAATGTTGGAAACTTTTTCAGTAATATGCAAATAATTTCTAAAAGAAGGCATGCAATACTCATACACTTCATTCCTGTGCAGTCAGAACTCAGCACGTTTAAAGATGAAGCTGCCCAACCTCCCACGCCTCCAGAATGTCTAGCATTCCTGACCGGCAGGGCTCTCCCTTGACCAGCCAAAACTACCCAAAGCCAAAGACCACGTTCCCCATTCCAGCGTTTAAACAGAGTGGGAAAATGGATAAACCAAAAAGTGTGTCCGGCATTGATAGCGATGGACAAGAGATATCATCTCGGAGACGCCTGGAGAAAAGTGGAAGGTGCATTCAGTTCCCGCCTTTAGCAACTAACAATCCTGCTCTCCGAAAAGTTATAAGCCCAATTCCCTCTTGAGGAAGAGAGTCAAGAAAGATAAACATGGAGACACGAGGTTCGTGAATTACTACAGCTGCAGTATGAAACGTCTCAGGCTTGAAAATTCAGCCGTCAAAAAGGCAAAAAAAAAAAAAAAAAAAGAGTCCAGCCCTTAAAACGTCCACGGCAGAACTGGGAAAGACCACTGAGGCTTACGCGGCCTCGGAAAGAAAAACCCCTCACTCAGCCCAAAAGACAGAGACGAAAACAATGCAACCACGGAAATCCTAAAATACATCGGGAATGAGACCCAGCTGAAGAGAGGACTGCTGTCAAGGCAGGTGGGGTAGAACGGGGTCAGATCAACTCTGTAGCGACAGAGCACAGATTCTAGAGCAAAGCTGCCTGAGTTGAAGTCACACTCTGCCAATTACTAGTCTGTGTGTTCTGACAGGTTTTTCCCATCTGAAAACTTAAATAATCGTGGAACTCTCAGGAGGTTAAAATGTGTAGCGCACTTAGGAAACAGTATGCCGAGCGTGGGACGCACTAGGTGTTTGCTTTTATTATCTTCATCATCCGCTCAGGGCCACCGCTCGTGCCCTCCCGGCTCCCCCTCCGGTGCCGCGCCCCTCGTCCCGTCCGACCCCTCCCGGAGGACCAGGAGTCCTGGGGACACCGACCCGGCCCGCCGCCGCCGGTCATCAGCGCACCCGCAGTTGCCTCCACTTCCCGCCGCCGCCGCCTGGGCCGCCCTGACCGTAGACGTCAACTCGCCGGTGACCCCAGTGTCCTGCCTCAACCGCCGCAGCTGGAGCGAGCGCCGCCATCCGACACTCACCGGGGCGCTCCATCCCGCGTCCCGAGCGCGGACGCCCGCCCGACACTCACGGCCGTCACGGCCGCCGCCGCCGACCCCATCCCCCACGGCTCGCAGACGCCGGCCAAAGCCGCCGCCGCCGCCACCGCCACGGCCCGTGCAGCTACCGCCAAGACCGCCCCGGCCCCGGCCGCCCCGCCCCCGGCCCCGGCCGCTCCGCCCCCCGGGGCCCAGCCCATTGGTCCGCGCACCCGGGGGGCGGGGCCGGACGCGGGCAGCAGGTGGGGGCGGCCTCTGGTTCACGCGCTCGGGGCTCCGTCGGTCAGCTGCACCTTGGCGGGCTGGCGGTCCTGAGTGCTGCAGGACGTGTTAGCAGCCCCGTGTGGCTTGTGGCAGAACGGGCGGAGGAACCTTAGGAATAGGTCACCTGATGACTACATCTGACAAACGGAAATTTCTTGGATAAGCAATCTATATTTTTTTATGAGGTACTTCTTTTGACGACCTCGTTCCTCTCTCTCCAAATCTTAAGAAAACAAAAACACGAACCAAAGCAGGTAAAAGTGTAACACAAGCCTGACTCCTTTCAGAAAAATAAACTTCCTCAAAACCAACTAACTACTCTACTCTCTGTACAGGGTCCTATTTCCCACTTAGACCTATATATTACTTCAACTGCACTCTCAAACTCGCTCGGAATGAGAGAAAATGTCTGAGAAAGATGGAATAACTAAAGAAAGCAGCAGGGGCCGAAAGCACATAGGTTTCCACATCATTCTACTCAGGAAAACAAGCCTTATCAGTTACCTTCATGCTGGAACATTCAGAAAGAACTGAAGAACCGATGGAGAAACAGGGCCCATGGGGAGGGTAGTGTGGCTAAGCGTAGTGTTGGAGGCAGAGAAAAACAATGATCACACGGGGAGAATGCAGAAAAAGACAAGTGAGTGTGAGGAAGAACAGGAGGAGGAAACTGGGGCTGCACTCATAGGGAGAGAGGCAAAAGCAAGGAAGACAGAAACAAGTGAGGGCAGAAAGAAGATAATGAGGGAAAAAAGAGAAAAGAGCGACCACCTACTTCCAGAAACAGAAAAAGGAAGTGAGCATGATAGAGCCAACAAGGGAAGTAGCAAGAAAGGGAGAAAATACTCACTGGCAAAGAGAAGAGGAACATCTCTCATATCTTTGAACTCTTTTACTAAAAACAATGTTGGGGAAATAAAGCAAATTTGGCCCTTCAGGTGCTACTTTATAAAAGATAAATCTGAAAACATTCAGCTCCTTGGTTACTTTAGCTCCACACTGGAATTTTCAGATTCAACTTACACAAATTTACCCCTTCAAACTTCAAAAACAACAGTATCAAGGACATGCCATAGATACTAAGGAAACTCTAAATCCAAACTCTCCTTCTAACCACACTTAAAAAGAACAATGCGCCATGGACTCGCACCATGGAAACTGATGATGCCCTGAACTGAAACAAACTAATGAGAGGTCAGGAATCCCAGGCCAAAAACGGGCTGGAGCATTGCAACCCTAATTAAATCCTAAGAAAAGGTTTGGGGAAGAAATATAAGAAAGTTACTCCATCTCAAACACTCTTTTATATCTATTTTAAAATACCTATATATTAGCGTTGAGAAGGAAGTGGCAACCCACTCCAATATTCTTACCTGGGAAAGGCTAGAGTCTGGAGGGCTACAGTCTATGGGGTCACAAAAAGTCAGACACAACTTAGGGACTAAACAATAGTACATGGTTGCAAAATATGGATCATACTTAATATAATGCTTTTTGACTTAAAAAATAAAATACCTGTATATTAATAATGTTGTACTCTCTTACTCCATTAATCACCACTCCCTTAATAAAGAGGATTGTGTTCCTTATTAAAGTTAAACTGACAATGTTGTGCACAAGGTCCTCATTTGTGAGGTAGAAGCGGTGGTGTGCAAAGACAGAAAGGAGCACATGGGAGGGAGGGAGAGGAAAAACACCATGAAAGATGTGGGAGGGTGAGAAACAATTGTGGAAAGAAGAGAAAAGAAGACCAAGAAAGATTCAGGGACAAGTTAAGGCAGAGAAAATAAGATGGAGACAGAATGGGAAGACGGAAAGAGAAAGAGAAATAGGGGGACTACCCACTAACAAGAAAAGGAAGACAGACACTTCTCACACCCAAACAATTCTGGGCAAGTGATCCTAATTAAGTGCCTAGGTTGTTACTGGAAAAGATAAATATGAGAACCTCAGGCTCCTCAATTACTTGGACTCTACTATCATTTTGCAGATTTAATTTTTGAAAACTTACCCATTAAACTTTAAACATAACTGTGTCAAGATTAAAAGTACTAACAATGCTGGGGACATCTAACAATCAAATGTTCCTTCAAACCCTACTGGAACAGAATGATGTACCACAAACACTCATCATGGAAACCACTGAGGACTAAACTGAAGCACATCAACGGGGAAGAGAGGAAAGCATTCTAAAGCCATGGAAGGTAGAGGCAGGGTAACCTTCAGAGAGCTCAACAGAGCAAAGTCCGCCCCCTGGATCTGCTCTGGGTTAACCTCAAGACCCTTCCCACCAGATCTACCTTTAAACCATATCAAAACAGCCAACTACTGTGCACAGAACCAGCAGAGTGGCTCCTCGATGAATACTGGACGATTAACTTATAAGTACTGTTATCTGAGGGAAATTTTGAGAAGTCTTTCAATCCCAATCCTCCTCTTAAATCTTTTTTAAAAATATATTGTCTGTCATCTTTTTTACTCTTTTTCCTTAGTAAGGAACAGGGTATTTGGAAACATAAGCGAAAATTGTAGTTCACTTTTAAATTAAAGGGGTTATTTTATTAATTCTCCCTAATTTACATTTTGTTTAAAGAAATTTTATGTCACACAAGTGAGTTTCTAGTATGAAAAAGTACACTATTAAAACCTTTCTGCAACTCCAAAATTTTTGGTTTATAATTAAATCATAAACTGTTTAAAAGAAGAAAAAGTAAAACCATCTGTTTATCTATTGTAGAAGTCTAATATCTTAAAATTGTTTTTACCATTTTACATTATTATTGTCTCAAGTATTTTTTCCTTCTAAAACAGAAATTCTTATCCTCCGTGATGTTACTTTTCTGTCACTCTGTGAAACTTCAACTTCCATACTGTTAAAATCTTTCCTATGTGTTCTCTTCAGTGTTAACATTTATAATAAGTATTCCTATTTTTGCTGGGTAGGGATCTTCATATTCCTGAAATTGATTCTGTAGTTTAGTTAGCCTACTTTTCATAATAGAACATTGTTCCAAAAACATTTTACAGTGTCTGTGGACACCTTTGGTTCTCACAACTGGGAAGGAATCGTACTGACATCTAGTGAACAGAGGCCAAGGATGCCGCTACACATCCTGCCTGCACAAGAGAGCACCCCTCAACCCTCCTACCTCCACCTCTAACAAAGAAGGACCCAGTCCCAAATAGTCACAAAGTGTCAAGACTGAGAAACTCTGCTCTAGATCCAATCACCACTTTATAAGCAATATAGAAGACAAGAGAATACGTTAAATTATATCACAGGATTCACTCAGTAAAGTCTAGACTGTGCACCATTTTATAGAGCAAACAACAGTTTCTTAAACAAATAAACTGCCACTAAAATGATGAAAAGAAAGTTTCCAGATTTTAAAAAAGTCTTAAAATTTTGAATACATCAATGCAGGAATAACTGAGATCAGATTTGCCCTTCTACTATATTATTTTCCTCTTTGTGACCCCATGGACAGCAGCCTGCACCAGGCTCCGCCGCCCATGGGATTTTCCAGGCAAGAGTACTGGAGTGAGTTGCCATTTCCTTCTCCAGGGAATCTTCCTGACCCAGGGATCAAACCCAGGTCTCCCGCATTGTAGACAGACGCTTTACCATCTGAGCCACCAGGGAAGTCCTTCTATATTATTTTCATACATCAGACTATAAACAGCACAGGACCATGATCCTGCAGAGATGGAATCACTAACAAATGAGGTGATCCCTACAAGTCACCCCAACTCTCTGCCTGGAGGCACATTCTAGACCACAGAACAGAAGGAGGAAGCGAAACAGAGTGTGGTGCTCTCGTTGAGGAAAGAGCAATCATAGCTCTGGAATCAGTACAGCTGAGTGCCAGAGAGGAAGAAGGTAGGCAGAGAAAGAGCTCCAGAAATTTGCATAGGCAACTCCTTAATTTTCTTGCTGAATTCAAAGCTGTATATGTACAGGGTGAATCCCCACAAGGGTGGACAAAGAATTTCCAAGGAGCTGTAGCTGAACAATTTCCAGGGCTCTCACAAGGCTAGGAGACCTCTGAGTTTTCATCACCCAGAGCAGAGAGACCTGTGAATACTTAAGGAGAGATCCCTGAAGGACATGTGTTAGTAGTACGTGGAGACCAGCCCTAATAAAATAATATTCTAGACTCACCTCAAATGAAGCTTCAACACAAGCCTCATTTTGTAAATTTCTCTTTTTAAAAAAATACTGACATTTAAAACAAAAGTAATAGCAATTCGTGTGGCATTTACAACATATGTAGAATAGCAAAAGGTATCAATAACAAAAACTAAGAGAGGAGGGAAATGCAAGTAAGGTTCTTACACCATATGTGAAATAGCATGTTATTATTTGAAGGCATATTATAATAAATTTAAAATGTATAATAAATCTTCAGAGGTACAGTTAATAAGCCAACAGTAGCTATAACTGCAATTTCAAAAAATTAGTCAATCCAAAAGAAGGCAGAACAAGAGGAAAAGAAACAAAGAACAGATGAGAAAAATTCAAGACAAACAGCAAGATGATAGGCTTAAACCCAATCATATCAATAATTACATTAAATATAAATTCTCTAAACACCCCTATAAAAAGGCAGCGCTGGTCAAATTGGACAACTGGACAATCTCTAAAAAAGTAAGACTCAATTACATACTGACTTTCCAGGTGGCACTAGTGGTAAAGAACCTGCCTGAAAATGCAGGAGACATAACAGACATGGGTTCCATTCCTGGGTGGGGAAGATCCCCTGGAGAAGGGCATGGCAACCCACTCTTGCCTGAAGAATACCAGAGAGGAGTCTGGCAGGCTACAATCCATAGGACTGCAAAGAGCCAGACATGACTGAAGTAACAGCATACACACACAATTACAAACTGCCTGTAAGAAACAGACGTAAAATATAAAAGACACAAGTAAGTTGAAAGTAAAACATCAGAAAAAGATACACCAAGTAAATACTAATCATAAGAAAGCAGAAGTAGTTTTTAATCAGACAAGGATAAAGAGTAACATTTTATAATAGTAAGAGTCAATTCATCTTAAAGACATTATCTTAGAGTGTATGCACCTAAAAATAGAGTATATAGGATAAGACTTGACAGAAATTAAGGAAAAATAGATAAATCCCAATGATAGTTAAGATTTCAATAATCCTCTCTCATTAACGGATAGAGTAAGAGAAAATCTGTAAGGATATAGAAAATTTAAACAATACTATCAATCAACTTGACTTGCCTGACACACATTTATAGAGAATTTTACCCAATGACAGAATACACAGTCTTTTCAAATACACATAAAATATTCACTAAGATATATGTAGGACCATACACAGCAAGTCCCAATAAATTTAAGAGAACTGAAATCATACAGTGTATGTTCTCTGACCCAAACAAAATTAAATACAGAATAAATAACAGGAGGAAAATCACCAAATACTTGGAAACTATATATTTTTAAATAATCCATGGGTCACATTTTCACAAGGCAAATTTGAAAATAGTTTGAACTGAATAAAAATGAAAACACAATATTTCAAAATGGGTAAGTTAGACAGTAAAAGCAGCAGTTAGAGAAATATACTGTTTTAGAAACCTTATTAAAAAGAAAGGAGGGTCCATCTGCAGCAACATGGCTGGATCTAGAGATTGTCATACTGAGTAAAGTCAGACAGAGGAGAATTATCGTATGACATCCTTTATATGCAGAATCTAAAAAGAAATGATACAAATGAACTTATTTACAAAACAGAATCAGACACACAGAGAACAAACTTATGGTGCCAAGGGGGAAGGATTGGAGGAAGAGATGGGGAGCTTGGGATCCACATGTACACACTGCTATATTTAAAATGGATATCAACAAGGTCCTACTGTATAGCACATGGCACTCTGCTCAATCTTATGTGGCAGGCTAGGTGGGAGGAGAGTTTGGGGGAGAATGGATACATGTATTTGTATGGGTAAGTCTCTCTGCTGTCTGCCTGAAACTATCACAACATTGTTAACTGGCTATATGCCAATATAAAATAAAAAGGTTTCTAAAAATAAACAAAATACTTGAACAATGAAAAAGAAAGAAAGGAGGATCTAAAATCAATGATTTAAGCTTTTACTTCAAGCTATAGAGCAAAGAGCAAATTGAACAGAAAGTAAGTAAAACAAAGGAAATAATGGTAGAAATGAGAGTAGAAATCAGTGATTTTATTTTCTTGGGCTCCAAAATCACTGTGGACGGCGACTGCAGCCATGAAATTAAAAGATGCTTGCTCCTTGGTAGAGAAGCAATGACAAGCTTAGACAGCATATTAAAAAGCAGAGACATCACTTTGCCAACAAAGGTCCGAAGAGTCAAAGCTAGGGTCACAAAGAGTCGGACACAACAGAGCAACTGAACAACAAGGAAGAAATCAGTGATATGGAAGACAGGTAACAGAGAGAAATCAATGTAACTAAAAGTCGGTTCTTTGAAAAGATCGATTAAATAGATATGTATCTTGCTGAACTGATCAAAAAATAAACTGAGAAAACACAAATTACTAATATCATGAATGAAATAAGGAACATCAGTACAGACCCTACAGATATTAAAAGGGAAAAGACTATTATAAACAACTTTGCCAAGAAATTCAACTCTGATAAAATGGAAAACTTTATTGAAAGACACAAATAACCAGATCTAACACACAAAATAGAAAATCTGGGGTAACTGTATATGTACTTAAAAAAATGGATTCATACTTTAAAATACCTCACAAAGAAAAACTGCAGACCAAGATGGCCTCACTAATGAAATCTATTGAACTAGATAAAATAGTCCTACAGAAACTCTCAAAAAATAGAAGAGTTGGAAAACCTCTCAACTCATTTTATGAGGTCAGTATTACTATGATACTGAAAGCAGACAAATATATTACAAGAAAACTATGGATCAAATTTCCTAACACAGTATTAGCAAGTAAAAACCCAACAATATTTAAAAGAAATAACACATTAGAACCAAGAAAGGTTTGTCTCAAGAATCAAGCTTAGTTTAACAGTCAATAGACAAAAAAAAACATGTGATGATCTTAATAAATGCAGAAAAAGCATCTGACAAAATTCTGCAAACTTTCATGATTAAAGCAGTCAGCAAAGTAGGAATAGAAAGGAATTTTCTCAACCTTTTAAGAGGCATCTATAAAAAATCTGCAGCTAACATCTTGGTCAATAATTAAAGACTATCTATGTTTTCCACTTTAAAATTAGGATCAATATTGTTACTGGGCTTCCCCAGTGGCTCAGATGGTAAAGAATCTGAGTCTGCAATGCAGGAGACCTGGGTTCAATGTCTGGGTCAGGAAGATCCTCTGGAGATGGGAATGGCTACCCACTCCAGTGTTCTTGCCTGGAGAATTCCGTGGACAAAGGAGCCTAGCAGGCTACAGTCCATGGAGTTGCAAAGGGTTGGACATGACTGAGGGTCTAACACACACTATTGTTACTGAAGGTCTTAGACAGTACAAGAGGATAAGAGAAAAAAAAAACAACATATTCAGATTGAAAAGGAAGAAGTAAAACACTTCATTAAAAATTGACATGTTTGCATACCTCAAAAACTCTAAGAAACCTACAAATGAGTTACTGCAACTAATAAATGAATTTAGCAAGGCCACAGAATATAGGGTCAATATATTACAATTTTATTTCTAAATACTGGCAACAAACAATTGGACAGTGACATTTTAGAAACAAAGACCATTTATAATAGCATCAAAAAATCAGACATTTTTAGGAATAAATTTAACAAAATATGTCTAACATCCTAAATTTAAAACTATAAAACTTTAGTGGCAAGAAATTAAAGAAGTGAATCAATCAGTAAGTATGCCATGCTCACAGACTGGAAGAATGAAAACTGTTGAAGACTTTCGTTTCCCTCAAAGTGATGTGTCGTTTCAAGCAATCCCAAACAAAATCTCTCCTAGGTTTTTGCAGAAATTGATAGGCTGACTCTGAAATGTATATAATATGTAAAAAATCGAAGCAGCCAAAAAATTTTTGAAAAAAGAACAGATTTGGAAGATCCATAATGTCTGATTTTAAGATTTACTATAGAGTTACAGTTACCAGAACAATATGATATTATTACAGAGAGTGAAACAGATCAACAGAATAGTCTAGAAATAGACCTACATATTTTCAAAAGGTGCTAAAGTAATTCAATAGGGGGAAAGGTGTTCTTTTCAATAAATGGTACTGAAATAACTTGACAGCCATACGAGAAAAAAAAAATGATCCTTACTTCAGAGTGTACCCTAAAATTAACTCAACATGTATCATAAACCTAAATACATAATCTAAAACTATCAGTCTTTTAAATGCTGGAGCTGGAAGAGGCAACTGCATGTTTTTATTAAAAAAAATTATGGGGGAACACAGCCATGCCCAACTGTTTATGTACTGTCAATAGCTGCTTTTGCCCTACAACAGCAAAGCTGAGTGGTTGAGGTACTGTAGCCTGTAAGCCTAAAATATTTATGATCTGGTCCTTTAAGAATATGTTTGAGGATCTCTATTCTAAGAAAACTTGGATAGAAAACCTAGAGAACAATTTCATAGACACAAAAAGCAAGAACCATTAAACAAACAAACAAACAAACAACTGGTTAACTAAACTTCATTGAAATGTAAAGCTTCTGCTATTAGAGAGACAACTGCTAAGCCCACAAATTGGGAGAAAATACATGACAAAGGACTTGTATTCAAATTACATCAAGAACTCTTAGCTCAATAATAATACAAACAGCATAAGAAATTAATTAGTAAAAGATCTGAACAGATACTTCAAAAAAGAAGATACACAACTGGGCAATAAGCACATGAAATAGTGCTCATCATTAGTATCAGAGAAACACAAATTTAAGCCACAATGAGATACCACTAAATGTCTACTGGAATTCTCAATTTCAGCTAGAGTGAAATCTGGGAGAGGAAGGATGTACAGCAACTAAACTCCCACACATTGGTGTTATACAAGGTACATACCACTTTGGAAAACAGCCTGGCAGTTCCTTATACACATGAACATACATTTACCATAAAACCCAGCAACTCTACTCCCTTATATATCTCCCCAAAATGAAAAATACATTCATCCAAAAACTATACACAAATGTTTGCAGGAACTTTTTTCATGACAGTCAAAAACTGGAAAATCCGAGTGCCAACAGATAAATGCTAACAGCCTTACAAGGGAATACTACTCAACAATAAAATATCTATAACATAGCAAAAAACCATGGGTGGATCTCAAAAACATCATGCTAAGTGAAAGTCAGGCACAAAGAAAAGAGGAACTTAATTCTTAGTAACAAAAAAGCAGGAATGGCTGCCCGGTGATGGGCTTGTAGTGTGGAAGGTGGGGGGAGTTCTGCATGTGAGAACTTTTAGAAATAATGGAAATGTTCTATATCTTGATTATGGGGATTACATGAGTGTATACAATTGTCAAAAGTCACTCATAGTGTATAAAAATCTCTTATTATTTTAGTACTCAAGCAATATTAGATAAATTAAAAGTAAAATTGTAAGGTTGCTATTCCCTCCTCCGGGGGATCTTCCTCACCCAGGGATGGAACCCACGTCTCTTACATCTCTTGTATTGGCAGGCATTCTTCTCCACTAGCGCCACCTGGGAAGCCCACAAAATTGCAGGAAGTTCTACTGAAATAATCCCTGAATTCAACTTTCTCTCTCCCTTAATATTTTTCAAAATATTTTCCACCCTTCCTTAGAAAGAAAGTCTGTAGTATTTGAATATTTTATCAGGGATAAATACTGGAGCATTTTTTTAAGAAAAAGAAAAAAACTTATCCCAGGGAGGCAGTATCATCAAAGGGCTCCTGCTTATCAGAGTAAAAGATAATGACAAAGCAGAAAGTACAAGCCATCCACAAAAATCCTCATCATATCCAAACGTGTTGCTAACCCTCCTTTTAAACCTCCTTATTTCTTTACACAGGGATGTATCTTTCTGTGTTGTGGCTCATCATTACACTGGAGATGAGGTGGGAAATCAAAAACAAACAAAGTAGCCATCAATGCAAAATCATAGAAGCTGACCGATGACGCCCTTGTATGTGTGCATTAGGATAACCAGCAACTCTGCCAAGAAGGATCTTTTGGCCTTCTGTGCTTATTAAAATCATTCTCTTAATCGACTTCAATCTCACAAAAAACATCACTTCTTCCAAAAAGCCTTTTCATTTCCTCTACCGAAAATAAGTCATTCCTTTACTTTCCCATAGGACATTCAACATACTTTTCTCAGGTAACCCAAGATATTATGCCTTGGGCCCTATTTATTTGAAATTACCTGCTTCTACCCAATAGACTGAAAGTTTTCACAAGACCTTGTCTAACATAAAGTGGTGTCAAACTAAATTTTCTGAGCGAATGCTGAATCAATCACCAATGGTACAGGAATGAAAATCTTTCCAGGGAACCTTTTGGTCATGAGCTTTGTCCAAGCATTACTAACAACTGAGACCAACAGCAGTGGTTGAAGCAGCACACATTCCTAGATCAAGGGCTTTTACCACTGGGAAGAGAAGGTGCTGATAATTTAGTGGATATTCTATTTTAGGGAGGTGGGTAGAGCAGGAATGACCAGCCACCATAGATTCCATGAACAGTGCTTTCTTCATCTCAGCCAGAGTTTTACTTCCTGCCAATTTGGGAACCAAAAAATTTTCAATTCAGACCTATCTTACTTCTCTTCAAATCCACTCTAGGCTTTTTCTCAGAATCAGGAGACTAAGGCTATTTGAACCATAAAGCTAATGAAGCTTAAGTGTCTGGGTTCCTCACTTGCTTAGTTCCTACAATCAGGAAGCATTTCTACGTATGCATTCCTGGCAAACTGCCTGAAGAAATCTCTGAAGAAAGGGATTTAAATCTCCAAGACCCATAATTTGTTGCGATTCCTTTACTCATTCTAAATATTCACTTTCGTACTTAATTATGAATTCTTTTTCTTGAACAGGAAACTAACCCCCACTCCCAACACACACACACACTTCCTCAAACCGAACTAGGGGACGAAGCTAATTCCCAAAAAGAAGAGAAAAGGAAAAGGTAAATGTCAAACAAATAGTTCTTTGGTTATTTTGGCTCCGCTGCCGTGTTGCAGCTTTCACCTCCTAACAGTCCCTAAGAGATCCACCATTAGAGGTGGATAGAGGATGTCAACGACCAAAAACAAAACAAAAAAACAGTCCATGAGCGTAGTTGGTTAGCAAACCTCACCCTCCTCTCTAAAGAACAGTGATGATGAAAAAGCGAGATGGACCCTGGAAATGTCAGAGGGGGCTCAAAGACAAGGAGACTCTCCGGCTACTTCGTTCAGGGCAAAGGAAGGCCTTCCCTAGGGCCAAGGTTTGGACTGTGGGACCTGGGACAGCCCGGGAAACAAACTCACAGGGATACCCTCTCCTGCTCTCCTCTTGGGAGCTGCAATCCTCCGCCTGTCAATTTCTATTCTGCAAAGCACAGGGCTTAGCCGAGGACCAGGCTGGGATAGCGGGTGCGTGTGTGCGCGTGCGAAGAAACAGCTACAGGGGTGTGACAGAAGGGTCGGAGTGGTGGGAGAGGGAGGGTGTGAAGAGCGCCAGACACGCACCGGAGCGGGCACTTGGGTAGAAGCGGAACTGAGTGTTTTTCTACTTTTCATTACCGCTCCCCCCGCCAAATAAATAAATAAACAAACAGCCGGGCCTAGGTGAGGCGAAATGTGATAAGAAAAGGAAGACAGGCAACACGAAATGTCTTGTTATTTTACCTCAGCTTTCGCATTTGTCAGACAAAAATTTGAGAAAAAGGCACTAAACTTCCAAAGAGATCCCAAGTAAGGAACACGAAAGTGAAGACCTCGTTAAGGAAACCAAAAGTGGGGGGTGCCGGGGGGAGAGAGAGTGCGGGGCAGGGAGGGTGAAGAAGCCCCTTCCAGAATTCCGCTTAAAGGCGGATGAGCGAACGTGGTTAGAAAAGGGAGAGGAACTGCAGGACACTCGAGGGGAACCTGGAAAGGGAGCAAAGTCCACCCCGAGACTCTCCTCCCCAGATCCCGGGACGGCGTCGCCTAACTGGGGCACCGGGGTCCGCGGGTCCCTGCGACGCCCTCTGCAGCTCTCCCCGCTCTCCCTCCCCTGCCGCGCCCCTCATCCGCTAGGACCCCTCCCGGAGGACCAGGAGTCCTGTGGGCCCCGGCCCGGCCCGCCGCCGACCCTCAGCGCAGCCCGCGGTCGCTTCCCCTTCTGGCCGCCGCCTGGGCCGCCCGGACCCTGGACGGCAACTCGCCGGTGACCCCAGACCCCTGCCTCAGCCGCCACGGTTGGTGCGAGCGCCGCCACCCGACACTCACCGCGGCGCTCCATCCCGCGTCCCGAACGCGGACGCCCGCCCAACACTCACGGCCGCCGCCGCCGCCGCCGAGGGCTGGAGCTCGCCGCCCCCATCCCCCACCGCCCGCGGACGCCCGGCCAAGCCGCCGCCGTCGCCGCCGCCGCCCCTGCAGCTACCGCCGCGACCGCGCCGTCCCCGGCCGCCCCGCCCCCGGCCCCGCGCCTCCCGCCCCCCGGGGCCCAGCCCATTGGCCTGCGCGCCCAGGGGGCGGGGCCGGACGCGGGCGGCAGGTGGGGGCGGCCTCTGGCTCTAGCGCGCGGGGCTCCGACGGTCAGTTGCGCTTTGGCCTGCTGGCGGTCGTAATAGCTGCAGGGTGTGTTAGCAGCTCCGTGCGGCTTGTGGCAGGACGGACGGAGGAACCTTAGGAATCAGTCACCTTTTACACCCTCCAGTAGGAAGCAGGTCCTTGTTGTTTAAGTGCACATTTCTCAGGTGGACACTGTAAGTTAAGTTATTTACGGTCAGAAATTTGGTGTTCAATTTGTTTGATCCTGCTCCTTCCCACATCCTCCTTATCGATACGTTTAGGAACAAAAATACATTTTATGTTTAAAATTGCCACACTCTTTTCTTTGTTTGACTGTCATTTTCAGAAAATTAATTTACGCAAAACATCAACCATTATGTAGAATACCACCTGATTCGTGGGAGTTGCTCAATGGATGCTAGTTGAATGCATGATTCCCTAAGCATTCTACTTGGCTCTTACCATTAAATGGTCCTTTACTAATGGGACTCATCAACACTTGTAGGGAAAATGAACAACCAGAATTAAACCACTTATCTAGATTTGGATCACACACCATAATGAAAAAATACAGGGTTTCTATTGAATAGTTCACGTACTTAGTAACACTTAACTACCAAGAATACCCTTCCTGTCATCTATGCCAAGACATAGCAGACATTCTGTGAATATTAACTGAATCAGTAAAATTATGGGAACGGAAATTGGAAAAGTTCCTCAAATCTTCTCCTCCCATTAAATCTTTTTCAAAATATATTAAGCATCTGCCATAATCTCCACTGTTCTTCATTAGTTGGGAGTAATATATTCTAAAACATTCTCAGAAAAATGGTAATTCATTTCACAATAAAATAAATACAACTATTAACTGAGAAAGAATGAACATCAAAAATCTGTTATCTGCTGTAAATCAACTGTACTTTCATAAATTTTTTTAAAAAGAAAAAATCTGTTATCTGGGACAAGTAGTTCAAGTGTTTGGTAAAGAAAATAAGAAACAAATACCTCCACCAAACTTGATAACAGTATCCCAGCACTTGCTATTGTAAAGCCAACCGGTTTTTACCTCTAAATGTTTCTTGGTTAAAGCAGCTCAGGGTCACGGCTTTGGATCATAAGGAGTCAGAGACAAACGAACACAAGTCAGAGGCCTAACAGGATGCTGGATCAATAATGTAACATACATGACAGATGATGTAGTACTGCTATTTATAATTATAGTATTTATCAATAACACGTGACTACTCTGCCAACTGAAGTGTTCTTCATTCTTTCTATGATACACAGGATACAACCTTTACTCTGAAGCCTTCCTGTTCTCACTGAAAATCAGTCATCCTATTTAACATAGTATGGTACATGGAACCCTATATTTAGGGCACTTGTGATTCTCATGCCCTCTTTCATTGGATACTAGTATCAATGTTTACTTATACTAATTAGATTATAGAGGTCTATAGTGTTATGTTACCTAAGTCTGTGTCCAGTACACAATGGGTCCGTACTAAGTATTTTCTGGAGGACTGTTGAGGGACTGACCAATGGGCTCAGGAATAAAAATTCTAGGATCCGTTGTTTGTTTGTTTACTGTAAATTCTGTTCAACCTGATGTGACTAGTGAAATTAAGTGTAATGGCCACAAAAACCACATGTCTAAAGCAAAGACAGTCCCAGTTACCCTGTGGCCAGGGGTGAAGGGGCTGACAATGAAAGCAGCTGTTCCAGGTACGTGATAGAGATGGGAGCCCAACCCAAAGGCGAGTCCAGTGCACAGGTGCTTTTCCTGCCAGTCATGCTTCAGTGATAGCCTTTTTAGGGGAGCACAACATCACTCACAGACAATACTTACTGAGTACTTCCATTGTGCCAGGCATTGTTCTAAGCACAGGGATTATTATGTTAGTGAACTTTCAACCCACTTTCAGACTCTCCTCAATCATGGCTAAACGCCCAGGAGAGGGAAGGAGACAGTGGAAGCAGGCAGGGTGGCCCAAAGGCAGGCAGATTCCCAGTCACTGCGGCTGTCTTTGCCCCTCACTGCTGGGAGCCCTCAGAAAGAACCATGGAGAGCCCGCCGGGCCACAGTGAGTACAAAGGCCCCAGATTCCCAAGTGGACAAAACTCACCAAGCAGGTTATTAATCTTGATTCTGTGATGGTTGCGATTGAGAAACAAGGAATCAATTCAGACCCACATGCTGGAGATGAATGTGAAAGACATTGCAAAGATCCAAGAATTCTGTGTTGTTGTGAGGAGAGGGAAGTGAGTAAGACTGACTGAAAAAAAAATAAAAATAAAAAAAACTTAAGTACATGAACATGATACCATACTCGTTTTATGTCTAGATTAAGGTATTAAATTTCAACTCCAATTTGTTTATGTCATTTTAAGCTCTTTGTAAGACATTTGATGACATAAACCTCTGTGCTTGAGTCACCATGTACCATGACCCTACCTAATATCCTAATACATGTAAGGAAACTCTTCAGATAATTAATGGTTGGTGCAAAATTATACTATTGGCCTAAAAAGTTGAATTATTGACATGGTTGTAGATAAGAGATAATGATGATAATAGTAATAAGTAGCTCTCCATGGTTCAGTGGTAGAGAATCTGCCTGCCAGTGTAAGAGACACAGGAGATGTGGGTTTGACCTCTGGGTGGAGAAGATCCCCTGGAGCAGGAACTGGCAACCCATTATAGCACTCTTGCCTGGAGAATCCCATGGACACAGGAGTCTGGTGGGCTACAGCCTATGGGATCACAAAGAGTCAGACACAGCTTAGAAACTGAGCATGCAGGATTTACTCTGTGCTAGACAGTGTCTTAATTATTTTTTATATTTAGTAACTCATTTAGTCCTCACAACAATCCTATGAGGTACTATCATCCCTATTTTTCAAATTAAAAATTGAGGCACAGAACAAAAGAGATTACATAAAGGATTCTTATTGGATTTTATGAAAACTGATCTTAGGATGATGATAACTTTGACCATACTTTTCTTAGAAAAAGATGGTGGGGAATCACTCCTCCTATTCTTCCTCTGATGTTTTTGTTATTCCCCTGATACCCCTTGCCTCTGCGGTTCCCTTTGCCTGGAATGGCTCCCCTGCCCCATATACCTGACTTTGCGTTCTTTCAGTCTCCCCTCAAATGTTCCATGTCATTGACATGTTCCCTGACCATTCCATAGAAAAGAGCATTCCCCTCTTTGACACTCCCTATCTTCCTTACCCTGCTTTATTTACTTATTTATTGATTACTACAATAGTTAACTTTATTTGTTCAGGGACTCATCTTGTAAGCATTAAACCAAGCATGGGCTGTAATTCTGGGAGCCAAGATTCACATGCTTCGGAAGATACAAGCAAACTGCACTCCATGTACATGGATGAAAACTAAAGGTTCATGGTTAATCACACTGTAGTTTTTAAGTTTCTACAGCCTAGCAGCCGGAAGTCACAAGTCCTTCAGGTCCTTCTGGATATTGCACAGGGTGTCTGTAATTTTCTTGAATTGGGCAACCTCATCATTTACCCTGCTTTAAATGCTAGAAAATGCCATAGCACATATCCCTCTACTGACTTGGTAAATTTTATTAGCTTATTTGTATATTTTTTATTTCCTCTCACTAGTGTGGAAATGTCAGCACCATGATGAAAGGGACACTGTTTTGTTCACCATTGTATCCCCTGCCCTTGGAAAAGTACTTGGAATTAATCAATCAATAAGTAGTTTAAAGAACAGTACAGCCCATGGGGTCACAAAAAGTCAGACACGACTGAGTGACTGAACTGAGCTGAACAGGCCAAACACTAGATTTATCTTTCAAAAAGATAAGTTTAACATTTTGAAAGTTTTAATCAGATAAGAAGACCTTATTACTTTGTTTGACAAATATTCTACATTTGCTGCTTATATCCAACATACTAATACATGCCAACTTTAATTACTTAACCTCGTCTTTGTCTGAAAGAACCATAAGTAACTCTAGAATCTTAAATTATTTCCTTCCTTCTTTAAAGTGGAAAGGTGAACATTTTCTGCTGTTGTTTTTCTTTCATCTATTCCCTCAAATGCTCACTAGATGAGAAAACAAATACAGCTACTCCTCATCGACATATTCTACTCAATGGATGATGCTGTGCTTTGGAGTAATCATGTCATCCAATTCTCAACAACCTTTATGAGATGGGAAGATGATATCTGTTTTCCCTGAAAGAATATTGTAATTTTCAGAGCCAGAGGATGTTAGAGCTCTACTCCATTGTCCTTAATTTTGTTTTTTTTAAAAAAAGCTCAGCTCAGTTTTCCCAGAGATCACAGTGTTAGTCATTGGCCTAATTAGACTGGAACTAAGACCAGGACTCTTTCTACACTAATTGACAAATTAAGGTTTTAAAATGTCCATAAGTCTATGAAATTAGATCAGAGCCCCTACCTGAATCATTCTTAGTTTATGTGTAAATATTTAAGCTATACTCACATGTTTAAATATTAAATTTGTTCTGCAAATTTACTCCTATTAATTTAGAGGTCTGACTTATTAAGTTACTAAAAAATTATGTCCCTTGAAAAAGTGGGTGGCTTAGCACGGAGCCAATGAGGAGCTCAGTTTGCTTTTGAAGTAGAAAGTTGTCCTGAGGCATTCTGAAACACATGCACAGATTACTGCCTTTCTCCTGGAGAGAAGGCTGGCTGGCTGGCTTCAGGAAGGAGTAGAGCCCAGTGGAAACATTGCTAATCTCTTTCTTTATCTACACACTGAATAAATATTGCGGAACCCTGAGAAACAATGCAACCACTAGGGACTTTAATGAGTGTTTATCTTTCTAACTGCGTATTTATAGAGGGGTGACTGCCTGTGGCATGCTTGCCAGAGGATTGAGAAGGGACTGCTTGGAAAAGCTGAAAACAGGTTAGTTACACTATCACATTCTATAGCACAGAAGAATTATTCTTATCCAATCATGTAGATATCTGGGTTTAAATTATTTTATTTTGAAACTATCTCAATAGCTGACAATGTAGGACTTAAATTAGAAGAAATAAAATATGAGAAAAATAGTACTATATGACTTACTAACCCTATAATACTTATATCTCGAAATGTCTCTAAACTTTAGTGTCAAAAACCTTGAAAAATAGTGCTTGAGTATCACTGATGGATTGGCATCCTTTGCCACTGATAAATATGTCAAATAATAAGGTTTGACATACTTATTATGCTCAATGACATATTCAGTTTAGGATGTTCATCAGTGTAATTAAATTTTCCTAGGAGCTACATGGTATTAGACTACATGAGCTCATAAGCATAACCAAAAAGCTGATGAAATATCTGTTATGTAACATAACTGAAACCATTAGCTTAGCATACGCAGGGTGGAGAACAGATGGAATGACAAACAAGCATCAAGACAGCCAGTTGCCTTGCTTAAGAGTTAGCCTGAGCTGGGCTGCAAGGTGAAACATGGTTTGTATCTCTCTTATAAATAGATGAAGACAATTCTCTTGGTTAGAATGAACAATATCAAGCTGATGGCTAATATCTTCCATCTGGATAATAACTAAGGATCAGTGTGTGTGTGTGCAGGGGAGTTCCATTCTGGAAAAAAAGTTATTGAAAAGATAAAACAAGTTTACCAAGAGACCGGAATCTAAGGAAGTGAATAGACCAGTAGACAAGAGGTATTGATATAAAACTTGGAGTTACTTGGGGAATTAGAAGCATAGAATGTGGATTCTAAGGAACAGTGGATTCTAGAAGGACTCTTTGAACGTGTTTCACAGAGAACTGGTATTTCAACTTACACAAGCTTTCTTGAGCACCAACAAATCTGTGAAATGGAACTGCCAATGGCAATGGCAGTGTTTGAAGCACAATGAAAACTGAAGGGGCTTTTCATTGTTTTGTAGGTAATAGGTGGCTCTGGTAGTGGGTGAGGCAGGACTATGCCAAGGAGGCAAAAATAAAGGAGATAGAGATATTACTGGGGAAATTTCTTGAGAACAAAGTAGATCACTGATTTATCAGACAAAGTGTTGTAGGCTGAATTTTATCCCCTCAAAATTCATATGTTGGAGTCTTAACCCCTAATACTTCAGAAAGTGACTGTATTGGGAGATAGGGTCTTCAAAGATGTATTTACGTAACAACGAAGCCATTAGTCTAGGCCCTAATCCAATATGACTGCATCCTTATAAGAGATTAGAACACAGACCATGTGAAGACGAAGGGAGACCAGGTCTAGACCATGCAAGAACACGGAGAAGACAGTCATTTACAAGTTGAGAGGCATCTTGAAAGAAACCAATCATACCAACACCTTGATCTCATACTTTAAGTTTCCATAACTGTGAGAAAATACATTTCTGTTAAGCCACTCTGTCTGGGGCACTTGGTTACTGCAGCCATAACAAACATGTAAGACAACACAAAGATCTAGAAATTAAGTAATTAACTAATTTTTCCATTAATGAATTCCAGTTGGACTCAAGACCATTTCTTTCTTTTACTCCATAGAAATATCAAGTCCAAGTCTGGCTGAAAGTTGCCATTATCCAACTCTTTTAGTGGGCCATATCTTCTTTGTAATACGTAAGAGATGCAATGAGTCAATATCACTCCTACTCTGGGGTGTAGACCAGGATGTAGCATCTTATCCACTGTAATATCATCATTAACATCAGAAGGCAGGATGTTTACAAGCCCGGTGTTTTGTGAGTATTTTCAGTGGGAGGAGGCTGATTGGTTTCTGCTCAGAGTGGAAGGGTTGCCCTGGTCTCTTCATTTGTACACAGTAGGGAAAGATTTGAGAGTGACAATTTTAAGGATACTATTTCTGCCACTGTAGGTAGTGTTGGTGGCTAGTTAGTTAATACTAGTAATTTCATCACAGTGCTTGGTTCATAATAAGAGCTTGATCAGTGTTCATTTACTTTTTCTATTGTTTTTGATTCTATAGTATTTCACAGTGTACAAAGCTACATTATCTCAATTTATCTTCAAAACAAGTTGGTGAAATATGAGTTACTGTTGTCATTCTTATTCAGATTTCTTATTTAAAAAAAAGCTGTATCTTAATAAAGTTAAGCTGTTTACCCAAAATTGCACAAACTAAGAGCAGAGACTGAACTCAAAGCAAGGTCATCTGTCTCCTCAAGCAGGACCCTTTCCAATATCCCTACCAGCTCTAAATAGACGTATTCCACACTGCAAGCTTCAAATAATCCACTTTGATTTAAGAAGATGACATATTCAGTATTCATCAAGTATTCTAGGTAATAAAGAGCTTTGATATTTCTTACAGAAATTGTACCTCTCCTACAAACCTACGTGACTAAACCACATGCCACATGTAAGCGGGCATAAGAGGAGACGGTCACTAAAACTTCTATAAGTTACTTCTCACACCATTGGCCTTGATTCAGAATTTCTAAAGAATGAGAACTTTTTAAAAGAACATTTATTTATTTATTTTTTGGCTGTGTTCAGGTCTCACTTGTGGCACATGGGATATCCATTGTGGTGGTGGGTTTAGTTGCCCTATGGCATGTGGGATCTTAATCCCAACCAGGGATTGAACCCATGTCCCCTGCATTAAAAGGTGGATTCTTAACCACTGGACCACCAGGAGGGTCCAAGAATAAGTACTTAAAAAAAAAGAATACTGTAGAAGATACTTTTTCTTAATTACAGAGTTCCAACTACTAATACCCAGGGATGATTAGGGTACAATACACAACTGAGTGACTCAGCACAGCACACAGCATGAATCTTTAGATATTCTATGGTCTATTTATTTTATAATACATATAGTATATTTTATTTGGGGCATGTATATGTGTGTGAGGGCTTCCCAGGCAGTGCTAGTGGTAAAGAACCTTCCTGCCAATGTAGGAGACATGAGACATGGGTTCCATCCCTAGGTCTGGAAGATCCCCTGGAGAAGGAAATGGTAGCCCACTCCAGTACTCTTGCTTGGAGAATCCCAGGGACAGAGGAGCCTGGCGGGCTACAGTCTATAGTGTCACAAAGAGTTGGACACGACTGAAGTGACTTAGCACGCACACATGCATATGTGTGTGAGGTGGGGGGCAACAACATTGTTTCTATAAGATGTGCCTTTTGATTCTTTACGCTAGATGTACAAGCAAACTTTTGGAATGCAATCCATTGCTTAGATGGGCTGCTGCTGCTGCTGCTGCTGCTAAGTCACTTCAGTCGTGTCCGACTCTGTGCGACCCCACAGACGGCAGCCCACCAGGCTCCACCATCCCTGGGATTCTCCAGGCAAGAACACTGGAGTGCCTTAGATGGGAGCTCCTTGAAAATTAAGAATTTCCTTATATGATTCAGAAGACATTTCAAGAATCTCACAATGTCTACAAATGATTATTATGACACACATGCCATACCCCAGTGATAAACGCTCTATAGATGCAGAGAAGGACTGACTAATGAGACTTCTGATGATGATAAGACATAAATGAGATTATATAGATGTTGCTATGCTATTGGAAATTCTTTCAGAATCCATGATAGCACCTGAATGAAGTCCAGTATATACAACGACTGGTGACTCACTCCACACTCTTTCGTTCAAAGAGAAGGAAGATGATAGAAGCCCAGGTCAGAGATATTGGACCAATTATTAGGTGTGATATACAAAGGTTAGTTAAAATAAAACTTTAAAACTCAAAACCCGGAAAGTAGGGGCAAGTGAGAGAGACAGATTCCCTACAGAGGCATTCACTCTTAGTTCCAGATCACTGAGGTCCTGCATGAGTAGGGTAACCAACCATATATTCTGATTTGCCTTGATGGTTTAGTGGCTAACTCATGTCTGACTCTTGCAACCCCATGGGCCGTAGCCCACCAAGCTCCTTTGTCCATGGGGTTTCCCAGGCAAGAATACTCGAATGGGTTGCCATTTTCTTCTCCAGGAGATCTTCCCGACCCAGGGATCAAACCCGGGTCTCCTGCAGGCAGTCTCCTGCATTGCAGGCAGATTCTTTACCAACTGAGCCACCAGGGACACCTCAGGCAGATTCAATTAATATCTGTTATTCAGCTGTAATTATTAAAAGAGCCTCTTCTCACTCTTAGAAATATGCCAACTTGTGCAATACAGTGTACGGGCAGTCTGGTCATAGGAAAATTTAGGTAAAGTTTTGCCTGGTCTTCTGATTTTTCAAGCCAGAAATTTACGTTTTAAAGAACATCTTTGGATTTTTTTTTTTAAGTGGCCAACAAATTCCAAAAGTTTAAACATTTTGTTCAGACCAAAGAAAACTTAGGAGCAGGATCTGGCCTGGGAGCTGCCAGTTTGCAGCCTCTAGATTAAAACCTCGGACTGATACTACAGTGTTCTTTGGTTTGCCTATTTGGAGAACATGTCTCTCTTGTAGCTGGTGACAAAGGGTCTTAGGTTTCTTCCCACAAGAGAGGGCCTTCTTGCCCTAGGAAGGGCCATAGAAATCAGTGTGGGATCAGGAATTATAATATGAACACCTTAAATCTGTTGTTGTAGGCCTTGCAATGATTGTAACTAGCATTTCCCCTGTTGGAAGGAATGATGCTAAAGCTGAAACTCCAGTACTTTGGCCACCTCATGCAAAGAGTTGACTCATTGGAAAAGACTCTGATGCTGGGAGGGATTGGGGGCAAGAGGAGAAGGGGACAACACAGGATGAGATGGCTGGATGGCATCACCGACTCGATGGACGTGAGTTTGAGTGAACTCCAGGAGATGGTGATGGACAGGGAGGCCTGACGTGCTGCAGTTCATGGGGTTGCAGAGTCAGATACAACTGAGCGACTAAATTGAACTGAACAGGCATTACATGCATGCTTAGTTGCTCAGTTGTGTTTGACGCTTTGTGACCCCATGGACTTCAGCCCACCGGGTTCCTTTGTCCATGGGGATTCTCCAGGCCAGAATACTGGAGTAGGTTGCCATGCCTTCCTCCAAGGGATCTTCCCAACCCAGGGATAGAACCCAGGTTCCCCATATTGAAGGTGGCTTCTTTACCATTTGAGCCACCAGGGAAGCCCAAGAATACTGGAGTGGGTAGCCTATCCTTTCTCCAGGGGATCTTCCTGACCCAGCAATCAAACTGGGGTCTCCTGCATTACAGGCAGATTCTTTGCCAACTGAACTACCAAGGAAGCCCCTCATGCATTACTTATTTACTCCTTACTTTAAGTCTGTAGAGAAGACACTGCTATCTCCATTGTTCTAATGAAGAAACTGAGACTTAAGTGACTAATTAGTCTGAACGAGGTCACCCAACTAGTAAGTGGTGAAACCAGGGTCTGAACTTCTAACAAACTTAACACCAAAGCTCCAAAGGCCATGTCTTTTTTCTGTGTCTGCTGCTTTCCCAAGGTGGAAAGATCAACTTTCTCTTTCCCTTGGGACATTTTTCATTTGAATAAACCCTTTTTGACCTCTTGTCTTTATGGAAAATTATACTCTTGACTGGGTCTGTAAGAAGACAATTTCTTGCTTTTATTTAGGGCTTTAGATCAGAGGTCCAGTGGTTCAGCCAAAATCTCTGGGAATGGGGGGCCACAAGGGAGTTTAGAGCCGAAGTCCCACTTAGTCATAAGCACTGTTCATTTACCAGGTGTACCTTCTACTCAGACCCTTTGAGAATCTATAGTGGTGCTAGGCAGCTGGTCAAAGATTTAAGGTTGCATAACCCCAGTCATCTCTGTATTTGGTATCCATTTTAGAGATACAAGTAACAAACAGACCTCATCTAATGGGGACTAAGAAAAGCATAGGATTTTCTTTCCATTATTAATTTGGCCAGAGGTTGGGAAATGTTTAATATGTTATACTGGGTTGAATAACCACCTCCCCCAAATTCGTTTCTGCTTGGAACTTCAGAATGTGACCTTATTTGGAAATAAGGTATTTGCAGATCTAATTAGTTAAAATGAGGTCATACTGGATTAGGGAGAACCCTGATCTGATGACTAGAATCCACATAAGAAGAGAAAGAGACATATAGACCAATACATAGTGAAGGTGGCCATATAAAGATAAGTAGAAGTTAGAGCAGTGCAGCTGTCAGCCATGGAACACCAAGGACTTCAGGCAATCATCCGACCTGGAAAAGGCTAAGAAGAATTATTCTCTAGAGCTTTCAGAGGGAGCATGTTCCCACCAGTGTCTTGATTTTGGGCTTCTGGCCTCCACAGCTGTGAGAGAATACATTTCTATTGTTTTAAACCATCCAAGTTTGTGGTCATTTGTTACAACAGCCACAGGAAACTAATACACAGAAAGAAAACCATTTGAATACTGTAATTCCCTCTCAGGATGCAACAGAGGAATCTGTGTTGAATATTTAAATTCAGAGTTCATAAGTCAAAAGTTCAAGAAATATTTTATGACTCACCATTAGTTAGAGAACAAACTATTCAGGGAGTAAAAGTTCTCTCCCTATATAATGCAAAAGCATCTGTGGAATTTCTACAGAGGACCAGAGGCATCCAGTTTGTTGATTCAATATGGCTCAATTCTGAGCTAATCCTGACCAAGACTAGCTGTAACGGGGAATCCCTCTACCAGTCTAATACCATTAATCATACTGTGCTAGCCTGAAATCTGATATGGCTGAGGTGAGTCACAGGCATTGGCGTGTGCATTCTGTAGCAGTCTCTTCCCATTCTTTGCCACGTGTACCCTATTTATCTGATTGGTGTCTGACTCAGTTTCTCTCCTGGGATTCCGACATCACCAGCTTTCATTTCTCCAAGGGTAAATCCCTGCCTTACTCTAACCTCTGGCTGGGATCTGCCTCAAATTGGATGGACTCTCTGCATTGGGAAGAAATCTCTTATCTGAGTACTGAAATGTCCATTGCTCCCTTCAGAGGAAAGCTAGTCACAGCTCCCACATCCTGATCTCAGCTGATTCAACCAAATTTGGATGTCTCATCCCAGACCAGCCCATCCATAGGCCTACTGGTGTTCTATTAAGCAATGTGGCAAGTGAACTCTACCCAGTGAGGGAAAGGGTAAGCAACGGCAGCAAGAAGACCTATGTTGGATAGTTTCAATAGGAGGTCATTGTAGAGCCCCTGCTGTTGGTAGTACGGACAGAAGTTGAAAAGACACAGAGAAAGCAGAAACCATGAGGTAGCAGATGCCATTAGTGAGCAGAAACCAGGAGATAAAGAAAAGAAAACAGGAAGCTGGATGTGGCAGGAGTAGTAAAAACAGAGACCTGGAGTAGCTGCGTCACTATAAAGCTTGCAGACCATTAGAGTCAGGCTGAGAAGTTTGCAGGCAGCCAGGATGACCCAAGCTGCATTATATTCTAAAGTGGCTTTGAGTTCTTAAATGACAGTCTGGCCCCTGAAGCACAGCTGTGCAGCTGTTAAGAGTGTTCCCTTTCTCACATTCTACATCCCTAGAAGACACCATCTTTGTATCCCCACCCTCAGACTCCCCATTAACTAAAGTAAGTGGGTCCCTGTTCTTGAAACTTACGACTTTCTACTTCTGTTTACTTATTTTGTTTTCGCCTTTTTCCACTTTAAATTTTACAATACACTTATTTTCCCCTGCCATTTTGGATTCGCCAGAAGCATGATGTAGTGTGGCTGCATAATAGTACGTTTTCCAGAAGTCCTTTACTTTTGCCAGATCAGTTCTCTGTCTTTGAATGTTTGCATTTCTTCCAATTTTCCTTGAGTATGAATGACACAATGGTGAACCTCCTTGCATGTAAAGCTGAGCCCACATCAGCTTTTCCTTAGATTAAATCCCTAGAAGTGGAGTTTTGGGTCAAAGGGTGGGCCTATTTTTATGGATCTTTCTACATATCACCAAATGGGCTTCGGAAAGAATATACCTGTTCATAATCTTGGCAGTAGCATATCAGAATTGCCATCTCACCACAGCAGCCCTTGAATTCTTTCTCCCATGTGTTACCATTAGTTGCTTTGAGCCTCAGGAATTCTTGCTGGCTCCTCTCTGACTCTTTCTTTGTTGGATTCTATCATCATCCTCATCTCATCTCCACCATTTGTAATTGGTACCCAGACACCCAAAGCTACCCCTTCCGTCTGGAGACTGAGAAGGCTCCATTTGGGAAGAACATTAATGGCCCTTGCTGGACTAGTCAGTGGAGGTCTGGAATGATCTTTGGCTTACTGGCTGAAATATGAGATGCAGGGGCTTCAGGGGTTTTGGGAAGTGATTCTCCCTAATATCCCTCTGTAGTTCCTTCCACTTGCTTCCCATGGGCTTTTGAGTTCGCTCAAGGGAGTCCCACCCTGTCCCCACCATCAAGCTGGGATCCGCTCCTCCTACATTATGTTTTGCCTGTCCCATTTCCTGAGGCTGGGCCACTCACTCTTTTCTACCTCTACTGGATAGATTTCCCTAGAAGCTTTAGCATTACATCTCACAATCCTCCATCCTTAATCCATTATCCCACCTCCCAGCCCCCCTCCACACACACACATACTCATGATCTCAGCCAGGAGCCTGTGAGGCCATTCTCTTAAGCTGCCCTTCTGTGTTAGTTGGCCCTTTGACTTCGACTTCTGGTAAGTAGGGCAATATTTTCTATACTCTCGGCCTCTTATTGCCATCATCTTCTCTGGATTGCCACCTCTGCCCTACTTTTGCCCCTGACTCTGGCAACTTTCTATCACTTTGGCTCAGGGCTTCTTCTCTGTTTCCAGCAAGCTCTGGCCCTTGCACTGCAAGTCTAGTGAGAAACTGACACTTCAAGGCCTTGCTCCAGGATATTAAGGGAGTGTACTAAATGTACACCGAAGGGCTGTGGCAGTTTGCCAGTTTCATCTTAATAATCCCTATTTCGCTCCTCAGGCTTATCCTCTCCCTGTTCAACTTCCATGTGGTCCTTCCTGCCTCCCATTTGTTAAGGGTCTGTCTCTGGCATCAGCATCTTGGTTAACCTTCCCTCTGGCCCCTGGCCCACCATAGGATATCCTTGTTCCCTCCTTGGCTCTCCCCTCCTGCCTTGGCATTACCAGCATGGTCTGGCTTCCCCATGGGCTGTATTCACAAGGTGCCTGGGCAGGGCTAACCTCGCATTCTTGAGGGCCCTGCCTTCTTCCTGGCTCTGACCCTGCTCTAGAAGTTATGTAGATAGGCTATTTTAACCCCTTCAGTTTCCTCCCTAAAAGTTAAGGGCTAATACTTGACCATGGGCAGCTCAGGCTCAGACCAGCTTTTTATAGAAAACCCTTTCCAGGGACGTGGCTTTGAAAGGAATGTGGAAAACAGTGGCAGCCCCTCAGATCTAAAGAAATTCTAAGAAACAAACCATCAGTCATTGTCTAGAATGCCCTGATCATCCTCCTGTGGGATAGTCTTACCCAAGTCCACATCATCAATTACTGGGAGCTACCACAGCACTTTCAGCATACAGCTGGCATCTCCTCTCCTTGCTGTTGCTGCCTGTTCCCCAAGCCCCAGTGACTTTTTCCTTAAACTTGCAACTGACTGAGTTCCACTGCTTCAGGGGTGGAATGGCTGATGTCCTTAGTAAGTGCAACAAGGCTGGGCTATTTCACCAGAGGTAATGGGGAGCACCTCAACCAAGAGGTTGGGGTGATATCTCTTGGTTTGTGAAACCAAATCCAAATCCACGGGGAGAGTCTGGTTCTCTCCATCCACGCTAGCAGCTGTTACAGACTTGGCACTGAAGCAGGAATGTGGACGTAGGGATTTTAGGGAGAATCACTGTTCTTGTTTCTGGGCTATTTTATGAGCCAGCAGGCTCAAGTCGTTAAAGAATCCACCTGCCATGTGGAAGACCTGGGTTCAATCCCTGGTTGGGAAGATTCCCTGGAGGAAGGCATGGCAAGCCACTCCAGTATTTTTGCCTGGAGAAGCCCCATGGACAAAGGAGCCTGGCGGGCTGCAGTCCGTGGGGTTGCAAAGAGTCGGACACGACTGAGCGACTAAGCGCAGCACAGCACAGGAAAGGCACACGGTGGCATTCTCTCTGATCAAGCTGCTTTTGATGAAGAGAAACCCAAACCTCCTCCGAGTTCAGGCAAATGGAAGAAGAGGACGGGTTGGCCCCTCTAAGGTGAACTAGCAGAGCGGTGGGTTCCACAGGCAGATTGACTGACACATCCAGGGGAGCGAGTCAGCCAGGCTCAAAGGCCAGGCCAAAGGGACACTGGGCATTGTCATTCTCCTCCTTCGCCAGCATGCTTATTCCTGGGCTCCCTCCTCCCCATACAGAGATGAGGACCTTCCGAAGCTCATGCTACTCTAGAAACTGCTCTCCACAGAGTCTGCATTCTTTCTCCTCCAAACTATGGTGAGGAGTAATCAGAGCTTCAAATAGGATTCTGAGGCTCTCTCCCTTTCTGCTAGAGAGGGACTACATTTTCCTGAGTATTGTGCTTACTGTGCCCACCTAAGGGCTAGTGATATCTCCTTGCCTCTCTTCTCTTTCCCCTCCACTTTTCTCTCCTCCACACTTCATGGACGGAACGCCCTTCAGTGCTGCAGACTTTGCTTCTTTTCATCTACATTATGGTGGGGTTCAGGGTATAGAACACGAAGAGGGTCTGGGAGAACCAACTTGTTCTCATAAAATAAATCTGATTCCAAAGAGGATTCTTGGAGTCAATGGAGTATCTGTTAGCCATTTAGTTACTAAGTTCATAATAACTTATTCGTAGTGTTCATAACCTCCCGTGCTGTGGAGTTTCCCATTCTAAGCTTTTTGAATCAAACTTTGTGGTTCCAGAGACACATGTACAAATAAATTATTTGTGACAATCATTAGCTCTTAGAGGAAGTGCACTCATCGGCCTCCTGTAGGCTTTACAGCACTGGGCATCCAATGTATGAGGAAACCAAGTCTCATAAATGTGACGTGACTTGCCCAAGGTTGCATGAGTTAATGGCAGAACTAGGACAAGAACTCAGATCTTCTGTCTTCAGTCCAGGAAATCTTTCCATTGCACTGCCGTGCCTTCCTTAAAACTTTGTTCATCTTTGGCTGACACAACCCTCTCTTGACTTGACATTACTTCCATAGCTTAGAAATAGGTCAGTTGCCTGTTTAGCATTTTCTTTCTGGCTGTCTGCCAGAAGGAAATAAAGCCTGCTAAAGTCTGCGACTGGATCTTAGATCCTGAAAGGTTGTGCTGATAATCCCAAAGCGGGGAAGTGTGTTTCGGTGTGTTCTCACTTATGCTGTGGCTCTACAGCCTTGGTTTCCAGTGGCTGTCATGTCACAGTGCTCGAATGTGGATCACGGTTACCCTGTACCTTGAGTAACCCTTTCTTCAATTCTTGGACGAGGTAAAAGTACGGTATGATTTTCAAATCCTGTGTACATTTCTTCTTCCTGTGAATATTTAACTCACCTACATTTTATCTCCCATCACAGACACAAATATAACAGTAAAATGTAGTAGAGAGGCAGTTCAGCATAAAGCCTGAAATGGTGGATTTTGAAGTCAAACCAATCTGGAATTATATCTTGACTTGGCCACTTGCTAAATGTGTGACCTTGGGCAAATTATGTAATCTCTCCAAGATCTGATTTTCTTCTTCATAAAATAAGTATTATTTGAAATAATTATAAAAATAATCCATGAAAAAGGATTAACCCTGGGTATGGCCAATAGCAAATGTATCCCTTCAAACTACCTCAATTCATGATATAATAAGAGCCTGAATATTCAGGTTATTAGATGAAACCACAGCATTTCTTTGGCATATTGGCAATGTTGATATTTGTCCTGTTACTTTGTCCCTCTTTCGCCAGCTCTTTTAATTATTTTTACACTCTATAAGCTTCAATAAAACATAGGCTTCTTCTGACAAACAGAAAAGAATGATTAGTAAATTTCACAAGTTATAGTTTTGTTTAATACTTTGATTTTTTAGTTAGTTATGTCTGTCAACTCAGATATTCATTTTGAATATAACATTCAAACTCTGTTTAATTAAAAATATTTGTATTAAATGGCAAGACCTATAGGCAACATTTGATATGTTAATTTCAAAAATATCCACTTTACTAATTCCCCTCCCTTCTTTAAATTTTTGGTCAAATCTCAGCTTATTAACGGGGCTTACTCTGATCATCCCATTTAATTCTGCAAGCTTTCACCTTCACTCAATCCTGCCACGCACACGCTCACCCACCTCCCACCAACACACACGCTGGCCACCCTGCACCACTTTATCTTGCACAATTGTTTTTCCATAGCACTTATCATCTAACATACTATTTAATTTTACTATGTTTATTGTATGTTTCAACATGGATAGGGGTTTCCCTCTTTCTCTCTCTCTTCATTAATATATCCCAAGTGCCTATAACAGTGCCTGGGATATAGTAAAAGATCAGCAAATACAGGCAATATCAGTTGAATGTTTGTTGAATACATATATTGGCATATTTAATTAAAGTAGGTCTACTTAAACGACCAAAGGATTATCTTCTATGGTAGAAATATAGACAAATCCCTGAGTCACTAACTTCTGTCTTTTCACGTGCGTGTGTGCTCGGTCGTGCCCAGCTCATCGAGACCCCATGAACTGTACCCCGCCAGGCTCCTCTGTTCATGGGATTTTCCAGGCAAGAATGCTGGAGTGGGTTGCCGTTTCCTACTCCCGGGGATCTTCCCAAGCCAGGGAAGCAGATTCTTTACCACTAGCGCCACCTGGGAAATCCATATATTTATGCATGGGTGATATGCATAAATGCACGCATATCCACATATGTAAGAAGGTAATTTTTGTTGCAGTAACTATTAAGTCTGTCAACAGAGTATATTTGTTTTTTTTCTTTTCTTTTTCTATTTTGAGACAACGTTTATTTCAAAAGACATAGATGTTTCTTCAAATATCCTACAGAGCAATAAATACCCTGGGGTGAAAGTCCAGAAAAAGTTCCTTTTCAAAACTCCCAGAATTGAGTCCAGTTTTGGCCATGATCCAGTCAGACAACTGAATCATTTACCATGCTGGTACTTGAGTATGGAGCATCAGTTTAGAGCAAAGCTCAGAAGGAATATATATTTTACCTAAATAAATCTGCTTCTTGCTGCTTAGTGGACCGACTTGATTCATTTATTCATGAACATTCATTTATTCATGAACATTCATTTAATTAACTTATTCATTCTCGCCTTTTGTCAGGCATTGTGCTAGCTCCTGGTTATATATGATGTAATACACGATAAAAGGAGAAAGTTCATTCCTTCAAGGAATATAATGTAAGCAAAGTAATGGGCAAGTAAAAAGGCAGTTATAATGAAGTATAAGTGCCTCTGTACAGCTGACAGCAGGATGCTAAAGGAACACAAAAGGTTAGGATATATTCACAGTCTCTAATAACCCAGATTGCTGCCCAGTTCACCTTTAGACAATCAAATCTTTGAGATTAGATCAGCCCTTTGTCTGCTCAGAAATGGCAATTGCTTGTGGCCAGAATAGAGGGGGAAAACTATATTATTATCATTATTACTATTACTAGTAATATTACATTTTTAGTGATAATGGTAATTAAGTAGAAAAGGCAGTTTACAGAACAAGAAATAAAATCTTACTATAATAATTAAAGCAATACAAATTAAAATAATAATTCAATAGATTTAGTCAATTATTGAGTACCTGCTGTGTGCCAGGCATGTTAAAGTTGCTGCAGATACCGCAGAGACTAAAGCCTGCAAAGTCACGGCTCTCAAAGAGCTCATATTCTTTGCAGAATAAACAACAAGAGATACAGCAGAGAAATAAACAAAGGAACAAATAATAGGTAGATAACTGTGATTAAAGTCCCAGCTGAAGCCCAGTTTACAGTGGGTCCGTTGGATCCATGGATCTAAGTGGGGTCACTTCTCTTGTTCTCAAGTGTACGATTGATGTTGACAAACACGGAAGCTGCAGATAAAGAAAGTCAAGGGGATGAACAATAATGTTACAATTCTGCTCCAGCGTTTTGTTAACTACCCTGCTTGTCATGATATGGTTTGAAGAAGAGAGCTGGACTTCTCTCAGTACATAGTTACCTTGATAACATCATTTTGATCAGGCAAAAAAAAAAAAAAAAAAAAGCAACAAAGAGAGTTAGTATGCTGGAGATCTTGTTCAGATACATACACACCAGAGGGTGGGCAATAAAACCTGCAAAGATTCAGAAATCTGCCATATTAATAAAGTTTTCAGGGTCCAGTGGTCAAGAGTGTGCTAGAATGTGCCTTCAAAGTAAGAAACATTACTGCATCTTACATTCTCTACTACAAAGAAAGAAGCCTTTGGGGTTCTGGAAGCAACATAGGAATATTGTGGCAAGCCATATACTGGTGTCAGAAAAGATTGCCAGCTTTGAATGTAAAGGGGCTCTGCAGTAGGGCCACTGCAAGCAGCTTGGTCGCTTGGGCCATACGCTCCAGCAAACCCATGCTGGTCAAGTTGTCAGTGGTGAAAAAAGGAATTTATAGTTAAGTCCCAGTGGGAGAATCACAGTGGAGACCCCTGGAGTTCTGGAGATGGCCATGCCACCTGGAGCCACACATTATATATCTTTGAAAAAATAAAAATATAAAATTGAAAAAATAGTTCTTGATATGTTGCTGAGCCCTGGTGGACAGAATGCTTGACCCTGGGACACCAGGTACCATAATTATCTGTGAGTTGGGTTATTTGTCGTTGCTGTTGTTCAGTCACTCAGTTGTGTCCAACTCTTTGTGACCTGATGGACTGAGGCATGCCAGGCTTCCCTGTCCTTCACCACTTCCCAGAGCTTGCTCAAACTCATGTGCATTGAGTCAGTGATGCCATCCAACCAATTCGTCCTCTGTCATTCTCTTTCCTTCTGCCTTGAATCTTTCCCAGCATCAGAGTTTTTTCTGAATCTGTTCTTTGCATCAGGTGGCCAAATTATTTGAGCTTCAGCTTCAGCATTAGTCCTTCCAATGAATATGCAGGACTGATTTCCTTTCGGATTGACTGATTTGATCTTCTTACAGTCCAAGGGACTCTCAAGAGTCTTCTCCAACGCCACAGTTCAAAAGCATCAATTTTTTGACGTTCAGCCTTCCTTATGGTCTAACTCTCACATTCATACATGACTACTGGAAAAACCATAGCTTTGACTATACTGACTTTATGACTTGGGGCCCACCAAGTCACAAAGTCAGATAAAATTGGGGGTAGTCCATTAAAAGAAAGGGCTGGTTCATCCAGGATTAAGGCCAAGCAGCCCCACAAGACAAGTAAGCTCCCTGAGCGGATAGTCCAGAGCCCCAGGTCACCAACCACAGTTACACTAGCATCTCTTCCTCCAGGTTCCCCTACCTATGCCTTAAGAGGGGAGGGGGTCCCTCTATGACTAGCTTAAATAGAGGGGAAATCTTGAGCTTGAGTTATGGATGAATCTGCTTTGCTTATGGAAGCAAGCTGAAAATGGGCACCAACGACGTTACAGCCACCCTCAGGAACAGACTTGAAAGAGAAGGAAGAAAGAAAATCCTCCCCACAGGCAGAGTTGCAAACAACACACCTGAATTGTCTACTTTGTGAAGAAGAAGAAATGGCCCAAGATAAGAAAGTGTATTTGTTATCTATTGCTACATTACGAATTACTTTAAACCTTAGAAACTTAAAACACCTCGCTCTCAGTTTCTGTGGGTTAGAAATGGGATGTGGTTTGGCTGGGTCCTCTGCCTCAGCGTCTCCCGCGTGGTGCCAACCAACATTCCAGCCGAGCTGGAGTCTCTTCAAGCTCGACTGAGGAAGGGCCTACAACCAAGATCACTCACGTGGTTGTTCAGAGAACTGCTTCTCACAGGATGTTGGACAGAGGGCCTTGGGTCCTGGCCACCTGTTGGCCAGAAGATTCCCTCAGTTCCTCGCCACGTGGGCCTCTCTGCAAGATAACTAACAACACGGCAGCTGGCTTCTATAAGGGTGAGCAATTACGAGAAGGCTAGCAACATGGAAACCAGCAGTTTTGAAATTCGTCTTAGGAATGATACCACATTTTTGTTGTGTTCTGTTTGTTAAAAGCAAGTCACTATGTCCTGGTGTTGGTGATTTAGTCGCTAAGTCGTGTCCAACTTTTGCAATCCCATGGACTGTAGCCCACCAGGCTCCACTGTCCATGAGATTTCCCAGGCAAGAATACTGGAGTGGGTTGCCATTTCCTTCTCCGTGGGATCTTCCCGACCCAGGGATAAAACCCAGGTCTTCTGCAGGCAGATTCTTTACTGACTGGGCTACCAGGGAAGCCCCGCTATGTCCTACCCACACTCAAAAGAAGGAGATTATACAAGGGCATGACTACCATAGGTGGAGATCATCAGGAGCCTTCTTAGAAATTGTTTTCCACAATAGATTCCTGGACAACTACCCATTAGAGTATTAGAATGGCTTACAGATGTAGTGGAGTGCCAATCTGGTGTCAATTTGGTGTCCTACAGGTGGGAGTGCCATTCTTCAGGACACAGTAGCTTTTAGAGACCTCTTTATGAGATTATATCCCCTCTACAAAGAATACAAAGAGTAGAAGCAGGCATAGTCTCACTAACCATTACTCCCAAGGACTTATCCTAGTAATTCTAGGCTCTGTAGGGTTAAAAGTACTGGTCCTTAAAGGAAATGCTCTCTTGCCAGGAGACAGAGCAAAGAGTCCCATTGAATTATAAGCTATAGATCCCACCTGGACACTTTGAAACCCTTATAGCCAGAGACCAATAGACCAAGAGTAAAATCAGGAATAATTGACCCTGATCAGCAAGAAGATAGAGCTGCTTTTACACAAAATGGGCAGGGATGAACAGATGTAGAACTAAGATTATGCACTTGGGCACCTCTTGGTTATCTGTTACCTGATTATAACTGCAAACAGTCGCACAGAGGAGCCCTGGCACAGGAAGACTATGAACATCCCTCAGGAAGGGGGATTTGGGTTCAACCAATGCGAGAGTCATCAATACCTGCCAAAGTGAAGGCTGAGGATGAGGGAGATTCAGAATGCATAGTAGAAACGGGAAAGGATGGGAACCAGTTTTGACTCTAAGACTGACTGCAGAGATGGGACTACAGTTTGTCCCACTAGCCCCCTCTTCTAAGCTTTTCCTCAGGAAGAGAGGACTATGGGAACCATGGTGGAGCTATTCTTCGACCTGGTGTGGAAAGTGTGTCTGTGAGGCGTGAGGGTGACTGTGAAGACCACGGAAGTGGGTGGCTCAGACCTTCCTTTGAAAGAACCAGCTACTTGGTGTGTAGTGCAGGCTCCAGCCTTTGGAAGCACGCCAGTGTTCACTCTGAGGCTACAAGCCCCCACGAGTGACTGAGATGACAGGGTACAGGAGCTGGGCTGCTTCTGCCCAGCATGAGACTCCTCTGATAAACAGTCTCAGCTCCTGAGCTCTCCGCTGGCCTGGCTGAGACTTCCTCAGAGTTGTGTTGCAGTTGGAGGTTCCTTCCACCCAATTCTCCTTCTTCTTTTCGCCTTTCACCTACGTTAGATCTACATCCCAGTCTGGAGGCTCTTCCTGCCTATTCCTTCCTTCTTGCCCCTTGTATCCTTCATGGGCTTTGCCCTCAGGAGATCGTGAACATGGCTACTTCCCTCTCAGTGACTGTTTCTTCTACATCCTCACCAGGACTGACACAAAGCAGTGATTTTATCCCTTGATGTGAAAGTCAGTAGCGTCTGACTCTTTGAGACCCCATGGAATTCTCCAGGCCCCAATACTGGAGTGGGTAGCCTTTCCCTTCTCCAGGGGATCTTCCCAACCCAGGGATTGAACCCAGGTCTCCTGCACTGCAGGCGGATTCTTTACCAGCTGAGCCACAAGGAAAACCCTTATCCCTTCGGGTTCTGGGTAAAATTCTAAAAAATAAATTTCTTAATCTAGATAACTTTTAATCCAATGCGTGAGTGTCTCACATACAAGTCCAACTTTCAGAGCTTAGGTTTGTATGTTAACAAAAACTGTAAAATTCCTATTGCTATGGGGATTTAGACACAGTGCCCAAGCAGGTAACTCCTCAGACAGGTAGATGACTATTGACTGGAGTCAAGAGAGGAGTGTCCAGCTGTTGTCAGTTCCTGTAGAGCAGAGTCTTGGTCAATGCCAAGACTTTGGAAATTCTGAATGCTAACTGAAAAACTGAAATTCCATTCAAGCTTCATGATCAGAAAGAGAAACTAATAAATAAGTTGTTGGTTGAGTCAGAGAGCTGTCCTCCTTTGCATGAGCTATAATCCACTCTGCAGGACATCTGTCTGATTAAAGGACTTAAGCAATTTATTTTAACAAGAGTGGTCAGCAGGTTTTCCAGCAGTGATGGTTACAAGTTAAATAAAAGATGCCTTTGGGGATTCTTGGCTTGGTCTTTTATTTATCATTCTTGCAAACATTTCTTGCTGCAAAAAAAAAAAAAAAAAAAAACCTCTCATAATGTTTAGTGCTTACCCCACCTCCACATTTTTTGAAGAAATTTAATAGAAAGGCTGTGAATGTTTGGTTTTAGAAGCAGTGGAAAAATATGTTGGACAGATCCCAAATTAGGGAATAGACAAGACCCATCTCTGTCTATTATGATTGAAAGTTATTCAAAACAAATCTCTCATATCAAAACATGTTTATTGAACAGCCAATGATTTTGCTTTGGATTTTTTTTTTTTATAGAATTAATGAGTATTTTAGTCTTTGTTCTCAGGAGCTGAGTAATTTATCACTAAAAAAGTAGTTGAGCCCAAAGTTCTTTCAAATGGCAATGCCTGTGTTACAGCTAGAGAATGCTCTGGCTTTATTTTTATTAAAAACTTTTAGAGCAGATGAAGAATAGCAGAAAAAGGACAAAAGTGAATATAGGCAAGTTTTTTAAGGTTGTAAAAATAACAGCTAATATTTACTGAATACCTATTATGTGCAGGTTTATAAGGATTGTCCCTTTTATTCCAAACAAGAACCCTATAAGGTAGAATGCCAGGATAAACCCCAGTACCCAGATGAGAGCGAAATTAAGAAAGATTAAGCAATGTGTCCAATCAGGTCTATACAACTCTAGGGCAGGAGTTGGCACACCTTTCTGTAAAGGGCCAGATGGTAAATATTTGGGGCTTTGTGGGCCACACAGTCTCCGTCTCTCTGTTGCAACTACTCAGCTCTGTCGTTGCTTCATGAAAGTGGCTATAAATGACAATGTAAACGAATGGACATGTCTGTGTTTTGGTAGGACTTTACAGAAAAAGCTCATCTGGATTTGACAGGTGGGCCTAATCTCTGTGAATGTTGGTTCTTTTTCTCAGGTGAAACAGTGTTTTAAATTGTGAGGCACAATTGTTTTGTTTTTTTTTTAATCAATGTATTTGGAGTCCTACAGAGAAAATTCTAACCTAGTTAAAGCTATCTAAAATATAAATCCGTTCATTCAGCAAATACCTGCTGAGTGGCTACTGTTGGGATGTTGGTAATACAGTGATATCTTAGATGGAGTGTACAGGGGGAAAAAGACAAGTAAATAGACAACTATTATTTTAATAGACTGTGACAAGTGCTATATGATAGGGGCAGTGATTAGGGTCCCAAGGGAACATAGAACTAACCTGGCCTGGGGAATTGGGGTCTTCTGGCAAAATGGTCCAATAATAGAGCGCCAACTCCATGCTCCCACCACTCAGCTCCATTCTCCAGGAGTGAAGGCTATTTGAATAAAACAGCTGGAGCACAGCTTTAGCTTGCTGTGTTCTCAGGCTCTTCAGAGTATAAATGTCCCATGCATTAGGGATTGACATTATCACCTGAAGGTAAAAGGAATCACCAGGCAATTTTTAAGGATTTTAGTTTTCTCTAATGTTGCCTTGAACCCTGACCCTAAGAAGCCTTTGTGCTCACTCTCAGTTGTTCACTTCCCCAGAGAACAGCACATAAGCCGGATGGGTAGCTGTGGATTGGCCTGCCAGTGGTTCCTGACTGTCTATGAGATGTGTGTGTGTGTGTGTGTGTGAGAGAGAGAGAGAGGGAGGGAGCGAGAGAGCACTCAATCGTGTCTAGTCCACCAGGCTCCTCTGTCTATGGAATTTTCCAGGCAAGAATACTGGATTGGGTTGCCATTTCCTTCTCCAGGTGATCTTCCTGACCCAGGGATTGAACCACATTTCTTGAGTCTCCTGCTTTGGCAGGCAGATTCTTTACCACTGCACCACCTGGGAAGCCCATCTATGAGATGTTAATACTTGAAATAAACTTCAAGGGCCCTAAAGACTGTGACTTAGAAGTTCTTGGTTCAGTGTCTGAGAATCCAGTCTTTGAACAAGCGCCACAAGTGATCCTGATGTGCATGAACTATGTTTGGAAACTGCTGGTCAGGCGGATTTCTAAAGTTTCTCTTAACTTTTCCAGCCAGCTAGTCTGTGTTTATTGCCATGACTACACTTACAAACATCCTACCAAGAAGGAAGGAAAATTCTAACTGGTTTTGGGGATGTTTACCACCGTTTCTACCTTCCCATCACTGCCATATAGGGACAATGGTTTGTGTGATAGGTTGTTGTGTGGGAGTCAATTTTGTTGCCCTAATATGCTGAAGAATGGCTAGGAGTTCCTCTTTGTTAGGTTACAGAGAAAATGTGAATCTTGGATGTATCTGCCTGCATGCTTATTTCAGGCATGCTTTGCATAGTGAATGAGCAGCACCTATGTATTAATCAAACCCAGCAAGGCACAAGAAAGGTTCTTCCTGCCTCCAGGTTCTAGACAGGTCCAGATTGGAGGTCTTCTTGTTAATAGCATCCAAATTGGTTTAATGTTCCACAGGGTCAATGAGTGCCAGTTGGCAAAAGTTAAAAGCAGGGGAACGAAAAGGGTAAAGGAGAAGGAACATACAAGAAAGGGAGTGTTAGAAGGCAGTGAAAAAGAAAAATAATGTTGGAGTGGCAGAAAGTCTTTATTTCCTGATTCTGCTTTAAACATTAGTCCACATATTGAGTTTGGGGTTTTCTGGTACTCCAAAGACTTGGGATTCTGAGCTTCTATTTTAAATTAGAGCATTTGGGTAGAAGCAAAGCCACAAGCCCAGCAGGAGGGTTTTCAACCTAAAAAAATTTCTAGAAGACATCCTGGATATTAAATACTTAACATTGGTCTCTTCAGAGCATATAAGGAAGAGAGCATCTTGTTAGACTGTTTACATAGTGAATATATAATCTCATAGAGACAAGCCTATAATGGCATTAAGCTCTAATTGTTCATGTATAGAGTTAATTTTAGATATTTGTAAACATAAAAGTATTAGAAATTCATGAGTCCGAATTCTACATTGTCATTGTAGTTCCTATTATTGATGTATTGAAAAAAACCTGTATGCTTTTCAGCTTCTTTTTTGTAATATTTGTCAAGCTGCTCCTGGACATTGTAAAAAGCCAACTAACTTTAATGAATAATTGTCTTAAGAGTCTTAGCTATGGCCCCCAAATTGTTGTTACTGAGGCCTTTTTGAATACAAAAAATGAAAACAGGCATGCTTTCATCCGGTTTTGACACAGCAGGAACTTTCCCAAATAGTCAACTCTTAATTTTCCATGCTTTGGAGCAGAGTGCAGTTTTTCATCTCACTCTGGAATGTGTTTTTATTTTAACATTTGAATAGGGATGTTTCTAGAATTCTGGGAACTCACTGGACTTTAAGTAAAGTAAAATAATGTTGTCCTTCTGGGAAGATCCAACTCTGAAGAACCCAGAGAGCAAGCCAACTTCTCATTCTTAAAGATGAGTTAAATACACAAGGGGAGGGAGTAATGTCACAATGAAACTGAAAGGCAGATTTGTCATGGATTTAGGGCATCAACATTTGGCTGTACTGAATGAGACAATTCAAACCTTGTTTTTCCTCAGATCATGCTCCCCTAAATTACTGCTCAAAGGGGAAGAAAATGCTAATTTTGACTACGATTTTAAACAACTAATATAGTTATTTTTTTAAGTACCAATTATTTATGTAGACACTAGGTAGATCAAATTCAGCATTTGATTTTGTCTTGTGGGGGCAGAGGGGCTTCACCGGGGGCTCACCGGTCAAGAATCTGCCTGAAATGCAAGAGCCACAGAAGGCACAGTTCGATCCCTGGGTTCTAAAGATCCCCTGGAAAAAAAAAAAAAAAAGATCCCCCGGAGGAGAGCATGGCAATCCACCCCAGTATTCTTGCCTGGAGAATTTCATGGACAGAGGAGCCTGGTGGGCTACAGTCCATACCATCGCAAAGAGTCAGACATGACTTAGCAACTGAGTACATGTGTGTGAGAGTGTGTGTGTGTGTGCGTTTGTGTGTGTTGCTTCAGAATGGAAGAGAAAAATATAAGGGATTGTACTTTCCAACCTGGGAAGAAGGACAATTCCGTTGTAGCAATGAGACAGTTAATATTTTAATTTTCTTATTCCTTTTTCTCTGAAATTCTCTCCTCCTTCCCTGATTAAGGTAAATATTGCACAGTGTGTGAGCTGCCTGACATAGTGACAGGGAAAAGAAAGGGAAAGGATAGTCTGGTGTTTTGCTCTTAGTATCAGATCCCTACTGGAGGGAGACAAGTTGATTAGAGCTTTTCTTCTCCATCAGTTGCTGTTGGGTCTTCCTCCAGGATATAGCTCCTAGAAGGAAAGCAATTCAAACTCTCAGGAGTGGAAAGATTAAGTAGTTTGGGGGCAATAACTATATCTTCCTAAGTCCAGATTGTCTCCAAATTTTATCTGTACATCAACCAGTTAATAAAATATTTCAAGAAATCTTTCTGCATACTGAAAATATACCCAGTCCTAATTCTACTTGCACAAAGCCATCAGATTATTTGATATTCATTAAAGCATGCATGAGCGTGCGCACACGCACACACACGCACACACAAACACACAGTATGTCTTGTACCATTTAGGAACCTCTGCCTCCCTAAAGGGGAAGTCCTGAGAACAGGCATTCAATTGTTGTCTTAATAAAAGGTAGTTTATTAATTTCCTTGCCTAGTCAAGAACTTTGAATACCTTGTCCTAACCTTTTTCTCTCTATATAAGGAGAAAGCAGCCCAGAGAGGTTCAGTGATACTTTCCAAGGTTGCACAGCTAGTACCTGGTACATCAAAGGCTAAAATCCACCATGCCTGGCACATGTGCCTGCATGTGTTTCTCACCACATCGAGGGGAGAAATGCTCTGAGACATTCTGAAACCCATTAAAAAATTAACCTCAGGGAGGTTGAAATTAAGGGTATCTTAATTAGTCATTAAATTTATTAAACCAAACCCTTTGCTGAGGACCCTGCGGGCACAGTCAAATTAAAATATTTTAAGCCATATAAAAACCTCACTTTAACTGCTAAGTAGACATACCAGCCTGGAAAGATGGGTTTTGAACCAACCTGACTGTTAATAAACAGAAGCAAATGCTTAGCAGCTCCATAGCAGGAAGCTGCCTGCCTGGAAGAACCTCTGTGGCTGCCTGGGTTTGTTACAGGCCTCAGAGGAAGGAAAGTGATGGGGACAATAGTCTTATTGGATAAGTGCACACGTGAGCATTAGGAGAAATACTAACCTCCAACCGGTAGGAGAATAAGATGGTCATGATGTTTGTTAAGGAGTCAAAGAAGACTGATTACAATGTGCATCTATCTGTAGGAAATCAAGGTCATGAATCTAGCTACATGCTTATGAGTGTCAGACAAGAGTGACCCACTTTCTAGCTTCTTTGATTGTTTTGGCCAGGTTTGCTGTTTCTCATGGTTCCCTTTTGTCTGGTAACACTGTTGCTCTCAAAGAGCAGCTGTGAGGGTCCTCCAGATGGCTAATCTCCAGCAGTCTTAGTATTTCTTCAAAGATTAGCGGGCAGCTGCTTATGGTATGAAGCAATGCTTTGCTTGCCATACAGTTTCATGCCCCCTTTTGACTGTGCTGTACCCTCTGCCTGCAGAGCCCTAACCCTCTTGTCTAACTGATAAGCTTCTACATTGTACTTCAAAGACTAGGGTTGAATGTCACCTGTCCAGGAAGTTTTTCTGAACTTGAGGAGTGGCACAGACTTCTTCCACTCTACATCATTTCTTTCAACATATAACCTTTTCATAGCACCTTTCAGAACTTACACAATCACTACCCTTCCTATCTTTAAAAGCTGAACGGAGGCCTTGGAGTCAGTGACCATCTTCTTTTGTGTCCGCAGGGCCCTGTGCCTTTACGTCCATGCTTGTCAAATGCATGCCACTGCTTCATTGTTCATGACTCACTCAATAAATGTGTTCGTGGAGTTTCTTCTCTGGTCTAAATGTCTCTCCTAACTGTTGGGTCCCACCTCCACCTGTTGAAGCTGAAACTCCAATACTTTGGCCACCTGATGCAAAGAGCTGACTCCTTTGAAAAGACCCTGATGCTGGGAAAGATTGAAGGCAGGAGGAGAAGGGGACGACAGAGGATGAGATGGTTGGATGGCATCACTGACTCAATGGAGATGAGTTTGAGTAAACTCTGGGAGTTGGTAATGGACAGGGAGGCCTGGCATGCAGTGGTCCATGGGAAGAGTCGGACACAACTGAGCGACTGAACTGAACTAAACTAAACCTCCACCCTCATTCCTACCCCAGTGTCCTGAGAGCACGCTAAAGGGTAGTGTTGGCTTGAACTTTCACCATACTTATAGTCTTTCCCTTGGGGTCTTTCTTTCCATTTATTCTGATGGACATCCCATGAGAATTGCTCTTTCGGTCAAGATTTCCCTAATATGATTCTAACTTTGTCTCATAGTGTTTTGATACCACCTTCTACCACACATCTTGACCATATCCAGCTATTAAACACCATCCATCAAAGTTCCCTTCCAGTTTCACAGTTTCCAGCCTTGGTTCAGATTTAGACCTCATTCACTTATTCACTCACATTATTCATTTACATAGCTTTGCATCTCATTTATTCATTCAGAAAGAGCACTTACCATATGCTAAGCACTTTTGCTTACTGTATTCAACCAAGACAACCATTCTCCTTTAGGAATTTTGTTCATCCCCTGATTGCCCCTACTTAGACCTAATTCTTCCTTCTTCTCCCTCTTAGCACTTGTTTTTCTGGGGGTCTTTTTCTGTTTGTTTGTTTTTAATTGTATTTTGTTTGATGATTAGTTTTTTGGTTTGACTTTCTTCAGCAAATGAGGTGCTCTTGGAGGACAGGAGATGGTCTACAAAGTTGTATTTCTGACTCAACTTGGCATTGTCTTCTGTAGGTAACTTTCCCACAGTAAAAAAGAAATCTCTTGAATTGAAAAGTGAAGAAACCATTAAGGACTCTGTAGAGGAAGATGGGAAGGTTGAAGGCTTCCATGGTTCTCGCATATACACTCTTGCTAACCTCTCCCATGGGTCATATAAACTCATCACAATGAGCACGCCTGACTCAGGTAATTCACCATTAAATACGGAAGTTTAATGCCACTGAATTTATATACTTACAAATGGTTACAGTGAGAAATACTATGTTATTTGTATTTTATCCCCTAAATGTTTTGCCCTGAAGTTAGGGAATTAAAGAATAAAAGAAGACAACTAGTGGCGGCGGTGATGGGGGGCGGGGGTGGGGGACAGCAGGCAGGCACTAGCCGGAAGGAGAGTTGTTTTGGGAAGGAGAGAAAGAAAGCCTAAAGTTTATCTTGACTCTTTTCTGTAAACTGCAATCCAGTCTTCAGCAGTTACATTACCCATTCCTCTTTCCTAACTGGGAGGATGGGTGGTTTTGTCAAATTACCTAAAAGATGGAATAACAGTAGGGTAAGCAGAGAACACTGATGTCCTCCCTTTCCATCTCCTGTGTCACGTCCTCCATCAATCCTGAACTTCTAGGCATCATTTCCCAACTTTGAATAATGACTTCCAGTGACACAGAAATATTTTAACTCCCTTCAAGAGTTAATCATATTTCCACAGCTGACAGTTGTACTCTGCTATGAGTATTAGATATAGAGATGGTCATAGTATTGCTCTCTGAGAGACAAAAAAACAGAAAATTTGAATCTTATATGAGAATACACATGTACCATATAGCACACTTTCACACACCCATATGCACACATATCCAAACGTGTACTTTCACAAAATAGTCATGTAGATCTATATGCATACACATTTAAACACTTTCTAAAGCAAGGATTTATAATTTTCCAAACATAAATCTTTATGTTTGCCAAATATGACAGCATGATAGGGAAGGAATTGAGGCCCCTGTGGTATCATATCTCTCTGGGCAAGCATGAGGCAGGAGGTACGTTAGAGGCTGCTCTTTCTGGAAACAACCTAGCACTTAAAGCTAACCCTGAGATCAACACCATCAGTGAGATGAGTTACAGCACTTCATGGCAGTGCATCACAGAAATTCAGGAATGTATCAAAGCATTCATCACTCTGGCGGCAGGAAATCAGCTGGAAGAATTTAGAGAACTGCAATCACACATAATAGTGTTATCACTGGGAAGGTAGAATCTGAATTATGCACACGCAGGCTTTCTTTTTAAATGGGTTTCTGCCGCAGGTTCTGCTTATATGCACTCAAGAAAAAAGGGGGGTTCTGGATAAAATCAACTAGTGACTAGCTGCCTACTCTTTGACAAATGCTATACAGAGCAGTTAAGGTTGGTGAAAATCAGTTCTGAGCTATGTATGCAGTGTTGGCAGCATTACTGGGGGATTTTTTCCCCCCTGGGATATCATGGCTGAAGACTGCTGTGTTGGTGGACATGCAATTACTAAAGCCCCTCCAAGGAATATTCTTTGGTCCATAGGTTTGCACTCCTCAGCAACTATTACAGCATGGCATATGTGAGGGAGGGGCCTGAGGGTGGTGAGGAGAGGCATGGATCTGAGTAGGTGTCTCTATTCCCAAAATAATCTAAGGGCTAGGTGCAGTTCTTTTACCAAAAGCAGACATCATAGTGACCCACAGCCTGGCAAGCCTCTTATTACTTTCTAAAGTTGGCAGATAATCACAATCACAAAGAAACTCTTTACAAACACAGACTTTTAGCCCCTACTACCCCAAAAGTCTGATTTAGATCTGTGCTGGAGCCTTCTAAAAATGTTCCATGGGTCTTTCTGTGATCCAACAGGTTTGGGAACCATTGGTTTAAGTGACGATCCAATTTTGCTAATTCTTGGTAAAGAATGAAAGAGAAGAGAAAGAGAAAGATGGCAGAATAGGATTTGAACCTCTTCAGGGTCTTCAACACTCTTCTATGCTAGTGGGAGAGACAGATTTGAAAACAATAAGTGAGTGAAGTCGCTCAGTTGTGTTCGACTCTTTGCAACCCCATGGACTGTAGCCTGCCAGGCTCCTCCATCCATGGGGTTTTCCAGGCAAGAATACTGGAGTGGGTTGCTATTTCCTTCTCTGAGGGATCTTCCCTACCCAAGGATTGAACCCAGGTCTTCTGCACTGCAGGCAGACACTTTACTGTCTGAGCCACCGGGGAAGAAAACATTAAGGGCTGTGATAAAGTTAAGCTCAGGAAGTATATAGAGAAGGAAAATGGAATCATTGAAAGAATCAAAGAAGCCTGTCTGCAGGAAGTGATCCTTAAGTTGATTGCTAACAGATGACTGAGTATTGCAAGATGAAGAAGGAAAGAGATATACTGGTAGAGAGAAGGAGAAATTAATTCAAAGCCCAGTGAACAGTAGGTGAAAAGCTAGGCAGGTCACAAGGACAGGATAGTCTTAAAGAACATGATTTGTTCCAGGAGACAACAAGTAGCACACTGTCTTAGCTCAGGCTAGGTGGCTTACACAGCAGTGATTTATTTTCTAACAATCTCATTGGGGTTAAGGTTTCGACATAGGAATTTTGAGAAGGCACAACCATTCTGTCCACAACACACACCATGGCGGGGAAAACAAGGTACAATTTGAAGAATAGTGGAGAAAGAAAATTGAGAGGTAAGAAACACAGAGTATTACAGACACCCGTTAGATATTCTCTCAGCTCACAGTGATTCTCAGTCCTTTGTGAATGCCTTGCACGCAGGAGGGAACCCCCAAGAGTCATACTTGTGCCGTGTGCTCCTCAGAGTATAGAGATTAACTGATGTATCCATACTGGGCTAATTAGAATGTTATTAGTGGGAATTTTAAAACTAGAAGCAAGGGACACAGAGGCTGGGAATCTTTAAGCTGAGTCATGTTAATGGCCATTCCATAAACAGAAGGGGCACCATGTGCACACATATGAGTTGTAGCCTGGTTAAGGTTTTCAAACTTCTGCTGCTGACATCCTCAGAGCATCCCTGGTTCAGGTTCTTCTTGGCACTTGGTTGTTCAGTTCCTCCCATTCCACAAGCTTCTCCAATATTGCTACGATAAAGGAGCCCTTTTTTTGTTGACTTAACAGAAATTTTAAAAAAAGTTCCTTTCAGCCAAAGGAATTTGTACTATTAAAGATTATTATTATATCATGATACTGTGTCTGGATTTTACCCTCAAGACAGTGAATAACCACTGAAGCTTTTTGAGAAGGGAAGTAACATAATAAATCTTTTGTTTTGGAATGACCATTCTTTTGGTGGTATGGAAGATGGGTAAATTAGAATTATAGAGATTGACTAGAAGATTGTTGTAACATTCTCTGCGAGAAATAATGAGGTCAGAAGGAATAGAGAGGATGAATGGATTTCAGAACTATTGGGAAAGAAATAAGATCTACCAGGGTTTGGTGATCGAATGAATGAGTAAGGACTGGTGCGTGAGGAGTCAAAGGTGATTGCAGAAAGCTGAGTTCCAGTGGCTGGGAAAATGGAAAGTGGGGCCATTCAATAAAGGAGGGCTTGGCTCGGAGGTTAGAGCGTCTGCCTAGAATGAGGGAGAACCAGGTTCGATCCCTGGGTTGGGAAGATCCCCTGGAGAAGGAAATGGCAACCCACTCCAGTACTCTTGCCTGGAAAATCCCATGGAAGGAGGAGCCTGGTGGGCTACAGTCCATGGGGTCGCAAAGAGTTGGACACGACTGAGCGACTTCACTTTCACTTTTCCTTTGAGCAGACTGTAACATGGAGATAAATATTAATCATTTAATTTGTACTATATTAAGTTCTGGGTACTGGTCAGATATACAGTCAAAATCCTCGGCAATTAGATCTAGAATTTAGGAGCAAAATTTGATTTCTAGGCTTAGGAACCATCAGTGTAGAGATTGCTTGTGCTAGTGAAACTGGCAGTGGCTAAGAATACTTGGTGAGATGAGAAGAGGGAAGAGGAATCCCAGGAAAATGTCAACATTTAAGAAAAAGAGGTCAGCAGGAGATAATATTTTCCTAGAAGGCAAGACTGAGGAGTTTCAAGAAGGAAACTGAAAATAAGGTCAACGTTCTTCAAGATGCCAAATAAGGCAAAGAGTGAAAATTCAACTGTGTTGAGAAATTAGGAATTGCATTGTTGACCGTGGCAAAAGCACCACCAGTGGACAGTGTGAGACTGAAAGATACTGGAGAGAAAAGGAGTGAGAAAGTTAAAATGGCAAGCATAGATCCCTCCTTTCAGTTTAAGAAGGTTTGAAATTACATTTTGTGGGGAGAAAAGAGAAGATATTAAGTATGGACACCTGGAAGGGTCAGAAATGAGGTTGGAGATCATAAAATAGTAGTGATTCCAATAAGTACAAATGCGAATTTCTCTCCACCAGTGTTAAGTATAGGGTGGAGTAAGTGGTTAGTTGAATTCACCTAGGACTGGGGTTTTTCCTAGATGGATATGTAAAAGAATGAGGAGAAACAGAATTGTGAGTATTAAGTAGGCAGGAGAAAGACTGAAAAGATGTAAATATGTTTGTCTTTTAAACTGCCTAGAGAAAGAAGTGAAAACAAATCGAGACTGAGCAATTGCAGGAAGGATGGAGGAGTCAAGGGGCTTCGTGCTTTTGATACAATTTTAAAATATGCATTGATAAGGTTAGAAGATGGTGCTCAGATAATGGGCGTTTAAGATCTCAGAGACGGAACAATTTTGATTGTTGATGAGACCTGGGGTGTAATCAAGAATGTAGGATAGAAAAAGTAGATAACAGTAATAATTAAGGATCTGTGAGGCTAGGATACTTAAACATGTTTCTACATCGACGAGAAGAGTTCATTAGAGAGAAAGAGAGTGTCAGTCAGTAGGAAACAGATGACACACTCACATTAGTTTAATCCGAGGAAGGGATCCTTTACAATGGGGTAGTTATTAATACAATACAGGAATCTAATGGGATTGTAGAGTACCCTGGGGCAAAAAAACAGTGGAACAATAACTTTAGATTTAAAGGATTGGAAGAAGCCAGATATTATCAGAAATCAAAAGGAGAGGGTTGTTTTGAGAGGACAATGACTTTGGTCAGAAGAATCAGCAAACACAAGAAGACTTTGAAGAGAGAAAGTCAGAGAAATAAATACTCCTGTCTCATGCTCCTCCCTCTCTCAGATCTCCTACTGGTACTTTCCAATGGCCACGCCCCCAGAGAGCAGAGGGCTGGGAAGCCTGCTGATACAGTTCATACAGACTTCAGCGTCCTCCAGCACCAACAGGGTCAGTTTAGTTCAGTTCAGTCACTCAGTCGTATCCAACTCTTTGAGACCCTGTGGACTGCAGCACAGCAGGCCTCCCTGTCCACCACCAACTCCCAGATCTTGCTCAAACTCATGTCCATTGAGTAGGTAAGGCCATCCAACCATCATCATCCTCTGTCATCCCTTTCTCCTCCTGCCTTCAATCAGGGGCTTCTCCAATGAATCAGTTCATTGTATTAGATGGCCAAAGTATTGGAATTTCAGCTTCAGCATCAGTCCTTCCAATGAATATTCAGGACTGATTTTCCTTAGGACTGACTTGTTTGATCTCCTTTCAGGCCAAGGGACTCTCAAGAGTCTTCTCCAACCCCACAATTCAAAAGCAATAATCCTTCGGTGCTCTGCTTCCTTTATAGTCCAACTCTCACATCCATACATGACTACTGGAAAAACCATAACTTTGACTAGATGGACCTTTGTTGACAAAGTAATGTCTCTGCTTTTTAATATGCTGTCTAGGTTAGTCATAGCCTTTCTTCCAAGGAGCAAGCATCTTTTAATTTCATGGCTGCAGTCACCATCTGCAGTGATTTCAGAGACCAAGAAAATAAAGCCTGTCACTGTTTTCATTGTTTCACCATCTGTTTGCTATGAAGTGATGGGACTGGAAGCCATGATCTTAGTTTTTTAATGTTGAGTTTTAACATTCTACCCAGCAGAGTAGACAAGATAAAAGTGGCTCTAGAGAGGAAGACCTGGTGGCTAAGACGGTAAAGAATCTGTCTGCAGTGCAGGAGACCTGGGTTCGATCCCTGGGTTGGGAAGATCGCCTGGAAGAGGGCATGGCAACCCACTCCAATATTCTTGCCGGAAGAATCCCCATGGACAGTAGAAGCCTGGCAGGCTACAGTTCATGGGGTTGCAAAGAGTCAGACATGACTGAGTGACTAAGCACAGCGCAACACAGAGAGGAAGACAGGGCTCATCAGCCAAGTGCCTATAGAGACACAGGCTAGAGAAGGGCAAATTGAGAGTGTGGATTTCTGACAAGGTGGGACAGTATGAGATCCCAGCCTCAGAAGAATGGGACTTAAATAGGAAAGATAGCTCGTTTATTATGAAAAAGTGAAAGAAAGTGAAGTCATTCAGTCGTGTCTGACTCGTGGCTAATTAATAGAGGATGGGCTATATTAGCAGACTGTTTTTCAGTTTCTATTGCATCAGTGAAGCAGAGATCATCAATGGAAATGATTGGGTGAAGAGATGAGAATGATAAAAATTCTGATGTTATCATTGACGAACATAAGAGAAAGCTAACCAGAGGATTATAGCAGGATTGCTGAAGAGTACTGAGGGCCATTTGAGGTACGATCATGAACTTAAGGTAAAGTCAGTCTGCTCTTTGTCTGATTTTCTCTCTGTGTGTTAGTCACTCAGTCGTGTCTGACTCTTTTTGACCCCATGGACTGTAGCTCACCAGGCTCCCCTGCCCATGCAATTCTCCAGCCAAGAATACCAGAGTGGGTTGCCTTTCCCTTCTCCAGGGCATCTTCCCAACCCAGGGATAGAACCCAGGTCTCCTGCACTGCAGGAGGATTCTCTACCAGCTGAGCCACCACTGATTTTTCACTAGCATTATTTAATTGCTCATGTTGGAATAAGGAGAAAGCAGGTAGGTAGGCTCCATGGATGGAATTTTTGTTTAATGAAGTCAAGGGAGTTTTTGAAATGATGAACCATAAATCTAAGTTGCAAAAGGAGGAAAGTAAAGGCAGGAGGGGGAAGAATCCATATGGAAGAATTAGAGGAGTTGATAGAGGACTGGGTGCCTTGCTAAAACATAGTTGAACAAACTATTTAGAAAGACAAGTAATAGAAAAGAACAAGATGCTTGAATGCATGATTTTGAAGGCTGCAATTCATCTAGGTCCTTTCAGTTATAAATAATGGAAACTAAACCCAAATTATCTTAAAATAAAAAGGACTTTATTGGCTCACTTAGGAGGTCCAAGGCCAGAGTGGCGTCAGACATACCTGGATTTGGAGGACATTATCAAGGCTCTCTATTTTTCATTTCTAAGGCTTCTACTCCTTATGCCCTCTTAAAACAGATAGACTTTCTCCACATGGCTCCATATGGAAAGATGGCTACTGGCAGCTCTACACTCACCTAAAGGCACCTCATGGTCCTTTAGGAAGAGAGACTCCTCCAGTTTCCATAGACCAAATTTTGTTGAAGGACTGAAACTGAAATTGCTTAGGTCTCAGCCCATCCCTTGAGCACTTCCTTGCACCGGGCAAACTGTCTCATGTCTACAGTGCTATTTAATTTTCATGAAAATTCCTGTGAACTACAGAATTGGATGGCCACTGGTTGCCTCTTCACTGTCCATTCCCCCTTTTCCTTTCCTAGCAGTGCGTAGATTTTTTTGTGGGGTAAACCAGAGTTCTCCCATTCTTAGCAAAGTTGTTAAAAGATGACAAATTCCACTCTTGGATGCAGGGAGAATCCTGGGCTGGTTTCGGCTAATTAGAGTCACCCATCTCTAATGGTCTTTCGTGGGTTTTTTTTAGTGTGTAGCTCTTTTTAACTCATGTACATATATTTGAGAACAATTTATACCGCACAGATACAAAGAGGTAAAATTACTTTAAAAATAACATGCATTCAATTTTTCTATTATAAAATTATGTCCATTATAAAAATATAAGTAGTCTATATTGTTTATAGTTGGACTTAGTGTTTATGGTAGTTTCTATAAAGACTGAGCATTAGGTTTTTGACCAGAAAAAAAAGTTCTTCATTATTTGTAGTTCCATGGAAAATTCACCTCGATTTTGATAATCTTCAACTTGTATTACCTAATTTAGGAGCATTGTCATGATGAACACAAGGATTACTTATATGAAAGCAGCCTCTCAATCTCCCTCCTTCTGTTTCTCTCATTCTCTTCTTAGATTTGTGTTTATTTAGATCCATAGCAGTTTGCCCAAAGCAAGTTAATCATAGTCCTTGAAAAACTTTTTTGTTTTTTGTTTGCTTGCTGCCGTCAATGTATTCATAAAAACGTTTACCAGAGAGCAATGAGATAATTATCTGTCCTTATGGTCAAAGACCTATGATGCTATTTGCCACAAAAAAAAGAGAGAGGTGAAGAGGTAGAAGAGTAAATAATTAGTTCATTTGTATGGTGTCACATACTTAATCTTGCAAATCCAACTCATGACAATAAATATATGAAAACAAAACATTAAAAAACTTAGAAAGTAATAATAAACCATAAACACAATGCTGTTGAAACTCAGCTCTGCCACATCCTCAGCTCTGATTTGGATGTAACACAAGTGTTTTAAATTGCACAGGGTGGAGGCCCTGGCAGGAAGGAAGCATCGGATATTGCTGGAACATATCTTTGTTTGAGCAACAGCTAATGAGAAAGGTCACCATTATGCTATGCTTTCAAACACTATGTTTGTTTTGAAATTAGTACTGAACATTTCTTCACAAATGCTGGTTTATAACATTGAGGTACACAGTCCTGTAGTATTAACCTTTTTTCTCCTAAGTGGAGGATAAAAACTAAAACTTATATTCTCACCACTGTTTTGATCAGAATATGTCAGTAAAAGATAAAATGACTTCCTATTTTGGGGCTCAGGGTTCGTATTTATAAAATTCCAATAGCGGGTTTAAAAGAAACTTAGCCTTATAAGTTTTCCTACAGTATTAGTGTTATTCATATTCTTATTACACTCACGGCCAGGGTTTGAGATGCAAGGCTTTCTGAACTTCGCTTCCTAACATTTTATTGCATTTTTTTTAATGGACCAAGTCAGTGGCACTGAGATCCTAAGAAAAATCTTAACTTTTTTCTGGGCAAAGTGTTTGCTGACAAATGCAGTAAACATCAGAAGGCCTCCTCCCTAGAAGAGCTGACATATCAAGAATAGTAAAAGCAGTAATAGCTGACATTTCTGCTGTAACTGAGGGAGAGAGAGAAAGGAATCTATTAAATCTCTCCGTTTATATTTTTGGTTTTCCCTGTTGGCTGGGCCGTTATATTCCCATGTCCGCAGCACGTTCCATTGTGGGAGCCTGGAGCTCTCAGAATAAACTTTGGGAAAGGCTGGGTCCACCCTCTAGGGATAAGGGAGCCAGAGGGAGGAAGGGGAGGGGGTAAAGGAAAAGGGAAGGGGACGGCTGTCTTCCTGTGTTTGGATGACCTTTCCTTATGTTTATCCGGAGGAGCTGGACAGCCCTGCTGGTGGGTGTCTTTCTGCCATGTTGCCCCACGTGATTCCTTTCTTAGTTTTTTGTGGGTTAAGGAGCTTTGCTTCTGCTGGAACGACTAGATTTAAATCTCCGAGGAAAAACAAAAGTGTACAAGTCTGCTAGGGGTGAGTGCCTGGAGAAAGAAGGCTTAGGAAACAAGCTCGTAAACCTGAGTCTGACTGTTCCCTGAGGGAAGGATCTGGCTGTCTCTTGGAGCCGCTGGAGGAAGAGCCCTCCCGTGCTTCTGCCTTCCTGCTGAGAACTAGACTAGAGATTGTCTTCCTACTCCTGCATCCTCATCATTTAACACAATGCCCACCCCCAACCTGTGGGTTATTCATAAATATTTCTTGAATGAGTAAATGAATGAATGGGCAGAGTCACAGAGAGGTGACTGGGCAACAGGCAGCGGGGTCCCGACAATAGCTAACTGATGTGCTGGTCCCTCTCTAAGGCCCTGTGGAGCTACACTTCAAAGAAACCCGTTTTAAGTCTTCCTGCCTCACATTCCTGATGGGTGAATCACTTGTTTCTTCTGGGTAGGGGAGACTGTTCTCTGGTTCCCACCTCTCCTTTTCATTTCAGTGTTGACCTCTTACCCTGGCTGGGCCTTGGTGTAAATGTTATTTCCCCCAGAGAAACTATCCCTAATGTCCTTGCTTTATCTAAATTAGACATTCCAACATCCCTTTTATGAAACTCCATTTTCTTCATAGCCCTTCCGTAACACAATTTCTAATTATATTCATTTGTGTGCTAGTCCATTCTATGACTCTTCTCTCCACGAGATGACACACCCCTTAAAGAGAGGGAGTTGTGTTTATTTTCTCATCACTGTATCCTCAGCACCTAAAACAGTGCCTGACATACACTGAGCTCTCAACAAGTATGTGTTACAGGAATGAATGAGCACATTATGAATGGATTCCATTTGGAAGGAGAATTTGTACTAGGTAATTAAGTGGGGATGGAGGATAATGGTGAGAATCCAAAAGCTCTACCCCCAACCAGACCCTGAACACTTTATGAGTTTGAGATCCTAGAAGCGGATGAAGTGGTTAGTAATCAGAAGTAAAGTGCATTTTACCTGTGGAAGCTAGATAGCACTCAAAACTCCTCGGAGTACCAGTAACTTTCCTTTCCATACCCCAAATTGCAACTTTTACTACTTCTTCAATAATAAATTATTCTTGCTCACCAGGTATCCAAACTTAAGAAGGACCCTTTTCTTCTCACCACATACCTTCACAATGCTTCTTGTTAGTTTCTATCTTTCTGTTCCCATGAGGGTCATTTGATCCAGTGTATTAGTCAGGTTTATTTCTCTTGCAAGTTATAGAAATTCAATTTTAAGTAGCTTAAAAGCAAAAACCAGGAATATATTGGATCATGTATCTGGGAAGTTGATGGGGACGATTGGCTTTGCCCATATCCAAACCCAGGAATCAAATGAATGCTCAGGACTTCATCTCTCTTGCCATCTTCCTGCTTAAATTTAACATGAACTGTCATGACCCTGGCTTACAACCAGAGAGGATTCTGACTGCATCCCTGTGACCCTCCTGAAAAAGTCCCTATTTGAGCCTGGGTAATGAGCTCAAACTTGTAGCCTTTGTGTGGAGAGTGGAACAATCACAGAAGGAGTTCCTCAAGAAAAAGAGGAATTTTTTACCAGGATGAGCTGAGGAAGAGGTGCTAGGTAGTCAAGAGCAACTGAATATCTTCCTGCAATAGCCATCCTGTGCCAGCTGCAGTGTTGGGTTCTTTACCTATATGAGACAGGATATACAGGGAAACACAAGATATATAGTACATAAGCTTATAATAATAAGTTATGGAATCAGATTGAAAAGTGAAAGCGACAGTTGCTCAGCTGTGTCCGACTCTTTGTGACCCCAGGGACTATGCAGTCCATGGAATTCTCCAGGCCAGAATACTGGAGTGGGTAGCATTGTCCTTCTCCAGGGGATCTTCCCAATCCAGGGATCAAACCCAGGTCTCCCACATTTCAGGTGGATTCTTTACCAGCTGACTCACAAGGGAAGCCTTTAGTTCAAATCCTACCTCTTTCTTTTATTAGCTGTGCTATTTTGGATAAGTTAAGTCCAATTTTCTTGTGATAAAACAGTAATGTAAGATACTCCATGAAACAGCATTCAGGCTTAAAAGGGAAGAAAATTCTGGCACATGCTGCAACATGGATAAGCCTTGAAGACATCATAAGCCAGACACAAAAATACAAATACTGTGTGATCCCACTTATATAAAGCACCTAGAGTAGTCAAATTCATAGAGACCAAAAGTAGAAGGGTGGTTGCCAGGACCTGGAAACTGAGAATGGGTAGTTATTTTTTAAATGGATACGGAGTTTCACTTTGGGATCTGGAGATGGATGGTGGTATGAATATGCTTAAAGGTACTGAACTGTACACTTAAAACTGGTTAAAATGGTAAATTTCATGTTAAGTATATTTTGCCACAATAGAATAATGATATAAGGATTAAATGAGATAAGAGGCATAAATGAAATATTATTATTCTCATCATAATCCTTAGAATGAGTATAATCTCTATTTTTATTGCTGATTAAATGGAGACTTGGAGGTTAAGTAACTTGTCCAAGCCCCTGTAATTAGAGAGTATCTGAGCCAGGTTTGAATCCAGTATTTCAACACAGGGCCCCTGCTTTTTTTGCTATTCCACATTTCTTCCCAGCACATTGCTTGCTAGCTACTATCACCTGATTAATATTTTTAAATGCTGCTTTCTGCCAAGCTTCTGTTTAACAAAACTTTAAGAGGTCTATTTCTGGTAAAAACCCCAGATGCCTCCTCCTGGGATGACTTGATCTGCAGTCTGACCCTATTGACGTTTCCAGCTTCAATTCAAGGTCTGGGCCCTGCTTCATCCTGTGGCATTTTATCTGTGTCCATATAGCATCCACGCTTCTCCTGTTGAGACAGTGCTGGAACTCTACCTGCATTTCAATGCCCAGCTCAAGACTCAGCTCCCCCAGAAAGCCTCACCTCACTGACAAAGAGGCACAGACACTTCTTTCCCAGAACTGCCATAGTGTTTAGGTGTTCTGTTCGTGTCTTATCTCCACAGCAGACTACCAGCTCACACACAGGGACTATGGACTGTGTTGGCTACTTCTTTAAATTCCTCTCAATGTTAGTTTAAGTGTTTCGTATTGAGCAATGACTTGATGATCATTTCTTTTTTTAAGATTTTTGAAAATATTTTGTTTTAATTTATTTGCTTGGCTGTGCTGGGTCTGTTGTAGCCCATGGGTTCTTCAGTTGCAACATGCGAACTCTTAGTTGCAACATGTGGGATCTAGTTCCCTGACCAGGGATCAAATCCAGGCCCTCTACGTTGGGAGGACAGTCTTAGCCACCAGACCACCAGGAAAGTCCCATTGATAATTTCTTAACAATGCTAATGTAGGAAACACAATTAACAATGACTAGTTTGCACACCATTATCCGGATTGAAGAAAAACGTGTATTTTTTTCTTGTTAGAGAGGATCCTGAAACTTTTCCTTGAACTTTTAGGTCAGTTCAGGACATAATGTTTCCTAGTCAGCATGGAAATAAAAAGATTAAGGCTGGGGTGGGGGGAACTGATCTGCTGGAGGGCCTGAGAGGTAGAAGTCTCTTGCTGATTAAATTCTGAAAAACAGAAGGAGGCAAAATTATTTACAAACAACCAGAGAAAAGGCAGTGTGTGTGTGTGTGTGCATGTATGTGTGTGTGCGTCTGTGTGCGTGTTTAGCACATCTCAAAAATATGAAAGGTCATTTTAGGTTCTGCAAGTAGTGTTTACTGTGCAAATACTTCAGTCTCTACATAGGTGCTGGACACGTTATCATGGTGTTTTTGTGTCCTTAAACCTTTCTAAATGATGCTGTCCTTTACCTCCCACAACTGCTTAATGGCTAGTCTTCTGTGGACCATGTAAAGGAACCATAGATTTTCCCCAGGAAGAGAATCATGGTCAAGATGCTAGAAATAGCAGTCAGAGCTGATGTTTAGCAGACTGTCCTTATAAGCAGTTCTCAGTAGTTGTGGAGTTCATTCTGATTGACTTGTTCCTGTTCTTTAAATATATTGAAGTAAGCCAGAAAGAGAAAACAAATATTGTATAATAACGCATATATGTGGAATCTAGAAAAATGGTATTGCTAAGTCACTTCAGTCATGTCCGACTCTGTGCGACCCCATAGATGGCAGCTACCAGGCTCCCCCATCCCTGGGATTCTCCAGGCAAGAACACTGGAGTGGGTTGCCATTGTCTTCTCCGAGAAAAATGGTATAGATGATCTTATTTGCAAAGCAGAGATAGAGTGCACACAGATATAAAGAACAAATGTATGGACACCAAGGGCTTCCCAAGCGGCACTAGCAGTAAAGAACCTGACTGCTACGCAGGAGCTGCAGGAGACGGGGGTTTAATCCCTGGGTTGGGAAGATTCCCTGGAGGAGAGCATGGCAACCCACTTCAGTACTCTTGCCTGAAGAATCTCATGGACAGAGGAGCCTGGCAAGGTATGGTCCACAGAGTTGCAAAGAGTCAGACACGACTGAAGTGACTTGACACACACACACACTTGGATTACCAAGGTGGGAAAAGGAGGGGTGGAAGGAGTTGAGAGGTTGGGATTAACACATATACTGTATTGATACTGTGTATGAAATAGATAAATAATAAGGACATAGTGTATAACACATGGAACTCTACTTCATGTATTGTGGTGACCTGAATGGGAAGGAAGTCCAAAAGGGAGGAGGTATATGTATACATATGGCCGATTCACTTTTCTGTACAGTAAAAACTAAAACAACATTGTAAAGCAACTACATTCCAATAAAAATTAATTTAATAAATAAATATTTAAAATGTCAGCCTTAGGCAAGGGGAGGAGCACTGCAAGTGCATGGCAATCTATGCGGTAGAAGCATAGAACATCAGTGAAAGAATAACAGAATATAAGGCGGGAAACACACAGGTAAGGACCAGAACCTGAAAGAATTCAGGCCATCTGGGCAGATCGTCTGAAAGATCCATCTGAGCAGATAAGCCACCGCAAATTGTTGGGAGAGAAGTAGATGTACCTTTTCAAAAGATGAAAGAGCCTGGCTTTACAGTGGATCAGATGGGCAATGATGAAGAGTTGAACCAAGGCCTTGGCAGTGCCAATGGATATTAGGGGATGGATATAAGATATATACATACATTTTTTTTAGGTAAAATTTACTGGTTTTATAATTAGAGGAAGACAGTGTCAAGAGGACTCGGAATCTGAAATGTGAGTTTTCTAGTTGGTTGGTACACACCAAGAATACATTGATGTCTCATGTTTATTTTCACTGTCTTCCCTCAAAGTTCAGGGAATAAATTGCGGTTGATCATCCATAGGATACATGAGTAGAACAGTTGAATGTGAGGTTTCTGGCAACTCTTGAAAAATGTGATCACCACATCCGGCCACATTTTGGTTCAATGAGAGTCTAGACTACAACAACTCATTTAAATTTGCATGAGTCCAGCTTGCCTCGACTGAAGGAGATACGGAGAATATTTTGAAGGCTGCTGAAAACTATGGACATAGCAGTCAATGCCTTTAGGGGAGGCCATTTCCTGACCAACCTATAGGACATTGTGCCCTCTTCTTTGAAGTAGTTGAGCCCTGGGTATCAGTGGGATTGCTTTAGCTTTTTGGATATTTCCCTACCTACAGTGCAGTCACGCTGGAAGAGCTATAATGAGAATGGAGAGCATCTCAAGAGTTTGGGAAGCCCCAAAGGAGTGACTTTGAGTTATTTCCCCAGAGTAGAACAGAGAATCATGCTGTGAAAGCCTAGGTTCACAGAGAGGGAAAATATAAAAAGGTTTGTTTTTTATTTCCATGGTGATATCCATCATTTTCATGGCGGATCTCTCATATCCATTGTCATATCCCTTAAGACTACGTTCTTCACTAGTGCCTTAACTTTGCTTGTCTAAGTAAAGGAAAATATCATTAAATCAAGCCCTTTGAAATATCAGTAGATTTTTCTATTTCATCTGGATTTAGGTCTTCAATTTTCTAACTCAAGATTTTTTTGAATAACTTTTTTTCAAACAGCAATTTCTTCTCTCAGTGAGGACCAACACTAAGGTATCCTTACAGTTTTAAAAATAAACTGTTCTTTGGACCTGCAAAGAAGTATTCAGATGTCGTAACCTGAAAATAACCTTGGAATTTTCCCACACTCTAACAGATCCCTAAACTGCCAAATGGATATGTACCAACATTTTCAGATTCCCCAGGGAACACACTTGAAAATGCTCAGTACCAAAGAAAATGTTAGGGAAATATACACACTCAAAAAATAGGTGTGCACACCAAAAGTGCTCTCCTTTTATAAGGGAAATATCTCAAGTATCACATGATTATATATGTGTATTATAAATTATTTATACAATACTAAAATCAACTGTAATTTAGCTTTCTTGCCCATGAGTTAACATTTTTTATTTTACTAAAATGGGCTTCCCTCTTAGCTCAGCTGGTACAGAATCTGCTTGCAATGTAGGAGATATAGGTTTGATCCCTGGGTTGGGAAGAGCCCGTGGAGAAGGAAATGGCAACCCACTCCAGTGTTCTTGCCTGGAGAATCCCATGGACAGAGGAGCCTGGCAGGCTACAGTCCCTGGGTTGCAAGAGTTGGACTCAACTTAGTGACTAAACAACCACCAAGATGTTTAAAGCAAGAGCAAAACAAAAAAGCTGCACCTCTCTTCATTTATTCACACGTATTCCTATTTGATGAATAGAAAACAAAATTATTTGTCTTCAATCTTTATCAAAAGGAAGACAAAGAGATGAAAATATCTTCATTTCTGCAAGGTCCTACCATATAGCACAGGAAACTCTGCTCAATGTTATGTGGCAGCCTGGATGGGCTGGGAGTTTAGGGGAGAATGGATACATGTATATGTGTGGCTGAGTCCCTTTGCTGTCCACCTGAAACTATCACAACATTGTTAATTGAATATAGGCCAGTATAAAATAAAAAGTTTAAAAAAATCTTCGTTTCTAAAAACATTCTAATAAAAATTTTAAAATTCTAAAAAGTGAACTCCATGGTGCTCCAGTGGTTAGGATTCTATACTTTCACTGCCAAGGGAGCAAGTTCAGTCCCTGGTTGGGGAACTAAGGTCCTGCAAGCTGCATGGTGTGACCAATACATAAACAAATAAAAATATTTTCATTCTTTGGCTCCCTCTGTTATGCTTGTCTTAGCAACATGAACCAAACCAAACTGTTCTTTGTACCTGCTCATGAGCAGCTGAGGATGGATGAAAAAAAAATCACCCAAATTGCAGATAGATGCTATTATAAATTCTTGGCCGCCTCCTCTCTGCAGAACCATTTGATAAATTAGTTCTACTTTCCACCACAATTTTCTCAAATGCTCACTCTCCTCAAACATCTGATCCTCCATGCCTTACTGTAAATGGATGACTTTGTATAATATTTCATACAGAAAATATAAGCAAAACACAGTGGAACATTAAAGTAAGTATATGAGAACAACCAAGAAAATGAAAAAAATAAAAACAACAGGGGCAATATCACTCTCTGAGTTATCAAATAAACCATAAAGTTACTATCATTAAATCATGTGGAATTTTTGCTAGAAGATATAATACATCAGTGACACAGACCCCAGAAACCACAGATAAGAGTACAGATAAGATAAAGGTAGATTTCAAAACATTGGGAAAGGTTAGAATATTTAACAAAATAGTGTTGGAAAAATTGGGTTTCAGTGGAAAAAAATAACGTTTATCTCCACTTAATTGAATAGATTTTTAAAGTATGTTAAATATAAAATAAGACTATAAAATTAATAAACAGAAATATGGGAGAATTTTTATGATTTTCATAAAGGGAAAGTCCTTAAAAAGTGAGTCAAAATCAAGAAATAGACCAAAAAAATGACAAATTGACTACAGACTGTCATTGACAGTAGACCATCACTAATTATCATTATCATATGTCATTGTGTATAAATGACCTTGGCCTTTAAAGAAACCCATCTGGTAATATCTATCAAAATGTTCCTATTTATTTATTTCCAAGATTCTCTTCCTTAAAAAACATTCACATCTGTACACAGATATTCACTGTAGCACTGTGTGAAACAATAAAAAATTAGAAGCAATTTCACTGTCCTACAAATAGAGGAATGCTTTTGATGCATTTGAACTGTGGTGTTGGAGAAGACTCTTGAGAGTCCCTTGGACTGTAAGGAGATCCATCCAGTCCATTCTGAAGGAGATCAGCCCTGGGATTTCTTTGGAAGGAAAGCTAAAAAGTTTCAGCTAAAGCTGAAACTCCAGTAACTTTGGCCACCTCATGCGAAGAGTTGACTCACTGGAAAAGACTCTGATGCTGAGAGGGATTGGGGGCAGGAGAAGAAGGGGACGACACAGGATGAGATGGCTGGATGGCATCACTGACTCAATGGACGTGAATCTGAGTGAACTCCGGGAGCTGGTGATGGACAGGGAGGCCTGGTGTGCTGCGATTCATGGGGTCGCAAAGAGTTGGACACGACTGAGCGACTGAACTGAACTGAACTGAACTTACATAAATCACAGTACATTCATACACTAGAAAACTACTAGCCTTTCTAAAGAATGAGGTGGATAATGTATTATGATAATGTATTATCCACCTCATTCTTTAGAAATAACATAACATAACATAAAATACCTTCAACAGAGAGAGAGAAAAAAAGTCAAGTTTCAGAACAAGAGTATATATGATCACATTCACAAAAACCAAAACCAAACAAACATGCGTGTGTGTGTTTGTGCATGCTCATACTTAATGCTTAGTAAGTGCTTTCAAAGGAAAAACATTAAATTGTTAATTCCAAGTGCTCCTCTGAGCCAAGAAATGGTAATTGGAAGGATAGCAGGTATGAAGGAAGAATTTTCACTTTTACTGTAATATTTCTGCTTTGTTTGAATTGATTACATCGAGTACATAATCAACTGCACTTTTATAACTTAATTTAAAATGAGATAGAAGAAAATAGAAATTATCAGAGCCCATCACACATAATAAAGGCAAACATTGTTTTATTAAACTATTGTTTTCTGAAACATTTGTTTCAATCGTACGTGTGTAGAGCACATACTGAGTCCCAGCGAAAAGATACATTTCTAACTAGGAGTTGCATTTTAAAAAGCGACTTAAGTAATTTGCTTTCATGAATTCTTTTCATCAGCTTCCAAACATAAGCTACTATATTCCATCTGTGAAAATTTCCCCTGAAGGGGATATATGTATAATTATGGGTGATTTGTGTTGTTGTTTGGCAGAAACCAACACCACATTGTAAAAATTAAAAAACAAGGGAAAAAAATTTTCTCCCTGAGTTTCACACATCCATCCAGCTCTTGTCTTGTTGACTCAGGTTTGTGAATAAGAGGTCTGAATTTGAAAATGCACATCCCAGCCACTTTTCAACACACCCACTCTAGCCCTGCCATTAAGAACCTTACCGTGGAGGGATCTTTCACAGCCCCGCACCTTATCTGATGTCTCAGCAGTAGTCTAAGGATAGGCTACTCCTTACCTCCTCGGACATCTCTCCTCTTGGCTTCTAGGAGAAAGTGCCCTCTCCTGCTTTCCCTTCTGCCTCTTCGCGGCTTCCCCTTTGGCGGCTTCTCACTTGTGGGCCAGCTGACTCTGAACTATCAGCGTCCTTTGGGGCTGGTCCTGCGTACTCTTGTTCTCACTCTCTACTCCTTCCCTGCATGCATGCTTGCTAAGTCGCTTTAGTCCTGTCCGACTCTTTGAGACCCTATGGACTGTAGGCCACCTGGCTTCTCTGTCCAAGAGATTCTCTAGGCAAAAACACTGCGGTGGGTTGCCATGCCCCCCTCCAGGGGATCGTGCCCACCCAGGGATCAAACCATTGTCTCTTATGTCTCCCGCATCAGCAGTCCAGCTCCTTACCACTAGTGCCGCCTGGGGAGCTCGCTCCTCCTGTAGGCAGTATCAGTCATTCTCATGAGAATGGTAACCATCTGTGTTACTCTCCACTTTCCACCTACACAGCAGTTAGCACAGTGCCTGTCGTACAGTTGGTGCTTAACAAATAATCATTGACGAATGAGTAAATGACCAAGGGGTCTCCTCAGTTCAGTTCAATCGCTCAGTCGTGTCTGACTCTTTGCGATCCCGTGGACTGCAGCGCATCAGGCCTCCCTGTCCATCACCAATTCCTGGAGCTTGCTCAAACTCATGTCCATCGAGGTGATGATGCCATCCAACCACCTCATCCTCTGTCATCCCCTTCTCGTCCCGCCTTCAATCTTTCCCAGCATCAGGATCTTTTCCAGTGAGTCAGTTCTTCACATCATGTGGCCAAAATATTGGAGTTTCAGCTTCAGCATCAGTCCTTCCAATGAATGTTCAGGACTGATCTCCTTTAGGATTGACTGGTTTGAGATCCTTGCAGTCTAAAGGACTGTCAAGAGTCTTCTCCAACACCACAGTTCAAAAGCATCACTTCTTCTGCGCTCAGCTTTCTTTATAGTCCAATTCTCACATCCATACATGACTACTGGAAAAACCATAGCTTTGACTAGATAGACCTTTTTTTTTTTTGCAAAGTTATGTCTCTGCTTTTTGCTATTTAGGTTGGTCATAGCCTTTCTTCCAAGGAGCAAGCATCTTTTAATTTCATGGCTGTAGTCACCACCTGCCGTGATTTTGGAGCCCCCCAAGATAAGCCTGTCACTTTTTCCATTGTTTCCCCATCTATTTCCCATGAAGTGATGGGACCAGATGCCATGATCTTAGTTTTCCAAATGTTGAGTTTTAAGTCAACTTTTCACTCTCCTCTTTCATTTTCACCAAGAGGTTCTTTAGCTCTTCTTTGCATTCACCATAAGGGTGGTGTCATCTGCGTATCTGAGATTATTGCTATTTCTCCTGGCAATCTTGATTCCAGCTTGTGCTTCATCCAGCCTAGCATTTTGCATGATATACTCTACATATAAGTTAAAAAAGCAGGGTGACAGTATACAACCTTGACGTACTCATTTCCCTATTTGGAACCAGTCTGTTGTTCCATGTCCAGTTCTAACTGTTGCTTCTTGACCTGCAAACAGATTTCTCAGGAGGCAGGTCAGGTGGTCTGGTATTCCCAGCTCTCTCAGAATTTACCAGGTTGTTTTGATCACACAGTCAAAGGTTTTGGCACACTCAGTAAAGCAGAAGATGTTTTTCTGGAACTCTCTTGCTTTTTTGATGATCCAACAGATGTTGGCAATTTGATCTGTTTCCTCTGCCTTTTCTAAATACAGCTTGAACATCTGGAAGTTCATGGTTCACATACTGTTGAAGCCTGCCTTGGAGAATTTTGAGCATTACTTTGCTAGCGTGTGAGATGAGTACAATTGTGCGGTAGTTTGAACATTCTTTGGCATTGCTTTTCTTTGGGATTGGAATGAAGACTGACCTTTTGCAGTCCTGTGGCCACTGCTGAGTTTTCCAAATTTGCTGGCATATTGAGTGCAGCACTTTCACAGCATCATCTTTCAGGATTTGAAATAATTCAACTGGAATTCCATCATCTCCACTATCGTTGTTCATACTTCCTAAGGCCAACTTGACTTCGCATTCTAGGATGTCTGGCTCTAGGTGAGTGATCACACCATCATGGTCATCTGGAAATCTGGTTATCATGAAGATCTTTTTTGTATAGTTCTTCTGTGTATTTTTGTCACCTTTTCTACATATCTTCTGCTTCTCTTAGATTCATACCACTTCTGTCCTTTATTGTGCTCGTCTTTGCATGAAATGTTCCCTTGGTATCACTAATTTTCTTGAAGAGATCTCTAGTCTTTCCCATTCTATTGTTTTCCTCTGTTTCTTTGCACTGATCACTAAGGAAGGTGTTCTTATCTCTCCATGCCAGCCTTGGAACTCTTCATTCAAATGGGTATATCTTTCCTTTTCTCCTTTGCCCTTTGCTTCAGTATTATTCCAGTTCTGTATTCTTGCCTTGAGAACCCAAGAACAGTCACTTCAGGCTTGATTTTTCTTCACAGCGCTTCGTACCACCTGACAGCACCCTTCTTCTAGTTTAAGTCATTTCTCCCCACCAGAAGGTAAGTTTAAGAGTATAGAAAGTTTGACCATTTTGTTTACAGCCCTCATACATAGTACATAAAAGAGTACCCAATATGCAGTAGGCATACTGTTTAAGAATGAACTCCTAAGGAGAGAAAGTTCAAAGGTGCAGTGGCTGCTTGGAGAGCTGCTCATCAGTGTCACTGGAGTCAAGTGGGAAAGCTGCCAACATCTGAGGGTTTGTGGAAGTAAGGGTGATTATTTGAATTTACTGAACCCAAGTCTCTGGCTATATGAAATCCCTGCGGTTATCAGTATCTCCCTGAACACCAACCCCCAGGTCATGGTCAGTTATTGTCCTTACAGACAAGTTTCCTCTCCCCTCCCTCGTCTTAGGAGGCAGCACTAAGCTCACTGGGTCCTCTGCTTCTTCTCAGATACCCCAACCCCAATCTCGTTGCTGTCTTCTCTCCCCCCTGCTGGTCCTTTAAATGGAAGCGTTACCCAACATTGCTTTCTGACCTTCTTCTCCTTAACACTCTCCCTAAACTCCTGTTAATCATTGTCTTTAGATGATATCAATGCATGAGAAAGATTAGCAAAAATGCTAGAAGCAATATTTTTAAAGAGGGAAACACATTTTGCTTTGCATTTTAATGAGCCCAGATTTTGATTGAGAAGACCTAGGTTTGGGCCCAGTTCTGTCAACTTACCAATTTTGTATCTGTACAAAAAACTCATAACTTCTCTGGGCTTCCATTTCTCCATTTACAAAACAAAGATAATAATGTCTTGAAAAGAAAGTGTTAGCTGCTCAGGCAGTCATGTTCAACTCTTTGTGACCCCGTGGACTGTAGGCCACAAAGCTTCTCTGTCCCTGGGATTCTTCAAGCAAAATGCTGGGATGGGTTGCCATTTCCTTCTCCAAGGGATCTTCCCAACCCAGGGATCAAACCCAGGTCTCCCACATTGTGGATAGACTCTTTACTGACTGAGTCCCCAGGGTTATAATGTCTTACCTTACATAGATTATCTTAATGTATGAAATCTGAATGACTCATTTGTTTATAATAAGTTTTTTATAAAACATGTTTTATAAAATATAATTTGATCTATAAATACAGATTCTAACATGATAGACCAGAAAAGAACGGGTCACTAAACCACTTTCTATAGGGAATAAGAATTGATGTGGGGAATTGTCTTTTCATTTCCATGCACTTGTAGGGAGAAGTACAAGTATGCCCATACAAGTACTTGTATGGCCTCAAGGTTGCTGTTTAGGTCTTATGTCAGTTCAGTTCAGTTCAGTTCAGTTGCTCAGTCGTGTCCAACTCCTTGCGACCCCATGAACTGCAGCACGCCAGGCTTCCCTGTCCATCACCAACTCCTGGAGTTCACCCAAACCCATGTCCATTGAGTTGGTGATGCCATCCAACCATTTCATCCTCTGTCGTCCCCTTCTCCTCCTTCCCTCAATCTTTCCCAGCATCAGGGTCTTTTCCAATGAGTCAGCTCTTTGCATCAGGTGGCCAAAGTATTGGAGTTTCAGCTTCAACATCAGTCCTTTCAATGAACTCCCAGGACTGATCTCCTTTAGGATGGACAGGTTGGATCTCCTTGCAGTCCAAGGGACTCTCAAGAGTCTTCTCCAACACCACAGCTCAAAAGCATCAATTCCTCTGCACTCAGATTTCTTTATAGTCTAACTCTCACATCCATACATGACTACTGGAAAAACAAGACTCAATCAAATCAATAATGCACTATGACTGCCCATCCACCTAGGATTGAAACTACAAATAATCTCAAAATATGTGACCAATGAATTGAGCTGAAGTCCAAATCAACCAGGATTCCATTTCACTCCTTGAAGTTAACAGTCCTCAAACCTTCTTTGACTGCGTTCACATCAGCCCTGCCCCTTTATGGCAGCTGGAAGCTGGCTGAATTGTCCTCCCAGTAAAGGGGGCTCATGTGGGATTGGAGGCAAGCACATTAGCACATTCCTATACAAGGAGGGGGGATTTCAACATTTTCCAGCCTCAGCGTTCCTTTTAGCTGTGGATTAGACACAGAGCACATCTTAGTTTAGTTTTGTTCATTCACTGTTACTGTTTGTTTCATTTTTCCTCCATAATATATAAATCTGCACTTTGAGGGGGAAAAAAAAATCCTATCTGCTTTACGGTTGGTTCCATGAGAGGCTAAGCTATTTATTAAGAGCAGAAAATATTTTAAGCTGCTCAGCTGAGATTTTAATAGCTCTTGTCTAATCGTTAACATACAGGCCTCCCTAACCAGAACATTTGTGAGGGATGACTTCTTAACAGGATCTGAAATCAACCCTTTCCCAAAAGGCCTGTTAAAAATTACACATTTGGAATTTTGTTCTAACCTGATTCAGCTGCTGCATTCTCTTTTGATATTTCCTGGGGGGTTGAGGGGAGAGGTAAACAGCTTTGTTCTATTTAATCTGCCTGCAAAGTCGGAGACCGGGGTTCAATTCCTAGCTCAGGAAGATCCCCTGGAGAAGAGAATGGCAACCCACTGCAGTATTCTTGCCTGGAGAATTCTTGCCAAAGTATTCTTGCCAAAGAGTCAGACACGACTGAGCAGCTAACATTTTTCTATTTAATCTAGCTTTAAAAAAAAATCTGGTGTAATATTTGAGTACTTGATGAAAGGAGGATGACCAACCATCCTAGTTTGCCTGGAAATAAGGAATTTCCCAAGACACAGGCCTGGAAAGGAATTCTTAGTCCAAATCACTCACAAGACAGAGGAAGAAACTGAGGCCCAGCAAAATGAAAGAATCTTCCCTAATATCACATAAAGAACATTTACAGTCTTGCTGGCACCAGAACCCAGATCTCTTAAGACCTAGATAAGGGCTGCACTGACCCACTGTCTTTGTCCTGGCAGTGAGATATAGGGTCAACTATGAAGAGGAGGCAGTGGCACCCCACTCCAGTACTCTTGCCTGGAAAATCCCATGGATGGAGGAGCCTGGTAGGCTGCAGTCCATGGGGTCGCTTAGAGCCGGACGCAACTGAGCGACTTCCCTTTCACTTTTCACTTTCATGCACTGGAGAAGGAAATGGCAACCCACTCCAGTGTTCTTGCCTGGAGAATCCCAGGGACGGGGACCCTGGTGGGCTGCCGTCTATGGGGTCGCACAGAGTCGGACACGACTAAAGCGTCTTAGTAGTAGTAGTATGAAGAGGAACTTAAGTTTAATTACTGGCTCTTAGACATTTGACTGCTTTATTTATTTATTGTCTTTATTGAATTTGTTACAATGTTGCTTCTGTTTTATGTTTTGGTTGCGAGTCACGTGGGATCTTAGCTCCCTGACCAGGGATGGAACCTGCACCCCCTGCATTGGAAGGCAAAATCTTAGCCACTGGACCACCAGGCAAGTCCCTTAACTGCTTTATTTAATTCACATGTAAGGAAAGCAAAACAATAATCCAAGTACATTCTAATCAGTGATTGTAGGGGGTGCAAATGTTCTAAAGCAAAGTAAAAATGATGACCACTTGTATATCCATGTTTACAGAAGCATAATTCAGGATAGCTAAACCTAAGTGTCTATTGACAGATGAATGATTAAGCAAAATGTAGTATAAACGTGTGATGGAGTATTACTCAGCCTCAAAAATGGAAGGAAATTCTAACACATGCTACAACATAGGTAAAACTTGAGGACATTATACTAAGTGAAATAAGTCCATAGCAAAAAGATAAATACTGTCTGATTATACCTACATGAAGTAGTCTATAAGGGGTTTCTTACAGATCCAAGATACAAATACTTTTAGAGTATTTGACCACTCTCAGGAGTCAAAAACCAGAGAGACAGAATAAGACTGGCAGTTGCCTGAGGCTCTGGGGAAGGGAAATGAAGAGTTAGGGTTTAATGGGTAGAGTGTTTTAGCCTTCCGAGATAAAAATTGTTTTGGCGATGGATAGTGTTGATGTCTGCACAACAATATGAATATACTTAAAACCACTGAACTGTACACTTAACAATGGTTTAAATAGCAAATCTTATGTGTATTTTACCACAATTCTTTAAATGAAAAAATTAAATAATGATTACCAAAAACTCATCTATTCCGCTGGTGCCAGATTTCTGTTAAGGAGGTCTGCAAAGTGCTTTGCAGTCATTTATTAGCTAGGGGTGTTTTGTCAAATCCAACCACATTCTTTAGATAAGGAGTTTGGTTTGCTTTGATATTTAATGACTTTCCCTTTACAGAGGGCATAGAATTTCCAGATGTGCAACACCCTTAACACCTAGCAGGACCTCACAGCCTGGCACATAGTAAATGCTGCATAAACATTTTAAAAATAAATACAGAACAGCAACGGCTAGCATTGGTTTTGAACATTTATTCTGAGGAGGGTTTACTTTGAATCTGATGAAGATGAAGCTTCAGGTCTTCCTGTAAAAAGCCCTCTTCCCAGACACTGTGAGGGGCCTTAGCAATGTATTCACATAAAACTTATAAAAATAAGATTTAACTTCTTTTTATTTAAGAGGGCCCTCACAGTTGTATAATCTTTAGGCCCCATAAAATCTGGACCTGCCTTTGTACTTTCTGCCTGTCTAAGGACTCCACTCATTACTTCCCACCCTCCTCTCTTGTTATTTTCACTTCTCAGATAAGGTAACAGGATAACCTGAGCACAGTTAACCAGCTAGGGAATGATATGCAAGGATTTGTACCCTGACATCTGAGACCAGCTGAGCACTATGAAAGTCACTCAGTCGTGTCTGACTCTTGCAAATCCATGGACTGTAGCCCACCAGGATCCTCCATCCATGGATTTCTCCAGGCAAGAATACTGGAGTAGGTAGCCATTTCCTTCTCCAGGGGATCTTCACGACCCAGGAATTGAATCTGGGTCTCCTGCATTGCAGGCAGATTCTTTACGGACTGGTCTATGACGAGGGGTGGGGGGGAGTGGGGGGGTGGGGGGGTGGGCGGGGTGTGGGGGGGTGGGTGGGGGGTGGGGGGCAGGGAGCGGGGGGCAAACCTGACTCCAGTCTCAGTTGAATTAGCTGTGTCCGTGGTAAGGACTGTGATTTCATCTGATGCAACCGTACTGACAGCAAGGATGGCTGCTCTTTTAAAACAACCTATGATTTGGGGAAACCATTTATTATATATGCTTTTCCTACTCTCACCTCCATTTGGTATTCTTGTTTAGTCAATGGAAGGGAATTTAGGAGAGTGGGGGATGAAAAGAGTGAGACTGAAGAGGGGAGAGGAACAGAGATGCAATCTTGTATTAACAAAGTTTCTCCACACTCCCTCCCCAGCTGTTTTCCTTTCTTTTTTGAGGGATGTGCAAGGGTGCTTTGTGACCTGGGAAATTCCACTTCTGTTTTATCTATTATTTGTATTTGCTCTGTCCCCCTAGGATTTCTACTCTGGAGGCACTATTTCTAGTCTGAAAGCTCTACAAGTCAAAGGGCAGAAAGGAATCTTTCCTGTAAACATCCGCTAGGCCACTCCCGGAAAAGGTAACCAGCAACCACTGTTTCCTGTCTTTATTCTGGTTCTTGGAGCAAGTAATACAATTTTCTATTCCTCTAAGATTTCTGGGGGCCAATGGGAAAACAGAATTGAAATGTCCCAGGATTGAAAATTTCCTCCCATTGAGGATGCCGCCTCTCTTCAGAGTCGGATTCTCTGCCTTAGAAATCTCTCTCACGCACACCTTTCATCCAAATGCTGGGCCTCCACTGTGCCTGGCATCTAGGAAACCATGCCCTTGACTCCCACCTCTTCAGAGAGGTGGTGTCATCAACCCAAAGGCAACACCTCCCACCCCCTTCCTGCCCTGATTTCCCTAAACCTGACTGTAATACAAACCTTAGAGTCACCTCTGCTGATCCCTCCCTCCCCTCAGATCCCACTAATCACTACAATTTTCCTCCTTTGCTAACACCCAGACCTCATTCCCTGTTTTCCATTTTCTCCACTGATAGATATTAATACTTTGTTTTCTGTCCTTCTCTCCTTGGGTCTAGGCTATTACAATTGCTTCCTGACTGGGTCCTCTGCCTTTAGAGTCACTCCCTTATAGAAGTGGATTTGTCATTTAGTTTATAAGTCCTAAAATCTAGGATGCCTTGCTTGCGTAGACAAACCCCTTTCAAGTGTTTTTACCTAGTTTTGTGTATGTGATTTTACATTCCTTTTCTTAAAGATGACTCCCCAAATCATATAAGTTTCAGATCTCTCAAAACAGGATCTTCCTCATCACCATTAACTTTCCACTTAAGATACCAGATTAATCACTTTTTAATAGACTTTATTTTTTAGAGAACTTCAGGATCACACAAAAATGTAACAGAAAGCTCAGAGAGTTCCTCTGACTCTACATAAACATAACCTTCTCCACTGCAGACATCCCACACCAGAGGGGGACATTTGTTACTATCAGTGAACCTGCAGTGGCACCTAAGTATCACTCAAAGTCCCTGGTTTTATGTTAAGATCAATCTTTTAAAAGTAATACTCCTTCATGTCATTTTTTCTGCTTTAAAACTGTGCACTAAAATGGTGCCTACTCTTCTAAGTCTATCTCCTTATTTCAACATTGAAGGTTTTCCATATAACATGTCCCAGTTTTACTTCAAATGGTCAGGAAGATCCCCTGGAGAAGGGAATGGCAACTTACTCCAGTTTTTTTTGCCTGCAGAATTCCATGGACAGAGGAGCCTGGAGGACCAAAGTCCATGGGGTCACAAACAGTCAGAGACAACCGAGGGACTAGTACTTTCACTTATTTCCCAATAATCACCACTACACTCCTCAGAGAGGGAGGCTCCAAGCTGGCCGTCCCCATTGTCACCCCTCTTGTTCACATCTCCTCCACTCAGAGTATGGTTAAGTTCAGCTCTACAAAGATGTGGTGGAACAGGCTCCATGTCCCTGTGCATCCAGTGTGCAGTTACTCCACGTGGTCAATAGCCCCTCCTGTCCATCCTTCTTCCCCCAACGGCAGCGCTTTCTAGTTTGGGGATTTAACAGACCAGTAAGACTTTTCCAAACAATAATAAAGTTCAATATAGGACTGTCAACTTTTTGTTCTGCCAAACTAAAGACTTACAACACTAGCATCACAATTATCTTACTAAAGACATTTTATCACTCAAAAAGCACAAAAGGCATAGTCTCAGAATAACCATCAGTTCCTTCAATGTAGAAAGAACTTACATTCCGCTTTAGGAAAACTGACCACATTTCTCTTTATTGTATGGCTGTCTGAGGTAGTGAAAACAACTAGACTGGTCTCTCCGACACCGATTTAGCTCTTACTCATAAGCTGCCTTGGGGCACATTTTGAGTTGTTGACTCTATTTAACTTCTTGTGCACATAAGTCATTTCCTCAACTAGGACGTAAGCTTCATAAGAAGCCTGTAGAAGAACTGCCCCTTTAACTCCCCGGCAAGGCCATGCACACAGAAAATGTTCTATAAATATTTGTTGAATGAATGAATCAGCCTAGAGTAGGCTTTCTAAGCCTGTGTAACCAATAAATCGCCTGTTAATGGAGTATGAGCGCCCCATCCTGAGGCAATTTCTTTCAAGACTTCTTTAAAAAGAGTTAACCAGTACAAATTGCTATGCTTTTGAGTGAAACCTGAAAATTTAAAAACATCTGATATGAAAAGTAAACAGTTTCTTCCTCAAGGCAGTAGCAAGCCCCAGCAAAGAGAATCAAAGCACAAACACACCTTCTGTAAGCTGTCGTTTAACTATCCCGGTTATTTTGGGCTTTGTAAGTAGGCACGCTTGCAGGGTGTGCTTCTAGCTTGACTTAACGTGAAGGGGCTTCCTTCTGGGGCTCCCACCTGTGTGCCTGAAGTCTCCATAATACCCAGGTTACCTCTTTCTCTACCTGGGAGATTCAGAAAGGAGAGCAGTTCAACATCTTCCCAACTGAGTCTTGATTTTATATTCTGGTGTTCACATAGAGCAATGCAGAAAAGAAAGTGTCTTTCAGATTTAAAACACCCTTTTCACTCAGCATCCAGAGTCATCTTTGGAAAATATAAATGAGAGAAAGTCACATCCATGCTTAAAACATTCATTGCATTTCAATTTAATTCCATTCAATAAGGAACTTCCCTGGCAGTCCAATGATTAAGATGCAGTGCTTCCACTGCACGGGGCACAGGTTGGGGAATTAAGATCCTACATGCAGTGTGGCTCTATCACAAAATAAAAATAAAAGAAATAAAAATCTTAAGATAATAATAAATTTTAAAAATTCAAAACATTCCATTCAATAGTTACTGACTGAGCATATGCCGGGCCCCATTCTAAATGTTGGGAATACATCAGTAAATAAAACAGTTAAAAATTCCTGATTTCCTGATGCTTACAGAAGAGGGTAGGGGAAAACATAGAAGAAACATAATAAAAAAAATTATTATACTACATTAGAGGCTGATAAGTGCAAAGGAAAGGAATTGGAATAAGAGGGCTGTTACCATTAGGCGACATGGTCAGGGCAGGCCTAACTGAGAAGGTGGTTGGAGCAAAGACTTGAACAAGGTGAAGGGCATGGGCTGTGAGGTTATCTGGGAGAAGAAGAAGAAATGCCTTCCTACAGCATGACCTCACTGGGTACCTTATCACCTCCTCTTGTGCATACTAGCCCTCCCTCTCTGCTCTTCAAACCCCCTGGCCACCCCCTTCTCACCTCAGGACTTTGCACACACTGTTCCAATCACTCATCTTTCTCCCTTCCCATCCCTGGCTCCTGGACCAGCTCCTCATCCTTCAGGTTTCATATAAATGCCATCTTGGCAACCTGCTCCAGTATTCTTGCCTGGAGAATCCTATGAACAGAGGAGCCTGGAGGGCTACAGTCCACAGGGTTGCAGAGAGTTGGAAATAACCGAGCGACTAAATACACAGATAGGCTTTCTTAGTCCCAACCCATTGTAACTTAGGTGTCCTCTAATAATTACTCTTATAGCGTCCCCTTCAGATACTCAATTAATGTGGTTTGAATATACAACCAAATGAGCAAAAAGGGCTAAAAGGACTGAGCTTACTGGGGACAAGGTCTCTGACTTGTTCATTTATCTTCAGTGCCAGGAACATTGCTGAATGTATTTGATAGACTTCCTCTGCCTAAATAAGCTTCTTTACCAAGGGTTGGTACAGGGGTCAAGTTATGGATTGCTCAAATTTAAGCATCATCATCCTAATAAATAAACAGTATAAAAAAATGGGGTATGAAGCTTTAAACTGTGTTATGGAGAATTAATTTTCTCCCTGCTTCCCTCTTTCAGCAGAGTAACACCTCCCTCCAGCTGGTCCCTTTCGGGACCATTTTCCACACAGTGAAGGGCCAGTGGTATCTTCTTCGCTTCTTTTGAGTCCTAGTTTTCTCAGTAGGAGAGTCCTGGCTGATGGAGCATTTTTTGCTTTCTATTCTTCCTTGAGTCTGAGATCAAAATGTCTCAATTTCCTCTGTGCCTCAGTCAGATTAATTAAAAATAGCTATTATATCTCCAATTCTCAATTATCAGAGGTAATTAAAACATTTAAAATTTTCTCCCGTAATCATTCATACTTTGGGGAGTATCTCCAATGGTATTTTCTTATTGATGTTTGCTTGGGAAATTCCATAAGAATGATAAAGATATCCATTTAACTCCTGCCTCATTTTGAAATGTATCTTAGGTAATATAAAAATCATGCAACATAATTGAAACAAAAGAGATAAATCAGAGCAAAGAGAAAAAAACAGTAAAATGGAACAAGAGATAAAGCCACAGCACAAATAAATTTCAACCACAGGGATTGAAGCAGTCACTACGGAGGGACCACAAATTTGGCTTTGAGCAACGAAGGAATCAAACCAGTCATAGGAGTCGAGATGTTTTATAAGATGAATGCCAGGGGCTTGGAGACTAGAGATCTGACATTTCTGCAAGGCATCTTCAAACAGGACACCTGGGGGCTTCCTTGGTGGTACAGCGGATAAGAATCTGCCTTGCAATACACGGGAGATTGGTTCGATTCCTAGTCCAGGAAGATTCCACATGCCGAGGAACACCACAACTACTAAAGCCTGAACACCTAGAGCCAGTACTCCACAAGAGCAGCCACCACAATGACCCACACACCACAACAAAGAGGAGCCCTCATCTCTGCAACTAGAGAAAGCCCACGTGTAGCAACGAAGACCAGGCATAACCAAAAAAATAAAAATATGTAAATAAAAGAGACACCACTTGATGTCATGTTACTGCTGCTAAGTCACTTCAGTCGTGTCCAACTCTGTGTGACCCCATAGATGGCAGCCCACCAGGCTCCCCTGTTCCTGGGATTCTCCAGGCAAGAACACTGGAGTGGGTTGCCATTTCCTTCTCCAGTGCATGAAAGTGAAAAGTGAAAGGGAAGTCGCTCAGTTGTGTCCGACTCTAAGTGACCCCATGGACTGCAGCCTACCAGGCTCCTCCATCCATGGGATTTTCCAGGCAAGAGTACTGGAGTGGGGTGCCATTGCCTTCTCCGGTAGTTCAAATATGAAGTCCTTTAATTACTTGACTTGATCCTGTTTAAAGTTTAAAAGAAACAAAGGGCTGCATCCACCCATACATGTTATTTTCTCCAATCAAACTTCAGTAAGAATCACACAACAAAGCAATCAAGGACAAACTCTCTGGCAAGGGTCTAATGTATCAGAACTCTGTATTTTTGATTAGACAGGGGTCTATAAGAGTGTGGCATCTACTTATGAACACAAAGTAGGCTATCCAAGCCAGGTGCCTATATAGACCTACCTTTGTAAAGAAGCCAACTAAGGCGTACCCATGGGGTGGGGCCAGATTTCCTTCAGAAAATAGTTCACATTTGCTCTGACACAACAACAAATGGACAGCCAAAACCCCATGGAGCGTGACCACCATGGGACATAAATAACAACCCTCCCACAAATATCATATGTTCCACAGTTTAGTTTTCTATTACCCTGTTTTGGTTTATTTATCCCATGCCTCCCCACCCACGAGAGTAGATAGTTGAGAAGTGACTGTTAAAATCAACCTGCAGAGAAAAGTCATTCTGGATTAATGACTGTGGCCCTAGGCTGTTGGCCCTCTGTTTAATCTGGCTCCTTCCCAATCCAGCCCCACGCAGGAGATAGGTCACTCCGTATAGCTAACTCCACCAATATGACAATTTTGTTTTTTATAAAATATGTATACTTGGTAAGCTGTCAAAGTGAGTGGTGCTTAAGGTATGAGTTACTCAGAGGGAGAAAATATTTTCAGCACTACTTGAAGTCTTTATTTCTGACAACGCACTAGGAACTCAACACAGTAATCTTATTGTTTTAGCTGTTACTTTTACCATTACTCATGAAACATGCCTGGAAAAAAACTAGTGATAACTTCTCCCTCCCCTTCCCAAATGTTTTGTGTGTGTGAATTGTTTTTTTTTTTTTTAACTTTTGGTTTGGGATGAATGCGCCTAACAACCCACCACCTGGTGTCCAAATATTTTTACAGACGTGAATTCAAATACCACAGAATCAGGGTCACAGCTCAGGTTATATGGGTCTTTTTTTCAGACAGGCTCTTTTAAATTGAATATGATCATTCTTGAGCTAGGAGAATCTCAGCCAGGAGTAGATGTAGCCTTTAGATGAGAACTCACTATGTTGACCAATTAAAAAAAAAAAAAGATGGAAAAGAGAACTCCCCCTGGAGAATATTTCAAGGGGAAAAAAATGAACTTTTATTTTGGTTGTCATAATCAGCAGTACACAAACTGAACCAAAGTAACAACTCCTGCTGCATTCCTGCTGTGATTGTCCCTGGTGGAAGAAGATAAGGTGTGAACAAGCTCAGTAGGAATCAAGTTTCAGTCCTGTCGGGTGTAATCAGAACCACAGTTCTAAAACAAAGGCCTCCAGGCCACCTCCTCCCTCAGTCAGGGGCCTGTTCGATTCCCCCTCCCACCCTAACCCCAACCCCACCAGGCACTAAGAGAAGAAAAAGGGATCAACTCTGCACAAACGAAACAACAGTAGCAAGCCTGAGGACTGTCTCTCCATCTGCACACCCTGGGATCAGGGATCTCCAGGTAACATTGGTTCTCCACTTTTCCTACAGAATAATAGCAATAGATCTTCAGAAAACATGTTTTGTTGCATTTAAAAATGAACATTTCCCTTTTAATACTATGCAAAGAAACTTGGTGAGTGAGTCTGCCTTTTGATGGAGTTCCTAGGATAATGCCATGTCATGATGGTTAGAAAGAATATTTTTTTCCCCCTGAAAGAAAATAGAGTACATTTGCTCAAAATGTCAGCCAGATTTAGAGCCCAGAGAAAACTGCTCTGGTCAGTGACTGGTAAGATCTGTACGACTGGATTCCCTCACAAAGTTAAAAATAAGGAAGTGCTAAGTCACTTCAGTCATGTCTGATTCTTTGCAACCCATGGACTGTAACCCACCAGGCTCCTCTGTCCATGGGATTCTCCAGGCAAGAATACTGGAGTGGATTGCCATGCCCTTCTCCAGGGGATCTTCCCAACTCAGGGATTGAACCTGCAGTTCTTATGTCTCCTGCATTGGCAAACATATTCTTTACCATTAGCATCACCTGGTAAACCCCTAAAAATAAGGACAAACAAAACCCAAAACCCAAAAAAAAAAAAGACATGTCTTTGCAGCCTCTAGCTTTGCTAGTGAAACTAACTGGAAGGTTCATTAAAATAATCTCAGAATTCAACCTGTCCCCAGTGTCTTACTGGCCAGACTGTCTTACCAACAACCGGATTTTGATGCAGCTGCCTCGGAAGAAAAGGAAGAGGTGACACTCCCATTTCAGCAATGGCCAGACTAAGGTGCAGTTAAGCAGTCATGCCAGAGTCACTGAGAGCCGGTGCTGAGCTGGAGACCGGTCAGAGAGAGAGTAGGAAGTGTAGACACTGGTGATAAGGCGATGAGTAGAGGAAATTAAACCCCTGTAGTGTGGGAAAAGAACAATTAGCCAAGACAGGGGAGCAGGAAGGAATACAGAATGAATTACAATCAGAGGAAACGAGCTAGGAACAAAAGAGCCTGGTGGGGCAGGGCGAGAGGAGTCCGGAGAAGTGACTTAGGAATGCTGTCTCTCTTTCGGTCCCTTCAGGAGCTCATTGTTGAGTTCAGGAGACTCATAACTTAACCCCTGTGTACCTCAAAGCATCAGACTCCAAGGCAGTTCTCTTTATTCATGAAGCACTTTGAGTATTACTTCATGAATATTATGAATTCCGGATAAGAATGACTTCATGATTAATTTAGAGAAATCTGTCCCCCATCCAGAGAAAGGCCGAAAGTTTAAGCTTGGATTAGTAAGCAAAGTAGTTCCATCAGAAACCATAAGAAATATCTACAGCACAAGCATAGATGTTTAGGCAGGTTTAGATGGTTTAAGACCAATAAAAAAGTATTCATTAATGAGATCTTTCTTTTTCCCCCAGATGCTATTATTACTTCAAAAAAATTTTTATTGGAGTCTAATTGATTTTCAGTGTTGTGTTAGTTTCAGGTGTATAGCAAAGTGAATCAGTTATATGAGATCCCCCTTTTTTTTCTAAAAAGAATCAGTACCAAAATAACCTAAAAGGATGCAATGCTCTATAACTAGTAGGAGGTGACAGGAAAAAGGTACAATTTTATAAAAACAAGAATTAGCTTATTCTTTAAATCAGTATGTTTACCACCCATGATTATTAGCGTGAAAAAAGGATTTACGGTAAGCCCAAAATAACATTGTTTTTGATTCATTCCTAAAACTTGATTGTCAGAAAGCTAAGAGAAGCTCAGCTTTAATCAGCCAAGATGTTAAAATCATGGGAGAAAGGCAAGCAGAAGGATGAAACACTGCCGCTAGAGTCATCGAAAAGAAGGAGGAGAGTTTGATTATAAAATAGATAGGATTAGAAGAACCAGGTACTGTTACAAAGGATTGACTGAGGGGGCAAAGTGGATAATAAGGCAGATTAAAGATTCCTAAAAATCTTCTGTGTCCAGGAAATGAATTAACTGCCCAGACAAACTAATAAAGAAAGATCACATGGGAATAACCAAGAGTTACCATAGAAAAAACAGAAAGCTCTTGCTTTATAAAACCAGCACACTTGGAAAGATTTTTTTATAAAACAGGGAGGCGGCTTTAGACAATACTAAGAGGATATAACTGCTAAAGTAGATGATAATCGAAGGATGACCTTAGAAAAAGCCACAACCATAAAAGATTTTTAAAGACCCAAAGTGGTCGTGGGTGAGGGGGAACATTCTTCGGGACCTTGGAAAAATTGAACTAAGTTTTATTTTAGTCTAGCTTTTTGTCTTGCCTTCATGAGGCCAGTGAAATGGAAACAGTTTCAGAAAAGTGATAAATTAAGGGTGATTAGGAATTCCCTTCATAAATTAAGATGACTCAAGAAGAGACAACCTCTGAGTGAGAAGGAAAAGCGTCAGAGATTAATACTGCCTTAATGCAGTGTTTGGATGTCTCCCTGGAAAGACAGAATGCTTAGGGGAATCAGAGCCAAGTTAATCTAACACATTTCTAGAAATGGACCAGGGGAAGGAGCAGAAAACTGCTAGCGTTTCCCTTGGAACTCAAGAGCAACTGAAAAATTTAAAGTGTAGATAAAGCAACAAGATGAAATTACAAAATGCGTAGATTTATGTGAGCTCAGAAAATAAGCAATCTTATTTTAAGAAAAATTACCTCAATTAAAATTCTTATAGGGGTCTCTGGAGACTTATATTTATAGAGAAAAATAGTAAATGAACTTATATTGGCATCATCATCACATTCTGCAAATGCTATTTGTCTGCTAATATAGAATAGAGACTGGTAAGAAGGTATTAAGAGCAGATTAAGTAACCCCTCTCCACTTGGAGATCCTAACACTCTTAAGGACCTGACATCAGTGTAGACACGAAGCTTCCCATGAGCATGGGCATCCAGTGATAGGAAAGCACGTGCATTATACAAGCACACGCATGGGCAAGAGAATCTCAACCTCAGGTTCATCTAAAAAGGGAAGACATTAACAGAAGAGGTGTACATCATGAGACCCTTGATGAGTGGTGATGGAGCAAATGGCTTGCTTTGCAGACAGGGTGTTTTGGATACAGAGAGGACTTCTGAGAGCCCAGAGCCAAGAGCAGGCAATTAGCCTAAGGCAACTGAGCAGGACTTGTTAAGAGAACCATTTGAGTGAAGAGTGGCGGGAAAGGTTAGGTGTTCTAGCAGATAAGGCAGCTTTGAACATGGGCTCTAGGCAAGTTGAGTTTGGAGTCCAGCTGCACAGTGGTAAACCTTTCTGTGCTTTGGTTTGCTTGTCTCAAAAATGGGATTTTAGGGGACTTTCCAGGTGGTCCAGTGGTTAAGACTCTACACTGAAGTAGGTGCAGGGAATGCTGTTTCAAACTCTGGGAAACTAAGATTCCACATGCTGCATGGTTGTGGCCAAAAAAATGGAGGAGGCGGGGTTTAATTCCTTAGAAAATATTTAAGGATTGTTAAGAGTTCAGTGAGATAGTACGAGAAAAGTAAGAATTCCAACAAAAGCTGTCACTGTGAACAAATTGCAGTCAGTTTGAGGGTTAGACGTCGTACCTTTCTAGCTTCCCTCGTGTCATCTCTGGCTAACTTTCTATTGCCTTTTCCAACCTTTTCCACTCTCAAAGGACTACAGCTCCACTTGGCTCTCCTGCTCTAAAAAATGGTGGGAAGGTCTACTTCATCCTGTCTCCCTTTTTCCACTCGGAACATGGTCCATTTCTTGTGCACCTCCTCCCCTGTTCTATTTTCAAGGTCACAGACCCCATTCCTTCCCAAAGCTAACCTCTCTCTTGCACTAGCGATCCAAAAATGTCCTCAAGGCTCTTGCAGGATGTTACTTCATCAATGAGCCCACTTTTCTGTCTCAGCTGCAGACACTCTTCCATTACCTCCTTCTCCTCAGCCTCTAGCCATACGCAATTATTTTCTGGCTTCATGCATCTCGTCCTCCAGTGTGCAGATTGGCACTACCCACTGCCCTCATTCCTCACATAAACTAAACTCCCCTCTGTCTGTGTTTTGCTCCCTTCCTCTGCTGAAACAGCTGGTTTCATGGCCATCCAAGAAGAATCGAACAGGTTTTTCTCCGTCTATGCTATTCTAGCTTCTCGCGGTTCTGAGTTTACCTTCTCAGAAGCAAACATTCAGTCTACAGCAGGCAGGTGGCATGAGCTGTTACTGGCTGCACTGAAACAGGCGTTCTCTCTCATTTCTCCTCGTTCCTTCTTAGTCTTCTTTTCTTTACTCACACTGTTCATGTACATTATCCCCAAGGATTCTCGGCTTAGCTTGTTTGGTTTCTCTCATGGGACTTCCTCTGGGCAGCCTCATTCAAGCCTATGATCGTTTTTTTAACAGGTCATTTCTTCACTGCTATCCTGAAGTCACAATTTCCAATTGTCTTTTGAAAATCTCATGTCATTACCTTTTCATTCATTTAATTATCTGCTCAATGAAAACTTATTGAGTGCCTCCGAAATGTGTCTAAAATCATCTACTCTTTATCCCCACTCCCATCTGCATTTTGTCCTGTCCTTACTCTGGATAAACGACATTTTAATCACGATACCTCAATGAGGATCTTCAATCTCCTTATCTAGACATCTAATCAGCCATTGAGTCATTATGGCAGTATACATTGACTCCTTTAACATATGCCTACTTTTTCTCTAGAAGTTAGAAGCTAGCTTATTTCTTGGGGGCAGAAGCTAATTTCAATTCTCTCTGCAACCTCCCAAAGTGACTTAGTATAGTTTCTAGAACTGAGTGTAAATCCATAAATATTGTTGAATTACATTGAATTGAAATCATTCATTAAGTGATTGACAGTTTTGGCAAGAATCTTAGAAGATGTGCCTAATTCTTTGGCAAAAATGCAAATACACTAAATTGTCAATTAATACTTGCAGTTAAGGTTTTAAAATTCTATAGAAATGAACAGAAAAAAACATGTAATGGGCCTAAAAATAATAATTTTGAGGATGGAAATAGAATTGTTTGAGAGAAGACTATCCTTTGCTTAGCAAATGAACTTGAATATGAAAGCTGCAATCCCCAAGGATAAATTGCCTTGTATAAGAAAAGTATCAAGAATTGAAGAGCGGCAGCCAAAAGCGGGGCATCCCTGGTAGCTCCGGTGGTAAAGAATCTGTCTGCAATGCAGAAGCTGTGGAAGACACAGGTGCCATCCCTGGGTTGGGAAGATCCCCTGGAGGAGGAAATGGCAACCCAGTCCAGTTCTCTTGCCTGGAGAATCCTATGGATGGAGGAGACTGGCGGGCTACAGTCTTTGCGTGTTGCAAAGAGCAGGACACGACTGCATTGACTTAGTATGATGCAGACACAGCCAAACGGGAAGAGAAAGAGGTGCTAAAGAAAGTGAAGTAAGGGGATGATTTTTTCAGAATCCCCCCACCCCAAAGAGAGCCAGTAAGTAGTTAAGAATGGCTAAGTGAGTTTTCAACCCAATGGCATCCAATAGTTGATTTTACATAATTGGCCATGCTATACTCTGATTTTGTGTAAGTCTTATCATTCTCTCCTCTATTGTAGAACCTCAGTAAGTCTCCCATGTGGTGCCCGAAGCCAGTGAGTGTGGCTGTAGAGTATGCTGTTGAGGTCTTTCTTCCAGAGAACCTGCTGCTGCGAGTACAAGCGCATCAGCCTCCAACTGCTGCACCTTAGGATGCAGTACAGAGCTCATGCCAAAGCCACCACCTCCCTGGGCTGCCCAGCCAGTGAGTGAACACAACAGGGACTGTGACTGGGCCATTCCTGCCCACTGCAGGACTCCTCCAGCGCTGATCTTTGCTCTCAACCTCCCTATCTGCTGGCTCAGGACCTTCTCAGAGCCGCAACACGGCTTCAGGCTCTTCCTACCAATCAGCTTCTTTCCTTTCCTTTCTTTCTTCGAAGGTGTGAGGGCTAAACCCTGTCTAAGACTTCCCCTATCTGCTCCTGCTCTCTTGCTCTCTCTTCTTTATCACTGAAAAGCTTTTCCCTCAAGAATTCACTTGCATTTCTAACTTTTTCTTGGTGACTGAATCTCGGAGGACCTGAAATGACATAGTGGTGTGTTTTCCTTGTGGATGGGGCATGGGCAATGCAGGAATTCGAGCAGTTTCCATGGTGGAGTGATGTGGTGTGAAAAAGGACAGTGCATACAGAAGGTGAGGGGCTGAGTGGTGATGGAGAAATGAGCAGAAGCAGGAAGCTGGAGCCTTGAAGTGACTAGAAGCAAAGCTCTCTGGGAATATCTAGAGATTTGGGAGAGAGATGCTGGGTTTCTCATTTCGTGTGTACCTTAGAGGATAAGATAACCTCAGCAGCTGGAGGACTTTCCAGGAAAACCACCTGTCTCGCTGTATGTGAGCAGGTGCAAAGGCAGAAGCTCACGGTGGACTTTGTCCTGCAGGGATTGGAGGGTGGTCAGAGAGCCCATCATTGTTCCTGCAGCACCTGCCTCAGGGCTCAGCAAAGAGGAAGATAGTCAGACTTGCTGAATGAATGAAACCTGCTGCTCGAAGGGAGCACACATTTCCTCGTCTGGGTGAGTTACATCAGCTACCCAATAAACTTGTGAATGATGTCACCAAATCCCAGTTAGTGACCACTAAGAAATTTAGAAGAAGGAAAGGGCTATGAACTAGGAATTGAACAATGTCAGTGGGGTATTCCATGTGAAACCAGGATGACCCACTTTGTTAACTCAATGCATGATAGTTTTTCCCCTAAGGGGAGTTTATTTCAAAGGAGTTCATTTCACATTTACACGTCTGTGTACTTTCTATTAATAATGTGAAGATGAAATATTTACAATCATCCCTTACCTTCTCCCAGGCTCTCTCTCTGAGATACTGCCTGCAAATGCAGGTGTGGATACTGCACTTGGCCTTCCCCTATCCCATCAGGTCCCTGGCCGTGGCAGCTGGTGGTCCCTGGGGCTCTCCTAGCCCCATCACCCTGTTCTCTCCTGTCAGGGGTCAGCAGGCCACAGGGAAACCGCTGCTGAGCCAACCGCAGTCAGCACAGTGGTGGTAGAGGCTGCAGTGGTGGAAGCCGTGGGAGGCAGCAGCCAGGCTTGTGCCAGCGCAGTAGCTGCCAACTTGGGAAAGGTGTAAGAGAACAGGGAGGTGGCAAGGGTATTATCACTTTCACATTTCAATGAAATTGCTTGATTCTGCAGCATGGTCTGTATCTCTCTTCCGAAGGCCACCTCTGCCTCACTTAGGTCCAATGTCTTATGAAGACTTAGTCTAAACGGAGGTGGTGATGAGTGCTGATATTATTGGCTATGCCAAGTACTTTATCAACCTGTGTTTACATAGCTAAGAAGGTCCACTAAAGTGACTTTTCCTGAGTGAAGAACGTCTACTCCATGCTCTGGTATATACATTATAAATGCCTCTGAGGTACACCATTACCCAAAAGCGCCAGGTGGATTCTACCACCCATGATCAGTTACTTGATGAGCTGTTCAGTGAGTTTCTGGCATGGATTATGAAGGCAGTTTCAATAGTAGTACGATGGACAATTGAAGAACTACCAGTGTTTAACTGAGGGTGTCTGGCCCTGGGGTGTGTATGAATCACCATGTAAGGAAAAGGGAGCGCCTGTGAAAATTTATTCCTCGTGATCTTAGTTCTGAACTAAGATCAGAGTTAGTTCTCTGATCTTAGTTCTGAACTAAGGCCTTCCTGTACCTGTGTGTCTTGTTCTCTTCCACTCCTGACCCTCTTAGCTGACAAATTTACTGTCTGATATCTTCCTTCTGTCCCTTCTTCTACCTCTTGACTTGATGTTCCATTTCCCTTCAGATATGACCATTACTCTTACTGGCAAAAACTCTGGCCCTTGCATCTGTGTAGGATAGTATTTGGCCATTTCAGGTAAGTACCCCGCCTAGGTAAACTGTGGGAACTTTCAACCAGGGCTCCATTCATGGTGTGGAAGACTTAACAGGTTTGGTGTCGGAACTCGATACTGGGAAGGCATGAGCAAACATACTTCTGCCTTCAAATTCCTGGGAGCAGCATTTTTCTTATTCTCTATGGCCCTGAGGGATAGAATGAGGAATAGTGGGGCATTAAAGGGACAGAGTATGGCTTAAAACAGAAACAAAAATGCATTTGACAGCAGTTAGAGCATCCACACTTGAATTACCTCGTCTCTAAAAGGCGCTAGAGGAAAGAGTAACTAGCCGTCACAAAGAAATGATGGCCAAAGGGGTCAGGCATCCATAGATCATTCACTAAGGGTCTGCGGCTCAGTGGTAAAGAATCTGTCTGTCAATGAATGAGATGCAGCAGATGCCAGTTTGATCCTTGGGTTGGGAAGATCCCCTGGAAAAGGAAATGGCAAGCCAATCCAGTGTTCTTGCCTGGGAAATCCCATGGACTGAGGAGCCTGGTGGGCTACAATCCATGGGGCTGCAAAAAGTCGGACTCCACCCAGCAACTGAACATGCACACACACACATTCTTTCAGTACAGAGTGTCTCTGATTCTAAACTTTCATGATTCTTTGAGTTAAATAGAAAAAAATTCAGACGTTTGACCCCGAGGAACAATTGGAGTTGGAGCCACTGGACGGTCAGTCACCTATTGCTGTTACCCAGAAGAAAATCCCTGAGATGAGAAGCACTAGTTTGAACCTGGGTTGGGAGGGAGGAACTATCCCTTCAGAAGGAACTTGGTAAACGGTCTGTGTTTTTCTGCAACAAACAGGGTAAACTTAGACTAAAGAATGTCAGCAATTTTTGCCTTCCCACACGCTACTCTATAATAATTAGTTCTACTATTTTTTTCACAAGCTATTACTTTAATTATTTTAATTAGATTATTCATGCACTCAAGTTGTTTACAAGCACTTTTTTTTTTTTTAGCATATGGATAAACAGTAGAGGGAAACTACCACCCTGGAGAAAGTCAGGAAGTTTTTACTAGGTAGCCATTGCCCGTGGAGATGGACCCTTCTACTCTGAACTGGAGAGCTCCCAGCATTCTGCCTCTGTGCAGTGCCTAAGTCATAACCTTATATTCTGGGGTCATTGCTTCTTCAGTCAAAGAAAGAGAGCAAAATAACCTATTTTCTGTATGCCCCTCTGACAACAACAACTGCCGAGTAACTACGAAGGGTTATGGAAGTTAGTTGTCCACCTATATTGAAATTTCACATACTTGGCATTTCCTAACTTTTCTGGTTTGTTTCCTGCTTCCACTTACCATTCGGGTGACTTTGAAAAAGTAACTTCTCACATTCTCAGTTTGCTTATCTGTCAAATGAAGGTTAAAAACACTGAACAGGTAGAGTTCTTCAGAGGATTCAACGAGCCACCCTTGGGGGAACTCTTAAGACTGCTTCAGGAACAAATGATGATCAGCTGGTATCTGCTCCTCCTCCCTCTTCTACTCTACCGTCTCAGGGTTTTTGACATGACAAAATTGAGATTTTTTTATTTCAAGCTGCAGGGCTCTCTCTTACTTCATTATTGTTCTTAAGCCTACTCTTCTCATAAGTGTGAAAGAGAAAAAGCGAAACAAGTTGAGAAAACAGTCTCTGAGGAATTATCACCATTCGAGTAGTCCTGCTGGGACAGATGAAAGAGCCCCGAGTTCCTGTTCTCCGGGGCTGTTTTGTCATCCTTGTCAAAGTTATGCACATGAGCTCATTGACTATGTCCCTCAGTCCCATCCTTTCCACGTAATGGGGCTGCTAAATCAGGACCAGTGAAGTGTGATTTAAACTTTTTTTAAATTAAAACTTTAATAGATTAAAAGAAAAAATTTTTTTTCTCCAGGAGTTTTCCTACGACTAGGATCTAGAACAGAGAAAAAGATTTAGTTTGTGTTGAATTGAAATGTTTACACTTGGCCTCATTTATTGCATTGTTCCAATTAAATATGATAATCAAATATTATTTTTACTGTAATTTAGTGTTAGTCGCTCAGTCATGTCCAACTCTTTGTGACCCCATGGGCTGTAGCCCTCCAGGTTCCTCTGTCCATGGGATTCTCCAAGCAAGAATACTGGAGTGGGTTGCCATTTCCTTCTTCAGGGGATCTTCCTGACCCAGGGATCGAACCCGCATCTCCAGCATTGCAGGCGGATTCTTTACCATCTGAGTCACCAGGGAAGCCCCTACCATAATTTAAACACTAAACAAATAACTGACATTTCAAAAGATTTTCAGAAGTCTTTGGGCACCATCTAGTGACTATTCGGGGTACAATTTAAACAAAACCCCAAACTGCCTGATTAAGTTTTCAAAAGAAGTCTCTGGCTCCCCCTTGTGGCACATCACACAACTGGGAAAACAAAAGCTTCCAGGTGATGCCTTTTGTCCCAGGAATGGTCAAATATTCAACCTCTGGGACAAATAAATAGAGGAAAACAATAGAATAGGAAAGACTAGAGATCGCTTCAAGAAAATTAGAGATACCAACGGAACAGTTCATGCGAAGATGGGCACTATAAAGGACAGAAACGGTATGGACCTAACAGAAGCAGAAGATATTAAGAGATGGCAAGAATATACAGAAGAACTGTACAAAAAAGATCTTCATGACCCAGATAACCACAGCGGTGTGATCACTCACCTAGAGTCAGACACCCTGGAATGCAAAGTCAAGTGGGCCTTATTAGGAAGCATTACTATGAACAAAGCTAGTGGAAGTGATGGAATTCCAGCTGAGTGAGTTGAGAATGAAAGTCGCTCAGTAGTGTCTGACTCTTTGTGACCCCATGGACTTACTCCATGGAATTCTCCAGGCCAGAATACTGGAGTGGGTTGTCTATCCCTTCTCCAGGGGATCTTCCCGACCCAGGGATCCAACCCAGGTCTCCTGCATCACAGGCGGATTCTTTACCAACTGAGCTATGATGGAAGCCCAATTGAGCTCTTTCAAATCCTAAAAGATGATGCTGTGAAAGTGCTGCACTCAATGTGCCAGCAAATTTGGAAAACTCAGCAGTAGCCGCAGGACTGGAAAAGATCAGTTTTCATTCCAATCCCAAAGAAAAGCAATGCCAAAGAATGTTCAAACTACCACACAATTGCACTCATCTCACACACTGTCGAAGTAATGCTCAAAATTCTCCAAGCCAGGCTTCAATAGTATGTGAACTGAGAACTTCCAGATGTTCAAGCTGGATTTAGATAAGACAGAGAAACCAGAGATCAAATTGCCAGCATCTGTTGATTCATAGAAAAAGAAAGAGAGTTCCATAAAAACATCTCTTGCTGCTTTATTGAGTACGCCAGTGCCTTTGACTGTGTGTATCACAATAGACTGGAAAATTCTTCAGGAGGTGGGAACACCAGACCACCTGACCTGCCTCCTGAGAAATCTGTTTGCAGTTTAAGAAGCAACAGTTAGAACCGAACATGAAACAACAGACTGGTTCCAAATTGGGAAAAGAGTACATCAAGGCTGTATATTGTCACCCTGCTTATTTAACTTGTAGGCAGAGTACACCATGCGAAATACTGGGCTGGATGAAGCGAAAGCTGGCATCAAGATTGCCAGTAACCTCAGATATGCAGATGATACTACCCTTATGGCAGAAAGTGAAGAAGAACTGAAGAGCCTCTTGATGAAAGTAAAAGAGGAGAATGAAAAAGCTGGCTTAAAGCTCAACATTCAAAAAACTAAGATCATGGCAACTGGTCCAACTACTTCATGGTAAATAGATGGGGAAACAATGAAAATAGTGACAGACTATTTTCTTGGGCTCCAAAATCACTGCAGATGGTGACTGCAGCCATGAAATTAAAAAGACGCTTGCTCCTTGGAATAAAAGCTATGACCGACCTAGACAGCATATTAAAAAGCAGAGATATTACTTTGCTGACAAAGGTCCATCTAGTCAAAGCTATGCTTTTTCCAGTAGTCATGTATGGATTGAGAGTTGGACTATAAAGAAAGCTGAGCACCAAAGAATTGATGCTTTTGAACTGTGGTGTTGAAGACTCTTGAGAGTCCCTTGGACTGCAAGGAGATCAAACCAGTTCATCCTAAAGGAAATCAGTTCTGAGTATTCACTGGAAGGACTGATGCTGAAGCTGATGTGAAGAACTGACTCATTGAAAAAGCCCCTGATGCTGGGAAAGATTGAAGGCAGGAGGAGACGGGGATGACAGAAGATGAGATGATTGGGTGGCATCACCAACTCAATGGTCATGGATCTGAGTAAACTCCAGGAGTTGATGATGGACAGGGAGGCCTGGCGTGCTGCAGTCCATGGGGTCGAAAGGAGTCAGACACGACTGAGCGACTGAACTGAACTGAAGTGGGGCTTCTTTGGTGGCTCAGAAGTTTAAGAATCTGCCTGCAATGCAGGAGATCTGGGTTTTATCCCTGGGTCAGGAAGATCCCCTGGAGAAGGGAATGGCAACCCACTCCCGGAGTTTACTCAAACTCATGACCATTGAGCCCTTACCACCGTGTAAACCTCTCCTTCCAATACTGTTAGATCTTTACCATTTCTGAACTCTTTGTTTTGTGAACTAATGAATTTCATTATTAAGTTGACTGTAGGTTAATTTTTCTTTTTCGTGTAATCTAAAGGATCTTGACTAATATACTGTCCTTAAAACACTATAACGCCATGATGTTATTTTAAGAAAGATATCAATAAATTATAATATTTGTAACTGAATAAATGAATTCATCCATCAGGTATTTATGGAGTACCATACAACTACTTTAGAGACTGAGCAAAATGATAAAAGGTATAAAATCTGGAAAATGGTAAGAAACGAGAATGGTTAGCCTCAAGATGAGAAGACTTAGAAGGGCCATGATAGATGTCTTCATGACAGGTGTAGTTCCACGTGTTTGAAGAGGGTGACACTTTGAGACATGGATTTAGCTTGGACCTGCCTGCTAGAATACAAGATATCTTAATTCTCTTTAAGTTGTGGATCCTTCTAAGATACTGGGAGGAAATATATTCACAGAGAATAAAGCAAGGAAAGGCAAAATCTTGCAGTTAGATTTTGGACTTCTAGACCACCAGTGTTTCCTCTCAAAAGAAAAGAGCTCTTTCCTAAAGTAGACTGGCCTGGAGGGGCTAGAATCAAGGCAGGTCAGAAGGCCTCCTCCAGCTCCTTCCATCCTAAAACCCAAGCCCTTGTTGTGAGTCTTGTTACAATGGAAACAAAGGATACTCTTGCCAGTTCAAAACATATGGGGAGCCCAATTCAGGAACAAAAAGTGCTTATCATCATCTGTATCTTATCCTCCCCCTTCCCTTTAATGATCCTTCACATGGATTGCATTCTTGATCAATAGTAAATCTACAGCCTCATGAGGGGTCTTGAGCCAGGGGTACCTAGCTAAGTTGTGCAGGGATTCCTGATTCACACAGACTTTGAGAAGATAAATTTTTTTGTTGTTTTTAAGCTGCTAAGTATATGAAGTTTCAGAAGATAATTTCTTTCATGGCAATGGATAACCAGAGCAAATGAGCACATAAAATTCATTGTTGCTCACTCAGTCATGTCCTACTCTTTGCAACCCCGTGGACTGCAGCATGCCAGGTTTCCCTGTCCTTTACCATCTCCCAGAGCTTGCTCGAGCTCGTGTTCATTGAGTCAGAGATGCCATCCAACCATCTCATCTTCTGTCATCCCCTTCTCCTCCTGCCTTCAATCTTTCCATGCATCCAAGAATAAAATTCATAAATTTGGGTTTATGTAAAAATTTGTAAACTTCTCCTGCTTACAGTATGACATTGAATATCTTTGCACATATAGTCTTGTGAATTCCCAAAAGTAATTTTGTAGGATAAATTATTAGACATGGAATTGTTTACTCCTTTTTGACTGTGTAGATCACAATAAACTGGAAAATTCTGAAAGAGATGGGAATACCAGAGCACCTGATCTGCCTCTTGAGAAACCTGTATACAGGTCAGGAAGCAACAGTTAGAACTGGACATGGAACAATGGACTGGTTCCAAATAGAAAAAGGAGTATGTCAAGGCTGTAAATTGTCACCCTGCTTATTTAACCAATATGCAGAGTACATCATGAGAAATGGTGGGCTGGAAGAAGCACAAACTGGAATCAAGATTGCCAGGAGAAATATCAATAACCTCAGATACGTAGATAATACCACCCTTATGGCAGAAAGTGAAGTAGAACTTAAGAGCCTCTTGATGAAAGTGAAAGAGGAGAGTGAAAAAGTTGGCTTACAGTTCAACATTCAGAAAACTAAGATCATGGCATCCAGTCCCATCACTTCATGGCAAATAGACGGGGAAACATGGCAACAGTGACTGACTTTATTTTTCAGGGCTCCAAAATCACTGCAGATGGTGATTGCAGCCATGAAATTAAAAGACACTTACTCCTTGGAAGGAAAGTTATGACCAACCTAGACAGCATATTAAAAAGAAGAGACAGTCAATGTATGGCAAAACCAATACAATACTGTAAAGTAATTAGCCTCCAAAAAATAAATAAATAAATTTAAAAAATAAAAAGAAGAGACATTACTTAGCCAACATAGGTCCGTCTAGTCAAGGCTATGGTTTTTCTAGTAGTTATGTATGGATGTGAGAGTTTGAAAAGAAAGCTGAGTGCAGAAGAATTGATGCTTTTGAACTGTGGTGTTGGAGAAGACTCTTGAGAGTCCCTTGGACTGCAAGGAGATCCAACCAGTCTATCCTAAAGGAGATCAATCCTGGGTGTTCATTGTAGGGACTGATGTTGAAGCTGAAACTCCAGTACTTTGGCCACCTGATGCAGAGAGCTGACTCATTTGAAAAAACCATGATGCTGGGAAAGATCGAGGGCAGGAGGAGAAGGGGACGACAGAGGATGAGATGGTTGGACGGCATCACCAACACGATGGACATGGATTTGGGTGGACTCCGGGAGTTGGTGATGGACAGGAAGGCCTGGCGTGCTGTGGTTCATGGGGTCGCAGAGTCGGACACAACTGAGCGACTGAACTGAACTGATTTTGAATTACAAAACTGCATAATTGTTCCCCCAAAAAAGGTTGTACGCCAATTCATACTCCCAATAAAATGTCTTTGACATTGTCTTTTGCCCCATAACCTTGCTGATACCAAGTCTATAGATCTTTATCATTTGCCAATTTGAAAGGGAAAAAACAGGTATCATGTATTGATTGCTTCTCCCATGCTGACCTTCAGCTCAAGGCTTTATATATCTTTTTCCATTTGATCTCTGCTTTAAATCTGTGATATAGGTACTACTGGGCTTCCCATATGGCACTCGTGGGAAAGAACTCACCACCAGTCAGTGCAGGAGACAGAAGAGATGGGGGTTCAATCCCTGGGTCGTGAAGATCCCCTGCAGGAGGGCATGGCAACCCACTCCGGTATTTTTGCCTGAAGAATCACATGGACAGAGGAGCCTGGCAGGCTATGGTCCATAGGGTCGCACAGAGTTGGACAGGACTGGAGTGACTTGGCATGCATGCAGGTGGGTGCTATTATTATTCCATTTTGTACCCCAATTATAAAAACAAGACCTGATCAAGATTCCATAATATAGTAGCAGATGGGGTAGTCTCAGTAAGTCTGACTTAAGAATATGAGCTGTTAATGACTGGTGAGATTGAGTCTACCTCATGTGGCCAAATAGGCCAGTAATATTTCTTTCTCTCTGAATTGCATCTTCACATCCTTTCCTTCTGTGCTGGATGTCTTCTGTTCGTCACTCTTCCCCTTTCTCCACTCTGCTACCACCCTAGAAATTTGACCTCCCTGGGTTTCATGGCCCAGTGCCCTCCAGCTCCCTGCTGGATTTAGCCAGTGGAGAGGCAGGCAGGAGAGTGGAGGTAGAAAGAGCCTAAACTCAAAGTATTTACTCCCTTGTCTTCCTCCTGGGAGGTTGCATCTGACTGGTTGTGTCTTCAAAACAAAGTTCATTGCTCTTCTAACCTGACCCTCTCTCACTCTGGGCTCCTGTGACCTTTCCCTCTTTGACCTTTCACACAGAAAAGAGGTATCTGGTTGACTTCAGATAGCTCCAAGTGACTGCACTGGTTTTTCCTTTCACTCATAACCGTACAAACAGTCCTTTGGAAATGAACCGTCTCTCCTTTATCCTAATTTGCATGTGCCATCGTTTTCAGTTCTCTATTATGTTGTCTTTTCTCACTGAATGTAGGTTCTTTCCCTATGTTGAGGTCATAACCCTTTGCTTATCACTTGGTGTAGCTGTCCCAGCTTGTTGTTTCTTGTGCATGCATGCTGAGTCTCTCACTCATGTCTGACTCTTTGCGACCCCATGGACTGCAGCTTGCCAGGCTCCTCTGTCCATGGAACTTTCCAGGCAAGAATGTTGGAGTGGGTTGCCATTTCCTGCTCCAGGGGATCTTCGGACTCAGGGATTGAACCAGCCTCTGTTGCGTCTCCTGCGTTGGCAGGCAGATTTGTTACCACTGTGCCACCTGGGAAGCCCTGTTGCTTCTTAGTTTTCTTTAATATAGTTTTTGGGTAAAGTATATCCTCACTCAAAGCTCCACTCTAAAAAATGTGTGCTTAACCTTAACAAATCCGTTGCAACTTGCTTCCTATTTTTGGGGTGGAATAAAATGTCTACAACCTGATCCATCTGTGGCCCAAATATCATCTTCCTCTCCTTAAAAATGCACGCTTTCTTTCAGAAGCATTTGAAAAGGTTTTATCCTGTACTCCACCTGAGCAGTCTGTCAGGAGCTATACTTCAATGTCATGTGCTTCCCTCTGCTCCCAGCTTTGCTGATTACTGATTATCAGGTAATCTCATAGTTCACTACAGATGATGAGACTGTGCTTTGGGGGCAGGAGAGAAGTGGAGGATGGATTTCCATTAAGATGAAGGACATTATAATACAAGATGGTGGGGGAAGGGGGTTAAAACTGAGGGTAAAATGTGGTTTTTCCAGAAGTGCACTTAGGAAGTTAAATTATTCATGGAGTGTCTCATGGACAAGCTTGGTCTCTAATATCACTCCTTATCTTTATATCTTTCTTCTAATCTTCTAACCTCTTCTCCATGTATTCCTCGCCTCACTTCTCAAAGAAAAACCTGCTCAGCTGTCCACAGTGTCAATCTTCCCCCAGAATTCTTTCCCTACTTCCACCAGCGAATTGTCCTCAGCATACTGAAGGGAAAGTGGGGCCCTAGCAGCATACACTGAAGGAGCATTCTATCACCTGTGCCAGCTCTGAAGAGCTGTGGGGGTGGGGAGTTCAACACCCCAACCACACATAGGAATCTGGGGTGGGCAGCCAAGCCCAGCCTCCTTTGAGGTGGCCCAGGCAGAATATGCTGCAGACCCAGCTTCACTTCTTTGCATTGAATGTGTTCATCTCTTTCTTTAATCTCCTGTTATCAAATTGTGTCCCCTTGGGCTTCACGAATAAGAAGTGGGCTCTACACGACTGAGCGACTAAGCACACACACACTTTGATGCTTATCTTGGGGAAAAGGAGGGAGGGAGAAGATGGGGAGGGGAGTGGAAAGAGAGAGGAACATTTCGTTCTGTACTTTTAGAAGACGAAAGAAGCAGCAGTCCGTATCTAACAGCTATTGCTGCAACAGTGGAACATGACACTTTAGAAGTAAGCTCCCTCTCCTCGGGAGGGTGGACTTAGAGGGATGCCATCATAGAAAGATGACATAGAAAAGATTCCTGTCTTTTGAGGAGAAAACACAAAGTCTTTCTCATCATGTGGCCTTTAAATCAGCTCTATACTATTTAAGATATAAGTGTGAAGTCCAAGTTGGACTTAACTGATAAGGAGGAAAAAATGTTAAGGGTAAGGAGGTCAAGGGTCAGGGGTGGGTAAAACATACAAACAGGTTGTGTCACACTGTTGAAGGGAGAATCTGGGATGTGTGTGTGTGTGTGTGTGTGTGTATGTGTGTGTGTGGGTGTGTGTTGCTCAAAGCTAGAACCTGATAGGCTGGGCTAGGCAAAAAGATTCATGGACTGGTGGTGAGAGGGAAGAGACGCCTTCCTGGATGAGGGCCAAAGAGTAAAGTCCTCAGGTAATCCAGGGAAACCATGCCCGTGTGTGCTTTGTGGACACTCTGGAAAGGGAGATGACTGCAGTGGCCAGGGCACACAGGGTCAGCACACAGACGGAAGTCAAAGAGGGGTACAATACTAGGCTGCAAAAATTATCTCAAGTAAGAGCAGGCAGCGGGGCTGGATGCAGGCAGTGAATTTTTAAAATCAGCTTTATTGAGGTATAATTTGTGTACAATAAAAGTCACCCTGGAGGAAGAATGAATGGGGAGTTATTCTTAATGAGGACACTGTCTTTTGGAGAAAAGAAATAGTTTTGGAAATATATTGTGATGACGGTTGTGCAACACTGTGAATATAAATAATGCCAATAAACTGTACACTTAAAGGGTGAAAGGGCAAGCTTATGCTATATATTTTACCACAGTAAAAAAAAGTCACCAATTTTAAGTATACAAGTTGATAAGTTTTGACAAAGGTACACAGTCTTAATCAAACCACCATCTATTTCAAAAAACAGAAAATTTCTTTGTGCTTCTTAGGAGTCAACCCCCTTCCCTTATGGCAAACATCATCTACTTTTTGTCACTGTAGGTCTGCCTTTTCTGAAATTTCCTATAAATGTAATCATAAAGTATGTAGTTCTTTTTTGTCTTGCTTCCTTCATTTAACATAATGATTTAGAACAAACAGAACACAGCAAAAATGTGATGTCATTTCTAAGATGTGTGAATCAGTAGTTTCCTTCTTTTTTATTGTCGACGGGTATTTCACTGCATGGATGTTCCACAATTTGCTTATCAATTTCCCAGTGGACAAACATTTGGGTTGTTTGTTGAGTTGTTATAAATGACAGCTTGGATTAAAGCCTACGCTCCTGACGATAGAAGTGTCACTACCACAAAAGGATGAGGTGCAAATGCTAACTACCTGTGGTTATGAATCAAGGTCAATGAACAAATCCTTTGTGTTTCTTTTGACAGTGTGACATCTCGGACCATGGCCTTCAAATGATTGCCAAATCTCAGATTTTCCAGTTCCCTAGTTCGCAGATTTTATTCTATGAGGCATGCTCCACTTGGGGATCTCTGCAGCTGGGGGTCTATGTGACAGGCTCTAAGAACACTGTGCAGCAAGCAAAGACATTCTCTTGTTGACTGTCTATATTACTTCTCTAGGAGGTGAGTGGAGATCCAAAGAGAAGTGAACCAGTAAAACTTTACACCATATTATATTGACATAATAAAATTTATTGTGTACAATATGCTATATAATTATATCACTTACCTACATACCTCATGCTCTTCTTCTTACATAAGAGAAAATTTCACTATATAGTCACAAAGTTATCATCACTTGTTCAAAATTACTTTTTTCCCCCTTTTCCTTCCCAAACAAACTCCATAAATGACTCTTGCCCCAGCTTTGGTGCCCTAAGAAATGTCTTCAGACTATCTGCTGGTACTTGGCCTTTATGGGTCCTTGGCTGGGCTCTGATTTTAGAGTTTTGCTGAGACACCTCAACCTAATTCCCACCTCTGGCCTTTCCTATGACCTTGACATTTTAGACTGAGCTTTTTATGCAGAATGGCTTGGGATGAGAGGAAGTCCAGTGAACTCCTTGCCTGTTTTGGCCCTTGGGCCCCAGGCAACAGATGGCAAACCTGCCTCCCTGGCCCTGTCCACCTCGTGGATTTTCTTCAGATCTCTGTTAAAAAGCTTGTGGGATTTAATGGAAGACTTTCAGGTTTGGACTCCATCTCCCAGTGGCCCCAGAAAGGCCTTAAGCGCCTAGTGAGTAAATGTCCAAGATCCCGCAGTATTTTCTGTGCCATACCCTACCTCCTTCTATGGCCCTATGCTGACCAGACGGAGAGCCCATCCCCTCCAGCCTGAGATGCCCTTCTTGGGAAAATTCACCAGCAGCATCTCGAGTTTCCTTTCTCCTACAGGACTCACAAAATTCCAGGCTGCAAGGAAGAAGCATGCAGGGTTGACGGCATGATGGAAATCCGTTTTTCTCTGCCCAATATCACTCTGCTCCCTTCTTTCGGTAGTGACACTCCTATTCTTTAGGGAACTGTTCCTTCCTTGTTTCTCTGTATGGTTCTGGAATAAGAACCAATCCTAATACCTTACCCAATACCCAAGCCCCACATGCAGAGCAGTCACCCAGCCTGGCCACTTAGAGTCATTCCCTGTGATTCTTTCTCTTCCCTCACTAGTGATGGAGATGTCAGATGTGATCCCAGAATTCCTAGGAACCATGTCCCCCAGAGTATGAAGAAGATTGAGAAAATGAACTTTATAAGCAGAAATATATCTTGATTTTTCTTTGGGGACTCCCCCTTTATAATGAATGCAGTCTTGGTTCAATTGTTGGTTAAGATCCCAGCACTCACTCACCCAAGGTATGGGCATATGATCCAAAAGAGGCCAATTAGACTCTCTCCCAAGAGACTTCCCTAGTGGCTCAGATGGTAAAGAGTCTGCCTACAATGCAGGGGACCCAGGTTTGATCCCTGGGCCAGGAAGATCCCCTGGAGAAAGGAATGGCAATCCACTCCAGTATTCCTGCCTAGGGAATCCCCACGGACAGAGGAGCCTGGCTAGCTGCAGTCCATGGTGTCACAAAGAGTTGGACACAACTGAGCGACTAGCATTAGACTCTCTCCCATGAGCATTTGAATCTTGAGCTGTGTGACACAAGAATTTAAAGTTTGGAGCTGGGTCATCCTAGCAGAAACACCCTGGAGAGACTGTCCATTAGTTCCTGGATCTAGATCTCAATTTGCCCTGCTTCCTGTCTCCCAAAGACCCAATTATTCAACTTTTTCTTTGTTTCTGGATTATTTTATGATTTTGTAATAACTTCCTTTTTACTTATGTTAATCAAAGTAGGTTTCTGCCATATGCAACCTTAAAACCTTTCAACTAATAAATCTTCTTTTGTCTTTATCCATTAGGGTCTCCCCCAGTCATCACCATTGCTGGTTCCATTTCATCTACTAATACCCCATCACCAATCAGTCTGACTGGGAAACAGACTGTGTCTTACAAGACGTATCCGGGGAATGGGGTGACTCAGCAGTAGTTGCTTAAACCCATCGTTGGGAAGAAATTCTCCATGGGTCTCGCATGTTTCTACACATCATGCAAGCACGAAGACTGACTGCTGTTGTTATGGACTATCTTTTTCTTTGCTTTTTTTTCCACATCAGTAAAATGCATTTATTTTAATGTGGATTGGTATAACTACAAATAAGGATAGAACATATTATCATATTCTTCCTGGCTACATATATATATATATATATATATATTCTGATTTGAATTCCTTGTTCAGTTTCCAAGCCCAAATGATGAATTCATTTTATTATTGTTATTATCATTAATTAGTTAGGTATTTTTAAAATGAATCTATTAATGTATTTTCCAAATATTTTTTCAATTGGTTCTTTTTCATTTATAATTTTGTTTATGGCATTTCATTTTATTTTGACATGATAGAGAAGTGCTTGAATTTTGCATAATCACATCTATAAATGTTTTCCTAATGATTTTTTTTGGTTTTATGCTTTATAACAGCCTATACTCCAAAATTATATAAATACTTAACAACTTAGCCTAGAAGTATGTGTATGCTTCATTCTTATGAAATTATTTGTGTATGTCTTGTAAGGAAATTAGAAATACTTGGTTATATTTGGTAGAAAGAGTTCCAGGAATATCTTGCTGTTTTGCTCTTTCTCATCATTTCCATTTTTCTTTCCTTTCTTCCTTTTAAAATTTGTTTCTATGTAGGCAAAAGCAGAATTCAAGTTATTTGGCTATCTGTGACCTTTCTAAGGCTTTCTTGGACTTCCTGGACTATCTTTTTAAAGATGTTTGTATAACAAGCAATTTTGGAAGACAGAGACAGTACATGTTTGCTTTTGCCTATTATAAGAGGTCTGGGTTCCCTAAACTCAGGATTTCTCTCTATCTGCCGCATACATTGGTGTTATCTGGTCTTCTCTGAATTGCCTGTTGGAGCTGGGGTCTGGGAAATTGACACAAATCTGAGATCTGACTACTGCCAGTGCTGTGACTAAGCAAGTCCTTTGTCCATGATCCAGTCTTGTGTTTTCTCCCAGCATTCATGAAACTGTGGCAAGCTAGCTTAGATTATTGGATGGTAAAAATCACACTCTATGGTTATTGACAGTCTTGGTGACCAAGAGGGAATGTGAAAGAGCAAGGATGAGGACCTTATAGACCAATTAAAAGATTTTGAGGAAATCCCCGGGAATTAGTGTTGAACATGTTGACCAAATGTTATTATCAATCAGGCATTAAATACTTCTGTAATTTCTTGTTGCAGGCTGAGTATTAGGAAGTAGGTTGAAGGCCAACCATGTGAAAAAGTGCCTGGGGTGTTGCTAACTCCCCTCTGTGCAGGGCACTTTCTCAACCTGTTGATTAGCTTCAGGTGTGTCCCACGGTGACAATTAGTACTAATATTCACCCTGGGTGACAATAGCTGGACTGTTTTATGACTTGGTCTCTCATGCCAAACTTTAACCCATTCAGATTAGAGCAAAATGTCTCAGGATATTTTGCAGATTGTCCTGGCTGCTAAATGGAGCAGTGGCTCTTTGGGGGAAAACTTCTACGGGAATCCATGGATGAGGTATTAACTAACATTTGAGCTCTTCCTGTCTGGGATTGGGTTTCTAATGCTGATGCAGATGACATATTGGAGAATGGGAAACTGACCCAGAGAACTCTACATGTATTCTTACTGTCAATTCTTAGCCCTGGAAAACTTAACACTGGAACTAGATGAAGCCAAAGGGGTATTTTTGATAATGAGGCATTAAATACCTCAGGTTGAAGTTATCATTTTTTTTCAGTCACTAAGTTCTTTCTGACACTTTTCGGCCCATGGACTGCAGCACACCAGGCTTCTCTGTCCTTCTGTATCTCCTGGAGTTTGCTCAAATTCATGTCAATGATTTGCATCATTTAGTCAATGACGCTATCTAACCATCTCATCCACTGCTTCCTCCCTCTCCTTTCGCCTTCAATCTTTCCCATGATGAGTTGACTCCTTAAAAAACTTGCCGCTCTATGAGCCAAGTGTGACACCAGCCAGAAAAGAATGAGGTCGTGATTGCCAAAGCCAAAGTAGGCAATACCAGCCATGAGGAAATTTACCTACCTTAAATTTTTGAATCAGCCCAAAGCATTGCAAGTTGATTCGTTGGAGCCATGAGCAGCCACACCCAATTTGAAACTATAAATAAATGTAAAGCCTTACTGGCATAGAAGGCTCTTTTCCTTTTGTACCCCTCCTTCCCTCCACCCCCTCAACTCTTACCTTGGCTGCTGATATTACAGATATTTGAAGGAACTTCCATGCTCCCTACCAGCCATAGACATCTAGCACTGGAATAGCCTCCCTAAAAACTGACTAAAAAATTTCTAAATCTACTTCCTTCACCTTCTCCTGGTCCATGCACTTTAGTAAGGCAGTTTGGTCACTGAATGCTGCTGTCCTCAGAAAGGGTTCACTTCCCCTTGGCTGCTTTCTTAGGTAATGGTCAGGACAAAAGGGGTAGGAGATGACATAGACCTATTTTGAAAAATTGAGATTTCTTCCTAACCATTCTTGCACATGTCTTTCTCTCCCCTAATAGCAATTCCAGGCCAGCCCAGCTGGTATACTCTCTAGGTGGCAGTTCAACCAAAATGGTGCCCAAGAGGTTCCAACTTAATTCTGATTTTACTGTCTGGATTCTCCAGTTAGATGGACTTTGTCCTAGATCATAAAGATAATACCATTTGACACTATCACCAAACCCCCATGCAGTGGTCCAGACAGGCTGATGTGGGGTACATAAAGTGTTTGTATAACTTTTATTAAAATGTCCAAGTCTTGCACCGTTTTTTCTCAGTAAAAGGTCTGGGTGTGATTAGGAGATAACTACAAAAAACATGAAATTATCAATAGTGGAATTGAACACACCAATTTTGAAGCAATGGAGGACAGACAAGAATAGTACCTGGGATTGGAAACACTTTAGACCCCAAGAGACACAGAAGAGAGATGGATCTGCATGACCTCTGTTTTTCAGAATCACCCTTGGAGCCTTCTTCCTGATGGGCAACTGCCTGGTGAGCTCCCAAACCATTGCATGTGCCTTCTGTTTTATTGGCTGTTGGATCTGTCACCCTCTGCCTGATGCCTCTGACCCACAATTTGGCCCATTTCCTCTAACTTCACTGAGAAGTCAATCAGAAACAACAGAGGATGTCCTCAGCTCCTGAATCTTTCACAAAAAAATCCTGTTAACACCTCTAGATATTTTCCCTACCCCCCAGTTTCATAATTACGTCATTTCCTATGAAGACAAATGTCACCCAGCTGGTAGTGTGGACAAACAGGACAGGTTGGACTGACTGCCCTTAGGCAGTCCTTCTGAAAACAATGATTAAACTTAATTGCTTAAACTGAACTAGGAATGTAAGGTTTACCAGTTTGCTGAGAGCTTATGTTAGAGGCACTGTCAACACCTTCCCCTAAATGATACAGGTCTTATATAGGAAACTCCAACAATTATAATAACGCTTTCTTTCCATGGGGATGATGTACATCCTTTGTACTATACTTTTTTTGTGGAATCCAGGCATTAACCTCCCTGCCTTCTGAAAACACAGTGACTTACAACTTAGCAGTGGTCGTAAGAAATCTTTCAGGGTTTAAGGAAGAACCTGTAGTCTATATAGCCCTTAGGACTGTGGAAATCTCTCCAAAAAGAAGCTACCTTGGAGAGATTCCCAGAGAGATAACTGACATTTATGCGCACTCTGTGTGTAGTTATCCTTATGGCAGAAGTCATCCAATTAGAAAATTAGCTCCTGACTTTAGTTGAAGTGATCAATGGTACTACCTTATCCCTGGAAGGCATTCAGTTTGGCCTCAACTCACTGGTCAGGGTTGTTACAAATGAGAGGATTGCCCTAGACTTCTTTGAGGCTCAAGATAGAGCCTGTACAATCACCAATACATTCTTCTGCACCTGGATTAATATCTCAGGCCAAGTGGAAAAATCAATATAGAAACTTACAGAGCAAAATCACCTGACTTTCTAAGGTAGAACCTGATGATATATGGAATTTGTTCAGCTGCCTGGGTCTGGACTCTTGGGAGGCAAGTTTGAGGTCGATACTTCAGGTTGGCCTTGTCCTGAGAGTTTGACTCCTATTGATAATATGTTAATTGAATGTGGTGTGAGAAAAGTTGGGCAGATTTGGTTTTATTGGTCCAGACTAATCTGAGTGGCCAGTGGAGTATTAGACTCACGGGATATTTTTCCAGATATCCAAGAGAGCATAGACAGTCATGCTCATTGTCCAGTATAATAAAGATAATGTTTCCTTTGGCAGCAAGGAGCAGGCAACTTTACTTTCATTAGAATATAAACAGATTATGTATATGTATGCTGTTGTTGTTCAGTTGCCTAGTTGTGTCTGATTCTTTGTGACTCCCTGGACTGCAGCACGCCAGGCCTCCCTATCTGTCACCATCTCCTGGAGTTTGCCCAAGTTCATGTTCATTGCATTGGTGATATTGTTGAGCCATCTCATCCTCTGACACCCTCTTCTTCTGCCCTCAGTCTTTCCCAGCATCAGGAACTTTTCCAATGAGTCGTCTGTTCACATCAAATGACCAAAATACTGGAGCTTCAGCTTCAGCATCAGTCCTTCCAGTGAATATTCAGGGTTGATCTCCCTTAGATTGACTGGTTTGATCTCCTTGCTGTCCAAAGGACTTTCAAGATCTTCTCCAGCACCACAGTTTGAAGGCATCAATTCTTTGGTGTTCTGCCTTCTTTACAGTCCAGCTCTCACAACAACTGGGGAGACTATAGCCTTGACTCTATGGACCTTTGTTGGCAGAGTAATGTCTCTGCTTTTCAACACGCTTTCTAGGTTTGTCATTGCTTTCCTGCCAAGAAGCTATAGTCTTCTGATTTCATGGCTACAGTCACCATCGGCAGTGGTTTTGGAGCCCGAGAAGAGGAAATCTGTCACTACTTCCACTTTTCCCCCTTCTATTTGCCTTGAAGTAATGGGGCAGGATGCCATGATCTTAGTTTTTTTAATATTTAGTCTTAAGCTGGCTCATTCACTCTCTTCCTTCACCCTCAAGAGGCTCTTTAGTTCCTCTTCACTTTCTGCCATTAAAGTGGTATCATCTGCATATCTGAGGTTGTTGATGTTTCTCCTGCCTATCTTGATTACAGCTTGTAATTCATTCAGCCTGGCATTTCTCATGTATATGTATATGCATATGTATATGGCTTCTCAGGTGGCTCCAAAGGGTAAAGAATCTGCCCCCAGCGTGGGAGACCAGAGTCTGATTCCTGGATCAGAGAGGTCCCCTGGAGAAGGGCATGGCAACCCACTCCAGTATTCTTGCCTGGAGAACTTCATGGACAGAGGAGCCTGGTGGGCTACAGTCCGTGGGGTCACAAAGAGTAGGACACGACTGAGTGACTAACACACACACGTGTGTGTGTGTGTATTCATGTGTGCGAAGTCACTTCAGTCATATTTGACTATTTGTAACCCTATGGACAATAGCCCACCAGTCTCCTCTGTCCCTGGGATTCTCCAGGCAAGAGTACTGGAGTGGGTTGCCGTGCCCTCCTCCAAGAAATCTTCCCAACCCAGTAATAGAACTGCATCTCTTACGTCTCCTGCATTGGCAGGTGGGTTCTTTACCGCTAGCACCACCTGGGAAGCCTATATGTATATATACACATATATATAATATAAAGCCTGTATATATTATAAAACATACATTTATATTATATGTATTACATTTAATATATCTGTAGACTCTTATATAATATAAAAGCTCAGCGTTCCTCTCCTGTGGTGATACCTGTTCCATATGCAAGTGTCACCTGGCCCTGTTTTGCATCATACTATAGGAATTGGGGCATGGGAAACCAGCGCAAATGCTCACACCTTGGCAACTGTCATTGCTTTGAGTAATAAAATACTTTGTCTTTGACCCAGGAGTCTCAAGTCTTCCTCCAACATCCATGAAATCACATCCATTAGCTTGCAAGAAGTGTAAAATGTGAGACCTTAAAGGTTTAACATTAGTCCAGCTTATAATGATACTCTTAATGGGTTAAATCCCTCCATCAAGTGAACTTAGAAAATCCTGTTCCTCTCCACACAGGAAAGAAGAACTGATGAGGGATTAGGGTGCTGTTCAGTGTCCTTTGCTGCTTTCTCTCCACTTGTAGGTTTGCCTGTGCTCTTTAAACAGCCCTCTCTTAGAAAGCAAAGTAACTTTAGTTGATCTCTCCAGGCGCTACTTCTTACACTCTGCTGGGCCATCCTATTTCACCCCTCTGGCCTGTCTTTGCTCACTGTCTACCTGAATTGTAGATGGCGCTGCTAGTTGGCAGCATTCATTCTCTACCATCACCACTCCCCCTGCAAGATGATTTCTGATGGAATTCAAACACCATTTAGACCTTCACTTATTTTCCACCCCCAGCTTCAGAAGTGAAATGAATTGGTCTGAAAGTAACCCATTCACTCCCTTTGCCAACAGATCAATTTTGGTCAATGAGCTGTGAAGCCAGCTCTCAACTCTGGGCTACCTGTTATGCAAGGTCAGACATTTCCTAAGTGCTTACTGGTGGTCCAGTGGTCCAGAATCCACTTTCCAATGCAGGTTCATTCCCTGGCCGGGGAACTGAGATCCCACATACCCTGGGGCAACAAGCCTGTGAGCAGAAACTAGAGAGTCCATGCTCCACAACGAGAGACGCCCTTACAACTGGAGAAAGCCTGCATGCTGCAGTGAAGAGCCCATGTGCTGCAACGAAGGCACAACACAGCAAAAAAATGGTCTAAATGTTCAAATCTGCTTGAGGGGCTTCCCTGGTGGCTCAGCAGTAAAGAACCTTCCTCCAGTACAGGAGACGCAGGAGTCACGGGTTCAGTCCCTGGGTCGGGAAGATCCCCTGGAGGAGAGCATGGCAACCCCCTCCAGTATTTTTACTGGGAAAATCTCATAGACAGAGGAGCCTGGTGGGCTACAGTCCATAGGGTCACAAAGAGTCAGACACGACTGAAGCAACAGTACACACACGATCAACTTCTTCAAAGAACATCTGTTGTCTGGACCAAATATCACTTTTCAGGAAAGAGTATTCTTGCCTGGGAAATCCCATGGACCGAGGAGCCTGACACGCTACAGTCCATGGTGTCGCAAAGAGCTGGACATGACAGCAACTAAACAACAACTACAACAACAACAACAACAGTTGCTGCCAGCCAGATCATGTGTGTGTGTGTATATATATATTTAAGGCTTCCCTGGTGGCTCAGCTGGTAAAGAATCCTCCTGCAATGTGGGAGACCTGGGTTCAGTCCCTGGGTTGGGAAGATCTCTTGGAGAAATAAAATGTATTTGAATATATTTAAAGTGTTTTTTGGACAAAAGCTTACATAGTGTAAAATCCTGCCTCTATCAAAGCCTCATATACTCGTCTCCTAATTTTAATCATCTGACAAACAGCACAGTTACCCCCACATTATATTCTGATAGCGGGAGGGACATGATTAACAGAGAGGATCAATCCATTTATCCTTCCGTCCCCTGCCCTTTGCCCAGGGAAGTCTCATTGCCTCTTCCTGTTGAAAGTTCTTAGCTTCTGCTGACGTTCTCCCAGCCAATGACTAGGGGAAAGTCTAGCCTTTGCATGAGGACACTTCTGCAGCTCCTCTTCCCTGTCAGCATCATTGCCGCCTAACACTATTATCAATAATCTGTCAGATAAATTTCTAGAATTTCTAAAAAGTCATCAAAGAAACTGAGAGAAAGGTGAAAGGTATTGTAAACCTGGAGGTCAGAAGTGATCAGTGGGTGGCTCTGTTTGATTAAATCAGGAGTACTATTGCTTAATCCTGGGGCAGTACTCCTTCAGCGCTAAACATGTTTGAAGTTACCTATAAGTGTCTACAATGGAAATGTTAACTCATTTCAAGATTTATCTGAATAGAAAATGTGTTATCTTGAATGAAATGGAGATGGGGAGACTTCACATTTGAGAAATTCTAAAATTCTACAAGATCTCCTTAGATCTAAACAGGGAGGACTTGTTTTTTTTTCCCCTAATATCTTTTGTATAATAAACATCTCAAGTTTCCTTTTAAGAGAATCTAAAATGAAGCAGATGCTTTGAACTGATCTGAATTTAGAGCTGAAAACACTGTAAAGTCTCTTTTGTAACTCACACTGGCTTTGAAGAAAAAGATCAGAGTCTTGAGAGGTTTCATTTTCACATGGATAGCTGAAGAAGACAATGCCCAGAGAAGATTGGGATTTTTCTTTGTATGCACTATGGAAGAAATATCTATTTTATATGCAAAAAAAATCAAGCATTCTTTTCTCTAGACAAAATGTAGAGAGAGAGAAATAATAGATATGGAAAAAAATAAAGGAACTAAAATTATGAAAGGCTTATGTCTTTTGTTAGTGTGCTTTGCTATCTGAGAGTCCCCCTGGTTTATTAACAGAAGGGTTCAGTGCAAGGAAATGGTCAGAGTAACGTGTTTATCTTTGGGAATAAACTATAAATCTTCATTTTAGATAATAAGCATTTATTTAGTTATTCTTATAATAATATGACTTTTAGCATACCGTACTACTACCATAGTGTGGTAGTCTTTTTTCGTTGATTTTAAATGCAACATATATGGCTATATATGACAAACCCACAGCTAACATCACAGTCATCCACAAAAAGATGAGAGCATTTCCTCTAAAATCAGGAACATGACAAGGATGCCCACCCTCACCACTTTTATTCAGTTTTGTATTGGAAGTCACAACAATCAGACAAAGAAAAGAAACAAGGGAAACCAAATTGGAAAGGAAGAAGTAAACTGTCACTGTCTGGCATCTCAAATGACGTAATACTGTATATAGAAAATCCTGAAGATGCCCACTAGAAAACTGTTAGAACTAATAAATGAGTTTGCTTGGTGAAGTTGTGGGATACAAAGTTCATATATGTAAATCTGATATCTGATACTTTTCTATCCACTAATAGCAAACTATCACAGAGAGAAATTTAGAAAAGAACCCTATTTTCAATTGCATCAAAAAGAACAAAATACCTAGGAATAAATCTAACCAGAGAGGTAAGATGCTTATACTCGGAAACCTATGATGCACCGATGAAAACGAAAGTGACACAAACAAACGGAAAGGCAAGCCATGCTCAGGAGTTGGAGGGGTTAGTGACACTGAAACGTCCATGCTACCAAAGGCGATCTACAGATTCAGTGCAATCCCTATCCAAATACCAGTTGCATTTTTCACAGAACTAGAACAAATAATTCTAAAATTGTGTAGAAACACAAAAGACCTCCAATAGACAAAGCAATCTTGAGAAAGAACAAAGCCAGAGGCACTGTAAGCTCCAGTAATCCAAACAGTATAGTACTGGCCCAAAAACAGACACAGAGATCAATGAAACAGAACAGAGGGCCCAGTTTAAACCCATACTTTTATGGCCAATTAATCTGTGACAAGGGAGGCAAGATTATACAATGGGAAAAAGCCAGCCTCTTCAATAAACTGTGCTGGGAAAACTGGACAGCTACAAGCAAAAGAATCAACCTGGACTACTTTCTCACACCATATTCAAAAATAAACTCAAAGTGGATTAAGACTTAAATGTAAGAACTGAAACCATAAAACTTTTAGAAGAAAACAGAGGCAGCATGCTCTTTGGCATTGATCTTAGCAACATTTTTTTTGGATCTATCTCCTCAGGCAAGGGAAGCAAAAGCAAAAATAAACAAATGAGACTACATTGAACTAAAAACCTTTTGCACAGCAAAGGAAACTATCAGCAAAATGAAAGAGTAGCTTACTGAATATATTTACAAACGATATATCCAATGAGGGAGTAATTTCCAACACAAACCAAAAACTCAGATAATTCAACCTCAAAAACAAACCTGAGTAAGATATGAACAGAGACCTAAAGAGACATTTTTCCGAAGAATATATACAGACAGGCAACAGACATGAAAAAATGTCAGCAGCACTAATCATCAAGGAAATGAAAATTAAATCCCAGTAAGATGACACCACACACCTGTCAGAATGACTACCTTCAAAAAGACAACAAATAACAAGTGTTAGGGAGGATATGGAGAAAAGGGAACCTTCATGTACTGTTGACGACATTGTAAATTCCACAGCAACCACTATAGAAAGTAGTATAGAAGCTCCTCAAAAAGTTAAATATAGAACTACCATGTCATCCGACAATTTTACTTCTGGGTATTTACTCAAAGGGAAAAAAACACATCAATTTGAGAAGATATTCACACCTTAATGATCATAGCAGCATTATTTACAATAACCAAGACACGGAAGCAGCCTGAGTCCATCAAGAGATGAATGGATGATGTGGTATATGGACAGTGGAATATTACTCAGTCATACAAAGAAGGCTTGCCATTTGTGACAACATGAGTGAATTCTGGATAGTACTGTGCCAAGTGAAATGAATCAGACAAAGACAAACACCATATGCTTTCACTTACTTGTAGAATCTAAAAAAATAGACTGAACAAAATGAAAGCTGACTTACAGGTACAGAGAACTGACTGGTGGTTGCTAGAGGGGAAGCCCATGGTGGAGGGGTGAAATTGGTGCAGGGGACATAGAGGTACAAACCTCCAGTTATGAACTAAGCTATGGGGATGAAATTTATAGTACAAGAAATATAGTCAGTAATATTGTAACAACTCTGTGTGGAGACAGGTGGTGACTTATCCCAGTGTTCATTTCATAATGTATGCAAATATCAAATCAATATGTAGTACACCTGACACTAATATTTATGTCAGAAATATTTCAGTTTTTAAAGGCAATATGTTTAATGTAGAGAATAAAAAATGCTTCTTTACTGAATAAGTATTTTTAAGATCCTGCTGCATTTATGTATTAGGAATGCAATACCAAACAAAAACAGATGTGGTCTGTTTTCAGTTTGTGAGAGTTCAGTACATATCACTCAATCCCCCAAACAACTCTATGATCTTAAATGCCCATAAAGAACTGAATTTTAAACACACAGTGGAATACTATACAGTAATGTGAATGAAGAATTTGTAATTACATACAATGGATAACTCTCTGAACACAGTGCTAAGGAAAGATGCCCAATACAAAAAAGTACATGTTATATGACTCCATTGAGATGAGGTACAAAGCAGGCAAAGTTAATCTGTAAAAAAAGGTCGTACTTTGGGACATAATGACAAGAAGAGAGCACAAGAACCACGTCTGGAGTCAGGGAACTGTTCTGTTTCATGATCAAGGTTCTGGTTACATGGATGAGTTAAGTTTGTGAAAATTCAGTGTAGCTTAAAAACTGCAACAGCTTTAAGAGAAAATAGTTATTACTATTTCCATTAACAGATGGAAAGTCTGAGCTTCTGAGAGGCTGATGACTTGGGTCGAAGTCATACTTTAAGTGGCAGAGCCAGGTTTCAATCCAGGCTACCTGCCTCCAGGGCCCAGGTGTCCTGAGGAACCTGAGAAACACCTGTTACTCCACATGCTCAGCAGCATTTGGTCTTGTCAAATTTTTGGATTTGGGCCATTGTAGTAGGTGTGGAGTGGTGTCTTTACCACTCTAGGTACCATGTATCTTGGTATATGTTCCAAGTGTATTTGGAAAGAAGATGTGTTCTACTGTTCTTGAATGGAATCTTGTGTAAATGTCTGCTCAGTTTTGTTGACTGATGTCTTGCTGAGTTCTTCTGTGTCTTTCCTAGTTCTCTGTCTAGTTGCTCAGTCAGCTAGATTGTGCATGTGTTGGTTTTAATACACGGACTGTGAATAGAGACTTAGTTAAAATAAGGAAGGGAACTTTGTTCTATGGAGTGATAGCTGATATGACTACCCCAGGCACCTGGGAAGGACAAGCATTGAAAGTACAAAGGGCAAAGGCAGGTGCTTACTTCATTGGATAAATCATCACTCCCCAGATGCCTGTCAATATTGCTATTTTCTGATTGAAATCTCTGAAATGAATCTCCTCTACTAGAAGTGTCCAAGTTCTGCCATGTCATTAAACTTTTTTTAAATTGGAGGATAATTGCTTTACAATGTTGTGTTGGTTTCTGCCAAACACCGAAGTGAATCAGCCACATATATCCCCTGCCTCCTGAGCCTCCCCCACCTCCCTGACCCCATCCTGCGTCTCGAGGCTGTCACAGAGCTCCAGGTTGAGCTCCCTGTGCCCATGCAGCAGCTGCCCACTAGGTTTTTTACACAAGGTAGTGTATATATGTCAGTACCACTTTCTTAATTCATCCCACCCTCCCCTTCCCCCACTGTGTCCACAAGTCTGTTCGCTATGCCTGTGTCTCTATTCCCGCCCTGAAAATAGGGTCATCAGTACTATTTTGTTATCTTGAAATGGAGTCAGCTTCAAGTTTCTTAGTAAGGACTCTAAAAAATGAGTTTCTAAATGCAAACTCATTAACTCTTATAATTTGAACAAAGAAACAAAAACTAGTTAAAGAAGCATCACTGTCATATGTTATATATAACTTTCCCAAGATGACTCCTCCTACTTCCATATATTATCACTTACACTGAAAAAGGTATAATCCTAAAGATATGACCGTCTTTCAGAGAGGTAGCTTTTTTTCCTTTTCATGTGCTGGGGAGGAAGAAATTTTTCTCTACCCCTATAGGTTCTTCTGGCTGGTCTAAGAATTAAATTGACATGATACAAGGTAATGGAAGAAATCATACAAAAGTTTAATAATCCCAGACTGAGTAATTTGCCAAAATAGCCTAAACTCTCACTTTAAATACCATTTTCAGTTAAAAACAAAAGATGTTGGGGGTAGGGGTTTAGGGATTCACAGGGAAAGAAGACAATTTATATAGAGATAGAAAAGCAAATGTCTGGTAACTAAATTTTGATGGGTCGTGTGGAGACTATGGGACGCAGAGTGGACTCTGATCTCTACATCCTCGCTAGTTCCCACCACCACACTTGGCCCATAGGCTTTGCAGATATCTCTGGTCATAGCTCTATTTTGAAAACAAGCCCTTTATTTAAGTTCTTTGAGCAGCTAAGGGGGAGACAAAAGGACTTCTTGAGTCTTCTATATTTTCTGGTTGTCTTGGGAAAAATCTGCATGCCAAAGATATTTTGGGGCGGCAGATTCTTCTCCCTTATACACAGATATGCAGATGACACCACTTTTATGGCAGAAAGCAAAGAAGAATTAAAGAGCCTCTTGATGAAAGTGAAAGAGGAGAGTGAAAAAGCTGGCTTAAAGCTCAACATTCAAAAAATGAAGATCATGGCATCTGGTCCCATCACTTCATGGGAAATAGATGAGGAAACAATGGAAAGAGTGACAAACTTTATTTTCTTGGGCTCCAAAATCACTGCAGGTGGTGACTTCAGCCATGAAATTAAAAGACGTTTGCTCCCTGGAAGAAAAGCTGTGACCAACCTAGTCAGCATATTAAAAAGCAGAGACATTACTTGGCCAACAAAGGTCCATCTAGTGAAAACTATGGTTTTTCCAGTAGTCGTGTATGGATGTGAGAGTCTGACTATAAAGAAAGCTGACCGCCAAAGAATTGATGGTTTTGAATTGTGGTGTTGGAGAAGACTCTTGAGAGTCTTTGGACTTAAAGGAGCTCAAACCAGTCCATCCTAAAGGAAATCAGTCCTGAATATTCTTTGAAAGGACTGATGCTGAAGCTGAAGCTCCAAATCTGATGTGGAGAACTGACTCACTGGAAAAGCCCCTGATGCTGGGAAAGATTGAAGGCGGGAGGAGAAGGGGATGACAGAGGATGAGATGGTGGGATGGCATCACCAACTTGATAGGCATGAGTTTTAGCAAGCTCTGGGAGCTGGTGATGGACAGGTAAGCCTGGTGTGGTGCAGTCCATGGGGTCACAGAGTTGGACACCACAGAGCAACTGAACTGAACTGAACTGAAGCGTATGATTTAGTGGCATTAAGTACATTGGAATTGTTGTGCAACAGCCTACCCAGTGTCAAGGAGAGGGACGCGTCCCCCTTTGCCTCTCTGGAGTTCTTGTGGCTGGACTGTCAGGCGAGTGCACGCGCCTCGGTTCTGTCTCGTCACAACAAAGACTGGGAGTGATGGACGTTAAAGCCCCGCCTCGGCGTGTCACAGCTCTGGGTCTTAGACAGACCGAGTTACAGCTCTCAGGTCTGGAGTGGACTGTGATATAGCGCTTAGACAAATCAGTGTTACAGCTCTATTTTATTTAGATAATAACAGGAAAATCCATCTTCGAGGCGTGAGGGCGAGTCGACCCAAAGATGCGAAGAGAAGAGCGCCCCAGCGCGTGGGTGTCGGGGGTGGGGAGAGAGAAAGAGAGAGAGAGAGAGAGTGGGAGAGAGAGAGAGAGCCCAGCCCTTTGGCTCCTCTTTTTACATGTTTTCCTCTCCCTGCGCCTGTCCTATGTAAATTGGACCAGCCAGGAGTGTTGTTTGTTTTACCTGAGGTCCTCACTCCGGTCCTCCGACCTTTCTTTGTTCTATTTTCGTGGGCTTTTCTCTTCCTTGTCTTTTAGCCACCGCCATTCTGGACTCCTTTTCCCTATTCTAACTACCTAACAGGACTAATAATAAAATTGACACAAGGCAGATTAGCAGGAGAAAAAGAATTAAATTTTAATTTCTGTACATGGAAGTCCCATGGAAATAGAACTTAAGTGGCCAAAATAGGCAGCTTATATCTATTCAGTTCAGTTCAGTCTCCATTCCCTATTTGGAACCAGTCTGTTGTTTCATATCCAGTTCTAACTGTTGCTTCCTGACCTACATACAGATTTCTCAAGAGGCAGGTCAGGTGGACTGGTATTCCCATCTCTTAAAGAATTTTCCAGTTTGTTGTGATCCACACAGTCAAAGGCTTTGGTGTAGTCAATAAAGCAGAAGTAGATGTTTTTCTGGAACTCTCTTGCTTTTTCGATTATCCAGTGATGTTGGCAATTTGATCTCTGGTTCCTCTGCTTTTTCTAAATCTAGTTTGAACATCTGGAATTTCACGGTTCACGTTTTGTTGAAGCCTGGCTTGGAGAATTTTGAACATTACTTTACTAGCATGTGAGATGAGTGCAATTGTGCAGTAGTTTGAGCATTCTTTGGCATTGCCAAAGAATATATAAGCAGTTCAGGCAGCTTATATACTTTGTAGAAAAATTAGAAATATATCTGTGAGGAATTAACAAGTCAAAGGTTTTGGGTGAAGAATCTAAATTGAGCTTGGTTTGAGGTGATACATGAGAATAAGTAACAAATTTTATTAATAAGGGCTTCTCTGCTCTGAATCCCTATCTTTGGTGATGAAGATGTCCTCCTTCCAGATGCAGAGGGTGCAACCTTCATGTAAGATTTATTTCCTGCTTTTTTTAGGGAGACAGAGAAGGGTCAGAGTTTCCTTCTTGAATCGCCTGCTTTTCAAGAAACTTCAGTCAGTTCAGTTGCTCAGTTGTGTCCAACTCTTTGCCACTCCATGGACTGCAGCACACCAGGCTTCCCTGTCTATCACCAACTCCCAGAGCTTGCTCAGACTCATGTCCATCAAGTTGGTGATGCCATCCAACCATCTCATCCTCTGTCTTCCCCTTCTCCTCCTGCCTTCAATCTTTCCCAGCATCAGGGTCTTTTCAAATGAGTCAGTTCTTCACATCAGGTGGCCAAAGTATTGAAGTTTCATCTTCAGCATCAGTCCTTCCAATGAATATTAAGGACTGATCTCCTTTAGGATGGACTGTTTGGATCTCCTTGCTGTCCAAGGGACTCTCAAGAGTCTTCAACACCACAGTTCAAAAGCACCAATTCTTCAGCACTCAGCTTTCTTTACAGTCCAGCTTTCACATCCATATATGACTACTGGAAAAACCATAGCTTTGACTAGCGGGATCTTTGTTGGCAAAGTAATGCCTCTGCTTTTTAATATGCTGTCTATATTGGTCATAGCCTTTCTGCCAAGGAGAAAGCAATTTTAATTTCATGGCTGCAGTCACCATCTGCAGTGATTTTGGAGCCCAAGAAAATAAAGTCTGTCACTTTTTCCATTGTTTCCCTATCTATTTGCCATGAAGTGATGGGACCAGATGCCATGATCTTAGCTTTCTGACTGTTGAGTTTTAAGCCAACTTTTTCACTCTCCCCTTTCACTTTCATCAAGAGGCTCTTTAGCTATTCTTTGCTTTCTGCCGTAAGGGTGGTGTCATCTGCCTATCTGAGGTTATTGATATTTCTCCTGGCAATCTTGATTCCAGCTTGTGCTTCATCCAGCCTGGCATTTTGCATGAGGTACTCTGCATATAAATTAAATGCAGGGTGACAATATACAACATTGACATACTCCTTTCCCGATTTGGAACCAGTCTATTGTTCCATGTCCATTTTTAACTGTTGCTTCTTGACCTGCATATAGATTTCTTAGGAGGCAGGTCAGGTGGTCTGGTATTCCCATCTCTTGAAGAATTTTCCACAGCTTGTTGTGATCCACACAGTCAAAGGTTTTGGCATACTCAATAAAGCAGAAGGAGTTGTTTTTCTGGAACTCTTGCTTTTTCGATGATCCAATGAATGTTGGCAATTTGATCTCTGGTTCCTCTGCCTTTTCTAAAACCAGCTTGAACATCTGGAAGTTCATGGTTCATGTACTCTTGACTCCTGCCTTGGAGAATTTTGAGTATTACTTTGCTAGCATGTGAGATGAGTGCAACTGTGCGGTAGTTTGAGCATTCTTTGGCATTGCCTTTCTTTGGTATTGGAATGAAAACGGACCTTTTCCAGTTCTGTGGCCACTGCTGAGTTTTCCAAATTTGCTGGCATATTGAGTGGAACACTTTCACAACATCATCTTTTAGGATTTGAAATAGCTCAATTGGAATTTTATCATCTCCACTAGCTTTGTTCATAGAGATGCTTCCTAAGGCCCACTTGACTTCGCATTCCAGTGATCACACCATTGTGGTTATCTGGGTCATGAAGATGACCAGGAGACATAGTTTTTGTATAGTTTTTCTGTGTATTCTTCCACCTTTTCTTAATATCTTCTGCTTCAGTTAGGTCCATACCATTTCTGTCCTTTATTGTGACCATCTTGCATAAAATGTTCCCTTGGTAGCACTAATTTTCTTGAAGTGATCACTAGTCTTTCCCATTCTATTGTTTTCCTCTGTTTCTTTGTATTGATCACTGAGGAAGGCTTTCTTATCTTTCCTTTTATTCTTTGGAACTCTGCATTCAAATATGCATATCGTTCCTTTTCTCCTTTTCCTTTAGCTTCTCTTCTTTTCTTGGCTGTTTGTAAGGCCTCCTCAAACAACCATTTTGCCTTTTTGAATTTCTTTTTCTTGGGGATGGTCTTGATCACTGCCTCCTGTACAATGTCATGAACCTCCATTCATAGTTCTTCAGGGACTCTATCAGATCTAATCCCTTGAATCAATTTGTCACTTCCACTGTATAATTGTAAGGGATTTGATTTAGGCCATACCTGAATGGTCTAGTGGTTTTCCCTACTTTCTTCAATTTAAGTCTGAATTTGGCAATAAGGAGTTCATGATCTGAGCCACAGGCAGCTCCCGGTCTTGTTTTTGCTGACTGTATAGAGCTTCTCCATCTTTGGCTGCAAAGAATATAATCAATCTGATTTCGGTGTTGACCATCTGGTGATGTCCATGTGTAGAGTCTTCTCTTGTGTTGTTGGAAGAGGGTGTTTGCTATGACCAGTGTGTTCTCTTGGCAAAACTCTGATAGCCTTTGCCCTGTTTCATTTTGTACTCCAAGGCCAAATTTGCCTGTTTTTCCAGGTATCTCTTGACTTCCTACTTTTGCATTCCAGTCCCTTATAATGAAAAGGACATCTTTTGGGGTGTTAATTCTAGAAGGTCTTCTGGTCTTCATAGAACTGTTCAACTTCAGCTTCAAGCAACTTCAGTTCAAAATAATCAAGATGCCACTGTAACATGTTTTGGGGTAGCCCACCCTGAGTCCTAACACCACCTTTAGAGCTTTTTCATTAATCCAGACTGAAATTCAGTACCTATTAAACAATAACTTTCCATTTTTGCTATCCCATAGCATTTGCCTGCCTTAGCTGAGTTTATCATATTCTGACTTGGGTAGCTTTAGTCTGTCATTAACCTTCGTTTTGTCTGTGATTGCCTGAGTGTTCTCACTGTAGGAACTGGAAGCTGTGAGTTTAGGTAAACACCACCAGCTGTGTTGGACAGGGGCACTGATTTCTCAGTGAGTGGGTAGACATCCAAGCTGAGGAGTCATGAGCTGATAAAGAAAAGATAAAGGAACATCTTTATTCTCAACAACAAGCACAAGGTTATTTTTTCAACTAAGAATACTGATGCCTAGGACATTTAAGTAAGTTGCCTGTGGTTACAATGCTAGAGTGGTTGAGTCCCGACTAGGACCTTGTTTCCTCCTCAATCCAAGCATCCCTGCCTTTTGGTTTCATTTCATCCAGCAGGCCATATTTCCAAAGTTTTAGATGATGACTTGATGCTAGGCTCCAGGGAAGACAAAGCCAGGGATTTTGCTTTCAAAGTATTTGCAGTCCTAAAGCCTCAAAGTGCTACTGTTTAAACATTAGTGGCTCCAGGCAAGTTTTAACTGCTCCGGGTGTCTTCACCTACCGAAACCTCAGCTGAAAGCATCACATGTGTGCCTGCTAAGTCGCTTCTGTCGTGGCCAACTCTTTGTGACCCTATGGACAGTAGCCTGCCAGGCTCCTCTGTCCATGGGATTCTCCAGGCAAGAATACTGGAGTGGGTTGCCCCTGACCTCCTCCAGGGGATCTTCCCACCTCAGGGATAGAACCCACATCTCTTCTGTCTCCTGTATTTGCAGGCAGGTTCTCTACCACTAGCACTACCTGGAAAGCATTGCAAGAGGAGGTAAAACACTGAAAAGGTGGATTGCCTTTAGATGGTGTTGAATGATTCTGTGAAGTACAATGTAAGGAAATGGCCCGTAGTTCACGCTACATTAAAAAAGAATGACGTATTTAAGACTAGTCTTTCCAGGGCACTTAAAATGTCAGTTAATTTAAAAAGTGAAGTGTACTACAGGTTTGGGAGGAAATGTATATTCAGTTTCCAAAGCCCTTTAATCTCTGGACTCAGTGGCTGTGTTTAAGGCAGTACAGTTCCGACAAGGCTATGTCTGCCAAGTAGGCCATGGAGCTGCTTAAGTCATCTCACCTTGTTCACGATGCTTTCCTTGGTACACGGTATCCCTTGTGGAAAATGGCTGATCCTGCAGGTCCTTAAATGACCCTTGCCTCAAAGCAAGCCCTGCCTCCACCCCTTCAGATGCTGGCTTTGTAGCTCATGGTTTGTTTCAGTCTTTCATTTCCTGTAAGGTTCAGAACCAGAACGACAGCTGCCATGAAGAGCTCCTCTCTCAATTCAACCTGTGGCGATTTCCTCATCCTTACATACACTGAATTTTGTTAACTGTATCTTCCACTTAAAAACAGAGGGAGAGGTAAGCATAATGACTAAGATTTCAGGCTCTTCACGCAGGCTTCTGGATTCAGATCCACTACTTACTGGCCAAGCTTCTTCGTTTATCTCAGTTTCTTCATCTGAAAATGGGGATAATAATAATTACCTCAAAGGTCAAGTTAACTCTTTTTCTTTCTTTATTTTTGGTTGGTCTGGGTCTTTGTTGATGCACAAGGGCTTTCTTTAGTTGCAGTGTGCAAGGGTTCCTCTTTGTTTCGGAGCATGGGCTTCTCATTATGGTGACTTCTCTTGTCGTGCAGCACAGGCTCTAGCGTGCTGGCTCAGTAGTCGTGACACACGGGCTTACCTGCCCTGCGGCACGTGAAATCTTCCCGGATCAGGGATCAAACCCATGTCCTCTAAATTATCAGGTGGATTCTCATCCACTGTACCACCAGGGAAGTCCTAAGTTAATTCCTATAAACGTACTTGGAACAACCCAAATGTTCATTAACAGACAAATGGACTGAAAAATGACATAGAAACATATAATAGCGTATTTCTTACTCAGCCTTGAAAAAAGTGCAGTTCTAATGAAAACTTCAATGTGGATCAACCTGGAACAATTACACTCAGTAAAATAAGCCTAACACAAAAGGACAAATATTGTATGAGATTCCTAGAACAGAAAAATACATTGAGACAGAAAGCAGAACAGAAGTTATCAGAGGCTGAAGGAAGGAAAGAGAAGCGAGTGGTTGTTTGCTGGATACATAACTTTGATATGCGGTGATAAAAAAGTTCTAGAGATGGAAAGTGGCAATAGCTGCACAACAATATGAATGCATGTAATGCCACTGAACTGTATGCTTAAAATAGTGAAAATGGTGAGTTTTGTTATGTATATTATACCACAATAAAAATGGTTTTAAAGGAACAGGGTCTGATCCATACTGAAGTTTCTACTTTATTTGTGGTATCTCTTGCATTATTGCCTAATGTTGTTCTCTGACTTTTTGCCTTTAAATGCTTCACTCAGTGTGATGCCTTCTCTCTAGCTTCAGGGCGCGGACCATGTCATACTTTGGTTTGTCCTTCAGTGTACCTGCCCATGCACCTTGCATATAGTTGGACTCTGTCAATCATTGACTGACTGGAGCAGATTGCAAATAATTGGGTTAGAATAACGTGACCCATGCTCTCATGCGGATGGAGTGGATCTCAGTGTTTTCTCTGTGGGAGGCTATTAGCCTGGTGACTAAGAGCTAGAATCTGGAGTCCATCCGACCTAGATTCGAGTTTCGATTTTGCCATTTGTTAACTCTGTGCCTTTGGAAAGTAAATCAGTCTTCTCAGCTTCGGCTAATTGTGATGGGGCAAATAATATCTACTTTACCATATGTTCTGTGTTGATAAAAATGAAATAACATATGTTGAGAACATGGCCCAACCTGGGAACTCAATAATTAGCAGTTAATACAAACATTTCTTATCCTAAGCACTACTGCTACCTTAACTTATCACTCTGAGAGTCAATTTCTGAAACTGATCTTTCAATTAAAGCAAATGCCAATCCCTGGACTTTTGTGGCCATTTCTGCAATGAAGGACAATGTCTTAAAACTATAACCTCTCGGGAGGATTGTGGGACTTACTCTGCTTCCCAGTGGTCTCAGATGTATGAGGAAGATTCTAAAAGCTCAGCAGAGTGAGAAAAGAGCAGTAGCTCTTCTCAACTCAGCAGTAGCTCCCTCTTAACCCAGACAAACACTTTTAGATGTGAATGGTTGCTCAGAGCCCTTAGAGAAAGCAGTGGTGAGCAAAGTTAGAGTCAAAAGCCTGGGTCTCTCTGCAAAGTACAAAGTAGATTGAGGACAGGAGCAGTGGAGTTATTGGCTCATTCAGCATTGAAGGGCAGTGAACATGTAAAGACCAGGTACACTCAGAGGCTGAACTTGCTTTAAAAAAAACGGTGGCCACTGTGGATGATTTTGAAGGCATCCAAGAAAGGAAGCAGAGTAGGAGCCACAAAGATGAAGTCCTGAAAACTGAGGTTTTACCTGTACGAAGAACCAGATCTAGGCAGACTGGATCTTATCCTCACTGAAATATTTTAGGGAGTTTATTCCAGAGTGAGGCACCGAGACATTCTCTTAGCCCAGGGGAATGGCAAGTGGCCATACATAAAGGTGAATGTCGGCAAACAAAGGAGATACACTTGGACTCGGTATTCCAGGAAGTCTAGAATGTAATCCTGTACTGGAATGTGAATTCTAGATTTCACAATACCTGAAGTGACTTCAGAATACAAAGCAAAGAGAGAGCAAGCTGAGAAGGAAGGAAGGGGGCAAACACATCAAGAGACTATACTTGAAGTGGAGCAGTTATGAAAAAGAGGGCCCAGGAACTAGAAACATGTTCTTACACAAAGCACTTATCTTATGGGCAGCCACTGTCAACGTTCCTTTGACTGCCATGCAACTGATGGTAGAAAGGTACTCTACGTATCAGTCACTGCCTTAAACAGGGGCAAATTCTATTTTCCTGCCCATGAATGTATTTGTAACTAATCTTCCAAGTAATGTCACACTTCAGAGGCTTCAGCAGTACATGAACCATGAACTTCTAGATGTTCAAGCTGGTTTTAGAAAAGGCAGAGGCACCAGAGATCAAATTGCCAACATCCGATGGATCATCGAAAAAGCAAGAAGAATTCCAGAAAAACATCTATTTCTGCTTTACTGACTATGCCAAAGCCTTTGACTGTGTGGATCACAACAAACTCTGGAAAATTCTGAAAGAGATGGGAATACCAGACCACCTGACCTGCCTCTTGAGAAACCTATATGCAGGTCAGGAAGCAACAGTTAGAACTGGACATGGAACAACAGACTGGTTTCAAATAGGAAAAGGAGTATGTCAAGGCTGTATATTGTCACCCTGTTTATTTAAATTCTGTGCAGAGTACATCATGAGAAACGCTGGAAGAAGCACAAGCTAGAATCAAGATTGCCGGGAGAAATATCAATAACCTCAGATATGCAGATGACACCACCCTTATGGCAGAAAGTGAAGAGGAACTAAAAAGCCTCTTGATGAAAGTGAAAGTGGAGAGTGAAAAAGTTAAAGCTCAACATTCAGAAAAAGAAGATCATGGCATCTGGTCCCATCACTTCATGGGAAATAGATGGGGAAACAGTGGAAACAGTGTCGGACTTTATTTTTTGGGCTCCAAAATCACTGCAGATGGTGATTGCAGCCATGAAATTAAAAGACGCTTACTCCTTGGAAGGAAAGTTATGACCAACCTAGATGGCATATTGAAAGGAGAGATACTACTTTGCCAACAAAGGTCCATCTAGTCAAGGCTATGGTTTTTCCTGTGGTCATGTATGGATGTGAGAGTTGGACTGTGAAGAAAGCTGAGCACCAAATAATTGATGCTTTTGAACTGTGGTGTTGTAGAAGACTCTTGAGAGTCCGTTGGACTGCAAGGAGATCCAACCAGTCCACCCTAAAGGAGATCAGTCCTGGGTGTTCTTTGGAAGGACTGATGCTGAAGCTGAAACTCCAATACTTTGGCCACCTCATGCAAAGAGTTGACTCATTGGAAAAGACTCTGATGCTGGGAAATTGGGGCAGGAGGAGAAGGGGATGACAGAGGATGAGATGGCTGGATGGCATCACTGACTCGATGGACATGAGTCTGAGTGAACTCGGGGAGTTGGTGATGGACAGGGAGGCCTGGCGTGCTGCGATTCATGGGGTCGCAATGAGTCGGACATGACTGAGTGACTGAACTGAACTGATGTCTGAGTTATGAATTTTCTGTCAATCATTACCCATAACTTCAGAAATGTCACCCTAATCCTACTTCAGGAGATCTTTATCTATGTCACTAAGGACTTGTTTGAAATTTTTATCAGCAGCGAGGAAATACACAGACACACACACATAAACACAGATAGCAATAGACCATATAGTACATAACTGTAAATATGAGAAAAAGTTCAGGAAAAAAGAATGGAAAGATATTCACCAAATTGTTTACAAGATTATATTCATTTTCATCTTCGTTTTTGATACACATTTGTATTCCCCTACCTTCACTGCAGGAACCACTTCTCCATTCTAAGCAAAACATCTGTCTCTGAGCCAGAGGTTGGTAGATGTATTTGTGAGATCAGCAATGGCCATCTGTTACTGAAATTGTGGCCTTAAAGTCCATGGTGAGCAATGAGCTCTTTAGAGAAAAAGTGTGATAACAATTCAGGTGATTCTGGGACTTCCTGGTGGTCCAGTGGTTAAGATTCTGTGCTTTCACTGCAGGGGGCACAAGTTCAATCCCTGGTAAAAGAACTAAGATCCCACATGCCAAGAGGCACATCCAAAAAATAAAAAATAAATAAAACCAAAAAAATTCAGGCGATTCTAAATTATGTTTTAATTTCACATTAGAAATAATAAAATTGTAAGAGTTTCATAAACATATTCTTACCCTTTTCAAGCAAATGTTAAATTACTAAGGTAACTAATGTTTCATTCTCTTCTAATACATATGATTAACACTGGTAAATCTGTCAATTGAATTCAGCATCTATTCATCACTTACTATGTACAAGGCATCTGAAGGACTGCAAAATTGTACTGCAATCTAGTGGAAGAGAAAATGCAAGTACATAACAATATCACATGTCAGAGTACTATAGATTTACCAAATTTATAATTTAGCAAATCTATAATGCTGTAGAATGCTCACAATAGCTTTTTATACTTTCTGAATCCTTCAGAGTCATTAGGAGGATTACAAATGTAAATATTTGGATTTTCTAAGCAGTCAAATATTTATCATTACGTTAAAGAAGTGCACTGAAAAAATTTATTGGCACAATTAAGGGTTTCTCTGAGCAACATTTCTTTTATCCGATTTAATTTTCAGAGTTCAGGGTCTCAGAGTTTATGGTGATCATTTTGAGCTGCTATAAGAATTTTAACTAGTTCTTTGATTTGCTAACACTTTCTTTTCCGTAAATATGCTCAGATATACTATTTGCCTTTGGTTCTTTACCTATGTGAAACTTATCCTACTAAGACATGCTTGAACCTCCATTTCATAATTTAAGGAAAAGCTGATGCCTTCCCCAGGGTTTCTGTCAACTCCTGGGGTAAGACAGCCTGGGCTTGACACTGTCCAGGTCACTCTGTCTTCTTGGGTGGTTACTGCACTGCTCCCAGCCTCTCTTTAACAAGAGGCCTTGCGTGGTGTGATATTGTCCACATCACTCACTTAGCATTGGTTGGGTGGAGACTGGCAGCAGGGTGGCGGCTTCACTGTGGGAACTACAGCAGCAACAGAAGACGCAAAGGCAGCAGTTTCTGACCCTACGAGTTCTTCGAGCTCCCCCCTTACCCTACATAGCACCAGGCTATGATCATTATCTTTTCTTTTTCTTGACATCGACCTTTTTAAAAATCTTTATTGCACGTGTTACAGTATTGTGCCAGGTGCTGTGTTGGGCTCTCGAGGACACAGTGGTGCAGACCCAGTCACTGGCCTTGCTGAGCTTCATCTGGGAAATGCTTTCTGGCCCCCACTGAATTCTGAACCCCGAGCCACTCATCACTCTCCAGATAGGCTCTCTGCATTTCTCTCTCTAGGTTTGTCCTTCCCTGGAATGTGCTTTCCTTCCCCATAGTCACCTGTTGAGTTATTCAAAAGGCCAGCCATAAGTCTTACTTCCTTCAAAATGGTTCTCAGATTCCCCCAGCTGGGATTAATTCATTTGTACTCCAAAGGCCATTTGTACTTCTATTAGAAGTCAGCATGGCAAGAGAAAAGATCATAAACTTTGAAGCTAAAAAACACTAGGTTCAAGACCTATTTCTGTCACTTACTAATGACATAAACTAGAGGAAAATACATAGTTCTTCAAAGCCCATTTTTCCATCTGTAAAATGAAGATAATAATACCTAGCTCAGAGATTAAATAATACCTATAGAATAATATAATGGTACAAAAGTTGGTATATTTTTATGTCATATGTTTCTAGAAGTGGCTGATTGTTTTATCCCTTTAGAAGTGTTAAAGAGAAATAGATTGTAACAGATAAAATCTTTCACCTGGCAATACTGCTTTACCTGTTTTTTTAAGCTGAATTTCCTCTGATATATTTAATTCCTAATCTGAACCAGCCATTGCACATAATCTCATTTAGCCATCCCCAATCCTGTGAAGTGTACAACATCTCCCCTATTTGATACTGTTTATTAGCAATCAGCAGTTGTTTCCAACTTCTTCTCTGCTTTCGCTTGTATTCAAGGGACTGGAAGCTCAGGAACCATAATTCTGAATGTAATTTAAATGCCTCAATAAGATACTCTCAAACTATTTGGGGAAGGGAGGGCAGATAGAATGCATTCTTCCAGATGAGGTATAAGCAGATATGGTGACTTTAGCGAATATGAACTTTTGCAGGTCTGGGCAGACTCTCTGTTCTGCTCAGACTTGAGGCTATTTTCCCCAAAAGCTCCATATAGAGGAAGTTTGGAGAAGCACTCCTCTTGGCCCATTTTGTGTCCCATATCCATCCTTTGACAAATTACTACTGCCAGGAAAAGAAGTCCTCTAAGAATATGGCAGCTTCCATTCATATAATATAGCCACAGAAGATAGAGGTATAGTTCCCCAGAATAAGTGGAATAACACAGACAAGGCCACTGAAGAATCATCTTATCCCAAGTCTTCCCCAAAGCAGTCTCATATGCAAGTAGTTTATTTAAAAAGTAATCCCAAAGAGTAAGATTGAGGGTCTGAAAGAGTAAAACATGGAAGGAAAAAAATTACCTCCAAATTCTGTAATATGTTATTGACTTAGCAACCATGCTGGGTAGCTTGTGTGCAGTCCTGCCAGTGTGTATTATTATTTTGGCATACTAACTTGATTGAGGGAAGAGACAGTTTCAAGTTTCTTACCATGATGGCTCTTCACAGGTTGAGAAACCAATGTATGGCTTCTCCCAGCTATTAATACTAACTGTATCCACCCTAACTGTATACTCAGAAACTAGAGAAAAAACCACAGGGTAGCTCCAACAGATCCGCTGAACTCATCTGAGACAGGCGGAACTCCATTTCTAACCTGGCCCTCCTTATAACACCTTTCAACGAGAGGATAATGGAGGGGCTGCAGCACCCTTGAGTTAGTATGAACACAGAACCATAGTCCCAATATTCAGCAGTTCTTTAAAAGTCTGAGGATTCCCTTTTTGTCGGTGTGTGTTAACCCTGATAAACAATCTTAGATCCCCTTTGGCTAGGATCATGAGAATGTTTATCATGCATACTTACAGTAGCATTGCATTATCTTTCCTCAAGGGGATCCACCTCTCCTTCAGTGAGTGAGCTTTGGGTCTATGAAATGACATATTTGGAAACTGGGTGATGGACTCTTATCCACTGAAGTGAAAGCTAGTGAAGGTTTTCTGTTCACCAGTTTTTTATTTTATTCTTTTTTACAAGTTAAATAATGTTCTGAGTGGTTCTCTACCTGCCCTGCCCTCAGAGAATACCATGATTAATAAGTTATTGCTACAGATTCCTGCGGGGGTGGGGGGGTGGTTGTTAAGGCAGGTTGAATCCTATAACAGATAGCCTGCTGCTGCTGCTAAGTCGCTTTAGTCGTGTCCGACTCTGTGCGACCCCATAGACAGCAGCCCACCAGGCTCCCTGGGATTCTCCAGGCAAGAACACCGGAGTGGGTTGCCATTTCCTTCTCCAATGCATGAAAGTGAAAAATGAAAGTGAAGTCGCTCAGTTGTGTCTGACACTTCATGACCCCATGGACTGCAGGCTACCAGGCTCCTCTGTTCATGGCATTTTCCAGGCAAGAGGACTGGAGTGGGGTGCCATTGCCTTATTATGGCTTATGTCCTCTTTATTCTAAGTGCTGCCATTGGTCTCTGTCATTCCAGAATCCTATCAGCACCTTGATATTAGTGGTCTCAATTCCTTTGCAATACCTTCCTAAATGGGATAATTACCACTGAGGTTCTTAAATGAGCTGATGCCCCTTAGCAAGTATTCCTCATTGCTTTAGCAAAAGAACTGTCCTCTCTGTTTTCCCAGGGAAGCTTGTCCAGTGCTAGGCAATGGCACCCCACTCCAGTACTCTTGCCTGGAAAATCCCATGGACAGAGAAGCCTGGTGAGCTGCAGTCCATGGGGTCGCTGAGAGTGGGACACGACTGAGCAATTTCACTTTCACTTTTCACTTTCATGCATTGAAGGAAATGGCAACCCACTCCAGTATTCTTGCTTGGAGAATCCCAGGGACGGGGGAGCCTGGGCTGCCCTGGGCTGCCGTCTATGGGATCGCAGTGAGTTGGACACGACTAAAGCGACTTAGCAACAGCAGCAGCAGCAGCTTTTCTTGATCACACACAATAAATTTATTCTAATATTTTTACCTCCTTGAATCACTGGCATTTCCCTCAATACTATGTCAAGACAGTTCCAGCATCCCCATCTCGTTTATGTTAACAGTAAGCTCTTAGTGCACAAGCTTCCAAGAGTCATCTTAGCAGCACCACGTGAGATGGGCTCCTGGTGTCCTTGCCAGAACACTGAGCTCTAAGTATGGAGGAGTGCTCTCACGTCAATAAACTGTACTCTGCCAAGCTTTATATCCCCACCAACCACCACCATCCCTGATCCAGTATCCTCAGGATCCTCATACCTGTGTCCTCCTGAAATATTCATATTCAACCAGGTCCTGAAATTTCTTTGGCATGTAGGCTACTTCCTCCCAGAATAGGAACTGTATTTCTGCTCTGGGACTATGCTGAGCACTTACCATAGTTACCAGTCTGAAGGCAATGAGGGAAATAGGTCAGATCTTGAGGAAAAAAAGTATAACCTTGGGAGGAATCTGCCTCAGTTGTGATTTTTTTTTCAAGTGTCTCCAGACAAGGGAATGTTAATTTCATCTACTAAGTTCAAGAACTAGTGAAGAGAGGGTTGGCACCAGTTGCCACCAAGGAAAAAAGCAGTCTATCCCATTTACTATAGATCTGTGAGAAGTTGGTTCTGCTCCACAGTACACTGGGGCGTGGACATCTTATAATCCTGGTAAGATTTGTGCAATGTGGGAAGTTAAAAAAAAAAAAAAAGAATATAGGACTTCCTTGATGGTCCAGTGGTTAAGAATTGTCCTGCCAACGCAGGAGACATGGGTTCAATCCCTGGTCCAGGAAGATTCCACCTGCCACAGGGGCAACTAGGCCCACGTGCCACAACCACTGAGCTTATGTTTCCCAGAGCCAGAGCTCTGCAGCAAGAGAAGCCGGCACACCTCAACTAGAGAGTAGCCCCTGATTGCCACAACTACAGAAAGCCCACACACGGCAACTGAGACCCTGCACAGCCAAAATAAGCAATAAAATAAATTTAAGAAAAGACTCCATTAAAAAAAATAATATAAAATCTGAACATAACAAAGTCAATATATATAATCAAGCTTATTAAATACTGCATGAGAGAGAGGAAACTAAACTGGTAGGACTAAAAATATACCTTGCGGTGCGGTTGATGCTGGGCACACTATATTCAGACATGGCATAGCCGGAAGTCAGGACACAGAGTCAGGGTAAGACCTTGGGTTAGCAGAAGAGTTTGACTGCATCTTCTACATTATGGTTAAAGACAGATTCTTGGAAGTGTACCTTCAGTGCTTTCCACTGAAATTATATTCAAAGTTTCTTCGTGTCCGACAGAGCACTGTTAGAAGCCATCCCTCTTAATACGCCCTCTAATCTATAGTAACTCCCAGCCATGTGGGGAAGGCAACGTGATTGTGGATATCTATGTAAACAGGTGAGCAGCCATGAATAAAATTTAGTAAATTTAGAAATCTGTATATATGGTAATTTGCTTGAAGTCATTAAAAAAATCTAGCTTAAAGAAGAATTTGTATACACCATTTGTATTTTAACTGAAAGCATTCAGGCCCGAGGAATTTGCTGAATTTGCCTGAAAACATTCTTCTCAATATTTAGTTGTATTGCAAGCAGTTTAAGAAAAGCTTTTTGGACTTACTGTTTGAGGAACATTTAATGCCCTCCACAGAAAAAAATTCAGTATTGTGATACTATTTTAAGCCTTTCCCCACTAGAAGGGAATCACTTCCCCACTGTGTGACACTGAGGTAGGGCTTACCCAGGTAATTCCATTTCTCACTTGGAGTAGGAATGGGGTGAAGTAAGGTTTAAGTTACTGAATTTGGAACAAAGAGGGGAGCCAAGACAGCGCCTTGGACAAAGATAGGTTATGGTAAAGGTTTAGAACATTTATAGCTTAATAACTAACACGGACCTATCGGATAGCACGTGAAACTCTGCTCAACGTTGTATGCCAGCCTGGATGGGAGGGATGTTTGTGGGAGAGTGGATGCATGTGTGTGTATGACTGAGTCCCTTTGCTGTTCACCTGAAACCACTACAACATTGTCAATCGGCCATACCCCAAAAGAAAATAAAAAATTTAAAATTTGTAAAAAAAGAATCAAGGGAACATTTTGTGAGGCACCTCATGTCCCATAGCACAGAAATTTAGAACTCTTGTACCTCACATGATCTAAAGAATTTTGGAGCTCAGAGGGAATGAAAGGATCATCTTGATCAATATCTTCACCTGTCACACAAGTAAACAAGATCAGAGAGATTAAATGAACTGAACAAAATCACAAACAGGTTAACTGCAGGGTTAGGATTATAACCTTTGTCTACTTGTTTTTCTGGTCCTTTGTTCTGCTCTACTTTGTCAACTTTAATTATATAATATCCAGTTATTTCATCAGTACAAGGAAGTTTATTTGGGAACTGAGAGAGGAATTGCAATTTGGGATATGAAGACTATGGCAGATCATAGCAAATCCAGAGAACAAGGAAGGGAAACTTGATTTTACAGGGAAAAGGGAGAAGCTGGGAAGGACTGTATAACCAGGGTCCACTAGAGGAAACTGAGAGTAAAAAGTTAGATGCTTCTGATTCATTGGCCTGCTATAGTCTATGATTGACGGGCTGTTGTTGGGCAGAGGGACGTTTTCTTCTTCCTGCCGGGTAATAAAGTAGGCAACATTTTCCTGTCAGAGATGTAAATGTACATCTCTTCCTCATTGGAGTAATTTATGATGGCTGAGCATGACAGTTAAACCTGCAGGCCTGTCCCAACTCTAATTTTAACTGAAATTTCTTTAATTAATTCTACGTTCCCTCCTTTTGGTCAAGATCTTTCCTCTAAGGATTGCAGATCAAGTCAGGACCTCCACATGTACTGATTTGTCCCTCGGTGCCAGAAGGGACTTTGCCTGATTGTCATGCCCCGTATGAAAGAGAAAGTACACAAATCAGGAACCGCATGGAGCTGGAAAGTAGTAGGGAAAACTCTCATGCATTTTTTGGTTAAAAGTCCATTTAAAGTCAAGGTTGTAAGCGGTAGAAATAATCTCAAAGTGATGAGCTAGCACCTTCTTACATTAGGCAAGTCGTTTTTATAAAGGCCTGACAAGCAATAAATACAGAACTCAACAAGTATACAGAGCAGAATTTAAAACCACATAATAAACCCAGAGTGTAAGATGGGTCTGTACCAGGAACCCAGACCCGAAGGTAGCCAGGTGAACAAACTAAAAGACAGTGGGTTGTCTGGTAAAAGTTGATGTGACCAGTGTGTTTGCTGGTCACAAGAGAGACTCAATTTTATGTAATTTAGTCTCTCCTATTTCAGAGGCTTTTATCCAAGTGAAGCAAGAGGTGTTTGCTATTGCACAGATCCCTCCTTGCTCAGCAGATAGGTAATCAAGGACGATGTGATTATCTAAAACCACTTTGGCCAGGGATTTAAGTGACTATTGCTGAGCTAAACTCTGTCTACAGAATCAACTAACTTTCTAATGTCGGGAGAGTCTCCTGACCATTTGTTTATTTGCACTCCAAAGCTCTTCCTAGGGAGGCAAAACCAGAATTACATACACCTCCCAGAAGTTCTCATTTAAGGTGGTTACAGAAGCTTGATTGGACAGATCAATGAGAGGCTTCTGTTCAGTTATGTAGGGAGAATAGGACAGTGAACACAACAAAGACACCCGGACCTTGTATTCTCTAACTACCAAGGCAACAGATTGCTCAAGCATAGAGGCCATTTCTCAAACTTCCATATACAAAAATAAAACCAGCTGGTATACTTAAGGTGCCCACATAAGGGATAGTATCTAAGGATCTATTTGTTGGTGTAGAGACATTAGCATTATACTTAACAAAGCCTTAGACATTATATTGTTACACGCTGAGAGGTTACCTATGTGTATAGATATTCAACAAATTTATAAATAATCCAACTTGCATTTCTAACTCTGGAGAAACTTCCATAAAAATATTCAAAAGATCTTGTTTACCCATTCTAGGACTGGGTCCAGTTGAAGCAAGGAATAAATTTAGGCAGTCACTGACTCTATAAAATGGACCCACAGAAGAATCTAGGCAGACAACAAACAGCCTCTGGAACCCCAGTGAAATTACTTCTAGGAAGAACCAAAAGGTCATTGCAGTCTTGGACAGACTCAGCCAAAGGCTCATTGCCATCTTGGATGAACCGAGGTTTTCAATGGCAGATCCAGCAATTAGAGAGCTTTCCTTCTTTTGCAAGGAATTGGGGGATATGGACCAAGGCATTGTCCTTTCATGGAGGGATGAGAAAATAAGGTAAGAGACAGTACTGAAAGAAAAGTATACAGGCCTGGCACAGACATCTTAGGAAAGCTCCCAGCCTCAGATGTCTTCTGCATCAGATCCTAGTGAGCTTTATCTTCAGGTTGCCATACGATCTGCACGTCCAGTCTGGGGTTTGGCGCCTCCTTAGGTACAGCATGCGCAAATGGTAGGAGTCTACTCCCTGGCCTTTGGTGGCACAGGGGTTAGTCAATGGGACCTGATAGTTGCCCTTCAGGCTGGAGGAGTCCTGTTGGAGGTGCCTTTTCCAGTACACTAAGTCTCCAGGTTGTAGCATGTGATGTCTGGAGTCTTTGTCTTCTAGGCGCATAATGGAAAAGAGTGCTCTACCAGAACAAGGCTGTTTTTAGTAGAAGTAGTTTAGGCCTTTACAGTGTAGACGTCTGTCTCCATTTATCAGCTGTGGATCAAAAGATGCAGTAACTAGGTGCGTTGGGCATTCCATTACAAGGAGAAGAGCCTGCCATCGAACCTACACAAATACTTCATTGTCATGAGAAAAAAGAATATTTAATAAGCGCTTCAGAACACTTTGAGAGATCAAGTAGGGAGAAAAAAATAACTGTTTCAACCTTCGTTGTGAAGACATCTTTTATTAAATTGCTGTAAGTTATAGGTAGCTTAGAGGAGAGGACAAAAGGTGATCCTTTACATCTGAAACATAAAACACTATGGCAATTAGTTTTCCACTGGAGTTTTAGAAATTCTTATCCAATTCAGTGCTATAATCTTAAACTTATTCAAAAAACCCTGTATTACGGAGTACCTATCAGAATCCTTTCCACAAAGTCTTTTGAAGATGAAACGCATTTTTCAAAAACACCAGAGTGAAGTAGTAACTTTCCATAAATGACAAAAAGACTTGAAGATGACCATTATTAAAGATCTGTTGAGATTTCATTATAATGAGATTGACAAGGGGATCTGCTTATTTCTGTGACATACATTTTAAAATATGGCCAGTAAAAGTGTATCAGGACAACTTAGAATTTTAGAGATTTCACACAACTTTGGAACACATATATTAATATGTACCTATACAAACAAAAGTTAACATCCCCTGGAGAAGAAAATGGCAACCCACTCCAGTATTCTTGAATCCCATGGACAGAGGAGCCTGATGGGCTACCGTCCATGGGGTCAAAAAAGAGTCAGATACAACTTAGCAACTAAACAACAACAACAACAACCACCCTACATTATGTGAACTTGAAAAGCATTTGGGGTTAGTTTCTGTAACATTTCTTTACTTCATATAAGTGCTTGCTTGTTTTTTAGTCAACTAAATAGAGCTCTTTACAAATAAATTTTAGAAATACCATCCAGAGATAAAGAATAGCACATATCAACAATACCTAGGTGTATATGAGCGCATGTTCAGTTGTTTCAGTCGAGTCCAAATCTGCGAGTGTATGAACTGTATCAGAATCACATAACCTTATCAATGGATACAGCAGAAAAAGCATTTGACAAAATCCAACACCATTCATGACTAAAAACTCAGTAAACGAAGAATAGAAGTGAATTTCCTCAACTTGGTTTTTTAAAAATATCTACCAAAACCTACAACTAATTAATATAAGTGTTAGTTCTCAGTCGTGCCCGACTCTTTGCGACCCCATGGACTGCAGCCTTCCAGTCCCCTCTGTCCATGAGATTTTCCAGGCAAGGATACTGGAGTGGGTTGCCATTTCCTTCTCCAGGGCATCTTTCCAACCCAGGGATAGAACCCGGGTCTCCTGCACTGCAGGCAGATTCTTTACCAACTGAGCTACAAGGGAAGCCCCTATATCTATAGCTAATATCACACCTAACAGGAAAAGTTTGAAGTTTTCCCATTAAGATCCCAAACAAGGCAAAATGTCTTTCCGAGCTCACCTCTGCTTCTCAGCATTATACTGGAAGTCTTAGCTAATACAAACAGGAAAGGAAAAATATATATGCAGATTGAAAAGGAAGAAGTAAATTTGTGTTAATTTGTAGATAATATGATTACGTATTAATAGAAAGTCCACTAGAATTTACAAAACCAAGCAAACAACTGGAACTAATGAAAGATACAGCAAAGCTGCAGAATACAAAGTTAATGCACAAGTCTATTGTCTTCCTATATCAGCAATTTGAAATTAAAAGATGCTACCATTTACATTAGCACTAAATGAATGGACCTAAGATATGTATAAGACTTAAAGGAAAACAACAAAACAGGTGAAAGATAGTAAAGAAGGAATAAGTAAATGGAGCTGCACGTCCATGCTCAGGGACAGGGAGACTCGGTATCTAATATGTCACTTGATTATTACATTCAACTTGAGTCACAGATTCATAAATTTAATTCATAAATTCAACACAATCCCAGTCAAAATCCCTGAAACTTATTTTATGGATACTGGCAACTACTTCTCAAGTTTATATGAAGAAGGAAAAGGCTCAGAACAGCCAACACAGTATGGAAGGAGAACAACGTTGGAAGACTGACATGACCCCTGCCAGGCTCCTCTGTCCACTGCATTCTCCAGGCAAGAATACTGGAGTGGGTGGCCATGTCCTTCTCCAGGGGATCTTCCTGATCTGGGGATCGAACCTGCATCTGCCTGTGACTCTTGCATTGCAGTTGGATTCTTTACCCACTGAGCCACCTGGGAAGCCCATACATGTGTCTGTATACAGACAAACATAAGCATACAGACAGATGCAAACAGCAGCCTCATAGCTTTAACTTTTAGTCGTGTCTCAGATACAAACTCAAAAGAATAGTTGGATACAAATTGTGTTTTTGGTAGACTAAGTTTACTTGCCCAGGTGATCAAAGTTTTTGTTTGTTTTTGTATGCTGTAAGGATCCTTTTAGAGCTATTTTGGAATCAATTTGTCTGTCTGAAACTTGTGCATAAAAATTACAAAATGGATTTCATTGTCTCTTCTAAGTGTGCACCTTAAGTGGACTTATTTAAAACAAAGTTTCCCCCTTTGAAACAGAATGGGTAACTTACCAAAAGGCTTCAACAGACTGCCAGAACCAGAAAGCAAGTTCTCTCCCAGAAGTTCCGGAGTATATTTGTCTACTATGAAGAATCAAGGGCCATTGCAATTTTAATCTTTCCTTCTAGTTGTTTGCTTGCTCCAGTTAACTTAGAAACAGAATTGGGGGTTTTGGATTTGGATTCTTAGAGGGTCTGATTTGAAGGTGTCAAGTTTTCACAGAGACGGAGAGAGCAAGATGCTATCAGGCAGAGTTTGAGCACAAGATGCTTTCTGGAGAAGACACACAAGATGTCACCTGAAACAACGAGGCTGGGGAAGAGGACCATGAGGAACATGAGGCTTTGAACATCGTTTTGGTCTTCTTTAGCTTTTTAGTTGTTTTTCGCCGGTTTAGAAACTATCTCACCAGCAGGTATGAGAGCCCCAGACCACTTGCAGATAGCACTTTGTTGTGGTGAGAGTTCCCAGTCACTATCCAACCAGCCTCCACTCTGCCAAGTTCATGGCCCTTTCAGGATGGAACCAGATGGAAAGCTGGCCCTGGGAAGGGAGACAAGCTGCTTCAGAAGGTGTATGAGGTTACATGTGGTGATTCCAATTCCATTTCCTCTCTGAGTCTGAGATTTCTGTGTGTGTGTGCGCTTGTGTGTGTGTAAGGAGGTGGGGGAGAGCAGAAGTAAGTACTTTAATGTCTCTATGTCCATTACCATTTCCTTATTTGTGCCAATGATAGGGCCTATACCTGGGAAACTCAGCAGCCTTTACAAGTGAATCTCAGGTATTTGAGGCAAATACTAACCTCTCTCACATTATTCCTGCCTAGCCTTTCTTTGTTCTTGGCTCCTGTGTCTGCTCAGTTGCTACTCTTTTCATATTGTGGTTAAGAGCTCAAACTCTGAGGTCACATAAACTAAGTTCCAATTTGGCTTCCCCAGTTACCATGTGATATTTGGCAAATATTCTTAATGTCCCTAGGCTTTAGTTTCCTTAAAAGCAAATAAAATGAGCTATGTGCCTATAAGTGAAAGCTCCAATAATTGTTCAGTCTTTCTCTGATAGCTCATTTGGTAAAGAATACGCCTGCAATGCAGGAGTGGTTCGATTCCTGGGTAGGGAAGATCTGCTGGAAAAGGGATAGGCTATCGACCCCAGTATTCTTGGACTTTCCTTGTGGCTCAGTTGCTAAAGAATCCACGTGCAATGTGGGAGACCTGGATTTGATTCCTGACTTGGGAAGATCCCCTGGAGAAGGGAAAGGCTGCCCACTTCAGTATTCTGGCCTAGAGAATTCCATGGACTGTATAGTTCATGGGGTCGCAAAGAGTCAGACACGACTGAGCGACTTTGACTTCACTCCCATTTTTAACTCTCAGACCTGACAACAGAATCTTGATGGTGGACTTTAACAGTCTTCCTTTACCAGGACGTTGACTGCAGTTATTCTCAAGAGTTGCCTCCTCATGCAACCTCACTCTCTAGGGCACCACAAGAAGTTCAGCCATGAAGTCAGTGCCTGCCTTGGGGTAGCAGGCAGCTCCTCCTCCTCCCTCCTCCTCTCTCCTTTCCTTTTCATTCTATATACTTCCTAGTGTGAACAGAAGTTTGTCTTTTTTTCTACCTTCTTCTACCTTTATAGTAGAACAGATTCATGTAAACTCTTCTTAATTTTATATGCACATAACGTTACACATTTCTATCTCTGAAAAAACAACAGCAACTGAAAATGGCATTAAATCACTTTGTACTAATGCTTATGTTTTTCTATGGGTCTATCGGTCTGGATAGGAATGAAATGATTCCCCAGCCTGGGACTTGATGGACTCCTGAGGTTCTTTTAGCGATATGAAAAGCAAGCAATGACAAAATAATGAATTCCATGATGTGTAAGGTATGTGCACAGGTTTTGTTGATGAGTCTGAGATGTAGTTGGCTGGTATTCCAAGGGAAAAAAAAAAAGCTATAGTGGCCTTTATTTCTTTACATTTAATTTTTTTTTTTGGATTTTTTAAAATGCTAGTTTCTTTTTTGAGTTCTGGGTTCAACAATAGATACAGTACCTGATTAGATGTGCATATTTTTATATCAACACTGAATACATTTTGTCATGGCATTTTTTTTAACTTTTAATTTTGAAACAATTTAGATTTAGAGATGTTACAAAGATAGTACAAAGATAAGGTACACAGTACAGAGAGAAGTTACAAAGACAGTACAGAGAATTCTTGCATGTTTTATCTATCTTCCCCTCCTGTTATTATATTTGTGTTGTATTTATCAAAGCCTGAGAAATCAACTTTTGCGCAGCATTATTAACAAAATCACAGATTGTGTTTGAGTCTCACCGCTTTCCTCACTTATGCTTTTTCTGCTCCTGTGTTCAGTGGGATTCCACATTGCATTTAGTCACCATATCTCCTTAGCCTCCTCCAACCTGCGATGAGTCTTTCCTTGTGTTTCATGAACTTGACACTTTTGAAGAGCACTGACCAGATGTTTTGTAGAAGGTTCCTCAATTTGAGTTTGTCTAATGTTTCCTCATGATTAGACTGAGGTTGTGGGTTAAGAATACCACACAATAAAGCACCCTTCTCATTGTATCATATCAAAGATTCATGATATCAACATGTACTAATCAACTTATTACTGGTGATCACTTGGCTATGTGGTATCTGCCGGGTTTCTGCACTGTCATTTTTCCTGTCTCCATGTTATATTCATCAGAAGTCGAAGTCCAGTTAACATTCAAGATCTGGGGAAATAAATGACATCTTCTGAAGGGAGGCATATTAAAGAATTTGTGGACATATTTTAAAACCATTAAAGCATTTAATAAATTCTAGGGGGAAGATACATTGAGGCTTTGCAACTATTCTGTTTCTCCTTAAATCTTCATTTACTAGTTTTTTAGCATACATCCTTGAATCTTGCCCACAGTAATTATTACTGTGGTGTTCAAATAGTGATTTTTCTATTGCCCTCATTCCTTCTACATGAATTTTTCTATAAGGAAGAGTTTTCTCTTCTCCATTTTTATCAATTATTTATATCAATATGGAACAGATATTTATTCTATTCTCTAAGTTATAGCCCAACAATATTCCTATTAATTTTATTGCTCAAATTCCTCCAAGTTTGGTCAATGAAGTTCTTTTTATTTCTGTATCATTTCTATCTACCTATCTATATGTATATGAGTTTATGCTGATATCTTTGACTCACCAAATTCCACAGGGTTCATTCTAGCCTTTCTTTCTTTGCTTATTTGTAACTTGCTTTCTCTGGCAATGATTTCCAGTTATCTGTAATTTACTTGGTTTTGTTTACCCCTAGTATACTTGAATCAGAATTGTATCAGAGCCAGTATCAGAATTGCTAAACTGTACTCTTGTGTGCCACACATTTACCAAGTAAAACACATTAGTGTTTTCATCAGTTCTTTTTGTCTTTAGTCTTACAGTTTTCGGTAAAAACACTCTTTTCTCAAATCACTTAGGCCAGCTCTTCTCCTATCCCCATGCAGTTGTATAAATGTATTTTTCATAATTCTTTCCCTCTGCCGTAACACCTTCTGGTAAAATGATGAACATTTTATACAATAAAGAATTTAGAAATCAAATTCTTTGATTTGATTTTGGACAAATTCTAGTCCAAAACTTCTCTATTTTATATATTTTTTTGTATTTTTATAATTTATAAAACACACACACATTTTTGTTTAATGGAAGAGAAAGTTGTAATGTGAAAAACAATTCTCCCCTAGTTGTTTGCATTTATGAACATGTAAGATCCTGTTTACATCTGTAGTTCCTTTATCTCCATTGGTAGGTCCTTAT